>NW_024582491.1:730327-798159 GCF_018398535.1 Haplochromis burtoni | reverse complement strand
TGTGTGTGTGTGTGTGTGTGTGTGTGTGTGTGTGTGTGTGTGTGTGTGTTTGCACACGCATCACGTTTCTGATGAGTCTGAGGAAAATGAATGCAAAGAACAATAGATTAAAATCTATTAGTCTGGTAATGGAAAGAGCGGATACAGTCGCCCTGTGTTAATTTGGCTGCAGAAATAAAATATGTAAATACGATATGGGAGGGAAAACGAGTTAGAGGAAAAATGCTGCCTAACTTATCTGAAAGGATTTTTTAATTTTCTGCAGCAATTACCATCCATTCGCCCTTTTCTGTCTCGTCCCTCGGAGATCACCCTAGTTAAGTTTCTCTCACTTGCTGCAGAGGAAATGTTTTGCAAGACACACTTTAAATTAGATTCATCAAAAATAAAAAAAGACAGCGTACTTATGGGCTGTAGGCTAGGTTTGTGCATATAGTATCTCTCTCTTTTTTTACATACATATATCTCAAAGGTGAGAGAAGGCTTTTGCAGTTTGAAGATCAGTGCAAGACAAGCCTTGGCAACATATTTATTGCTAAATCAATCATTCAAC
The DNA here is from genome assembly GCF_018398535.1 of Haplochromis burtoni. Classification (NCBI taxonomy): domain Eukaryota; kingdom Metazoa; phylum Chordata; class Actinopteri; order Cichliformes; family Cichlidae; genus Haplochromis; species Haplochromis burtoni. Next base: position 797,606 of record NW_024582491.1, on the reverse strand, counting down.
CCCCGTGATTTCCCAGAATCCGCTGAGCCTCTCAACAGATTTGAATAAGCAACTTGTTTTTACGGTGAAAGAAGGCGCGGAGAGACAGAAACACAGGAAAGAAAACCTTTTCCTTCATTTCTCATTTTTGCCATTTTGATTCCAGAATTGATCTGCCTCTTAAAGTGCCTCTCTCCCTCACCCAGCTTTGTCTTGCTCTCTCTCTTTCTCCTCCATCTCAGCCACTTCTGCAAAAGATGGCCTGTACTCTAGGGCTGTTTTCCAATTATGGCTCAACCTTTTCAGAGAAGGTCATTATAATTAGAGACCCATTTAGCTTCTCCGTGAAAAGCGCAAAATAATTTTTTGTGATTGTGGTCCCTGGAAGAAGAGGAAGCATTGGGAGTAAAAAAATTGCTGCTGTGGTGCTGATCTCAAGTGGCTCTATTATTATGGCTGGCTGGACAGGTTGCATGCATTAATGGCTTCACTTGGAGGAAAGACTGGCCTTTTACACATTACTAGTGCATGAATGGAAAAAGACATCTTGGAAATAGCTCTCCAAATCAATACCAGCCTTGTATGTGTCTGTGTTCACTTCAGCAAAGAGAGGATAATGAGTAGAGCGCCATTTTATTGGGAGTGGATGTAGCTACCAACTATAACCTGTCTGAAAGATGAATTCTTCATATGTAATCTGAAGTAAAATGATTACAGAGTTGATCAGTCCTATTTGAACAAGTCCACCAAAGACTCCCTTTATTACAGTGTAGTAACAGGATTGAGTCTGTGGACTGAAATACTGTACAGGTGGTTAGTCCATACCATCTGATACTAAAGGGTTATTGATTTACACACAACTGGATAAGGAAGACCTTTAACTAGACACAGTGCATTGTGAAATTCTCCAGCCACCACTCAGTTTGTATTATTTCTCATCTAACGAGTAACAGTTCTCCAGGGGTTTTTAAGGTCTTTGAAAAAAATTATTTTAATTGAAAAGAAAAGAAATTGCGTAAAAAATGAGGAAACTGCTGAAGTGTAGAAAAATTAGATAATATTTAAAATTTGAAATTGTAACACTTGGAAAGGATTTGATTTGCAACTTCTTTTTTTTCAGCATGACAGTGATCCCCAAAATTAAATTCAGTTCCTTTTCATTTATATAGTGCCAGTTCACAACACTCACCTTGTGGGGCTTTATATTGTATGGTATAGACCAGACAATAATAGAGAGAAAACCTCAATAATCAGTGTATGCACTATAAGCAAACACTTGGCGACAATGACAAGGGAAAACTCCCTTTCAACAAGCAACCTCTAGGAGAACCAGGTTCAGGGAGAGGCATTTGGTTGGGGGTGAGGGGAGGAAGAAGGGGCATAAGACAAGACAGAGTGAAAAGATGTTGGTAAAGAAGAAACACCCAGTGCATCATGGGAAGTCCCCTCAGCAGCACAGGCCTATTAACTAGGGGACGATTCAGGGTCATGTGATCCAGCCTAACTATAAGCTTCATCAAACAGTAAAGGTTTAACTCTAATCTTAGAAGTATTGCATTTATGCATTTATGCTTGCGCATGTTTCAATAAATCTGTACCTATTTCTTTACCATTATATAAAGGAATGATGATTAGCTCAAGACTTTTGCACAGCACCGTACTATAGTCCTGTTTTAAACTAGAAACAGAACATCTGAGACGGTACTGTGTTAATAAATCACAGATATCTTGTTTTCTGATGTAATTGTACAGAGTCTAAACACAACTATCGCTTAGCAGCTGCAAAGACGCATGACAGGCCTGGGAAACTTTGATTTCTATGTGCTGCTGTCTGCTTGGCACCCATGTATAGTGTCTTTCTAAAACATAAAACACTACCCACAGTAGCAGCTGGGCATGACTTCAAAGCCAAGGAGCACATGACTAACTACATTAGCTTGTCAAGTTCTCACATTCCCTTAACATACACTGTGTAGCATTTCTCAGCTTTGGCATGTCCTGACTGTTAACAGGGTAACATTAGCAGATTTGTCCTGCTTTTTTTATTGGATTTGGTTTGCACTCATGTAGCCCCTGCAAAACTCCATATCTGAGTTTTGTCAAACACACGAGGTAGTCCCCTAGAAGACCTGTTAGAAATATGTATTTCTAACTCTGTGAGTCAAAATGTTTTTTTGCATGAATTAGAATAAAGAAAGACAGAAATTTTGCTGGTATAACTAAAGAACTTTACAAGAAAAAGTCCATGTCTTCTCATATAATCATTAACTGGTAAAGATGATACTTTTTTCCATGAGACTTGCTGCTTTAGTAGTGAGGGTGTGCTGCTCATATAATACTACCATCTATGAGATTCTGGTTTACAATGACTGAACTGGTGTTACATCCAGCCCATCCAGCCCACAGCAAGGAATGTAATCCTTGCTGTGAATTTATCAACAACATAGTTTCTGTGCTCCAGTTTCTGCTTTTCATGAAACAGATTAGACAGTGTTACTGAAATAGATTCCCTCAGCAGCCACGCACAATAAGAAATGGAATCTGCGTAGTATACAATCTATACAACAGTATTTTTGCTCCTCTCTGTACTATGGAAGCAGATGGCTGGGGACCAACACTCAGAAGTGCTGGAAACCAACTAATTGGTTTGAGGGAAATCGATATAGTGCTGGCAGCAAACTCCTCCTCTCCCCTTGCAGTCCATCAGTCTCGCTCTGCAATTACCCCATTGATTGGCCGGTGCTAATTGCAGGTCTCATTATTGTGGGTTTCAGCCAGTCGCTATTGCTAGCAGCTGAATTCTGAGGTAAACGGTAAGGAACGACTCGTAGAACAAAATATAGCATGAATGAGAGTGTGTAAAGGTACTCCTGGGATGGGTGGGCAGTACAGTGTACCCAGATGTTTTATTAGACATTAAAGGGTGGTTCCCTTAATGCTCTAAAACAGAGGGAAAACAGATCAGCTGTATAACAGCGTGTGGAAAAACAAGTCTACTTTGAGCCTAATCTCTGAGATGGTGAGTTTAAAGCTGCAGCACTAGTTTTTATATAATTACTGTCTGCGGGCGTGATACCCAAACCTAAGGAGAAAAGAAATGACACAGCAACATTAATGTTATAATACTTTCTTCCCAAGACATCTCTTCTGCTCATTTCTAATGCAGATGTGTAATGTGACGATTCAGAAATGAATGCAGAGAACCTCAAAGAATTTATATGATGTAAATGTCCAGCTTTTTTTAAATATGAAACATGTAAACGTGACTAGTGTCCTTGTGATCTGATTCAATTTCACTGATGAAAGAACTCAAGTGAAATGAAATGATGATGAGCTGGTGTAATCAGTGGAAAATGAGATTATTCACTGAAAAAAACATTTCATATCTTATCCAGTCGTTAGAGCACTGTAAATACCTGATATGTATAAATTCATTACTTTACTCAACACTAAACCTTCACCTCACCTTCAACCAACAAGCAAAAGAGTGTAGGAAAAGCTTGAAGTTTTAAAATGAAACTTAGATGATGATGAATGATGACAGCCACCACACACACACACACACACACTCACACACACACACACACACACACACACACACACATATGCATCCATTCACATTCTGATATATACATATGCACACAGGTAAACAAAACGCATACACAGAGGGACACACAAACCCAGTCTGTGTTGGTCCTCTTCACTCCCGTGGGTCTGTGTTAAAATTGACCTTCTCTGCCTTTCATCACAGGAAAATATCATCCTCAAAGAATAATAAGGCCGCCAGACACATTAATTAGAGAGCATCTATTTAGATAAACGTCTAAGGGGGGGTGGGGGTGGCTGGGGTAGAGGAATTAATATGCAATTTGTTAATAATTGCATTATAAAATAATTGAAACGATTTCTCTGTAGTTGGCAGTTTCTGTCTTTTTATGGCTATTTGTGCGGTAATATTTATAATTTTTTTATGTGTATCAACAATATGCAACATTTGGTTCGGATTTTTTTTGTCAGTCATATTAATCACAATATCCGTTGTATGCAGTATTCCCGTGTCCTGGCATGTATCTTTGTGTCGCGTTGTGCCTCCCTAGATGTATAAAGACTGAAACAGCTGTCTCAGCTAGCAATAAGTGATTTTTACTTGACAACTTACCCACTGGCCTTTTCTTGGGAAGAGGCCAGCTGTGAACTTTGCAAAGAGATGAGGGGTTATACCTGGACACAGTTATAATGTGATGTTAAGGTCAGATAACATCACAGTGTTTGCCCACCAGAGCTTGCAAGAGTGTAAGATCTGTCTGTCTGCACACGGACTGTTTGCATTGATTTCGATGTGAGGTACCCACCTCCTCTGCTCCTTAAGGGCTTGTCACCTGATCGGGACCTTAAGTGTGTGTGTGTGTGGGCGGGGAGGGGGCAGTAGAGAAGTCATCTGAAAATAACCACATCTGCCACCATTTAGGATGATCTGTAGGTGACTTGTTTCCACAGCTATAACCTGCCCAAGACTTTGGCTCAGCTGGGATAAGTGCTTCATGCTCCACGTGTCTCATAACAGAGATGCTAAGGGAGCTGGACCTCGCGACGTGTTTGAGGACGTGCATATTTTAAAGCATATGGGGTGAGCCGCCTTATTTTCACTGACTAGTGAGAGAACAGAAGAACTACTTTCACTGCATTTGCTCTTAGCCTGTTTGTGGTGGCGATCAGAGAGAGCCATCACTTCCTCACATGGACTAAAATCATTTTCTCCACCTCAGAGCAGCACTGAAGCTCAATGCCTTCACACTGAGCGACCCCATGTTTGCTCGAGTTCCAAAGGGTAGCACGCACACAAAGGTTGCATTTGATCAATAACCCCTGACTGGATGAGTAAAAAGATCTGTCTCGGGGCGGTGATGCAGGGCTCCAAATGCATTAACCGATAGCAGTATTCATTAGAAAGCTGTGCATGCACGCACAGACTGGAGTTAACATTGGTAAATGTTATTTGTCAGTGTATGTATTGTATCTATTACTGTAGGATCTACTGTACAATATAAAGCGCCTTGAGGCGACTGTTGTTGTGATTTGGCGCTATATAAATAAAATTGAATTGAATTGAACAGTGTGTGTGAGCCTCCTCTCTGAGACATGCTCATATGACACACATCACTCTCTTATGTCTCAGGTGTGTTAATCATGCACCGTAGAGCTGAGTGCAACCTAAGATTTCAGTAGGTGTTACTGGCATTTCAGCGGGTGTGATTTGCGTGTGTGTTTGTGGAACCTGAGAGAGACCCTTTATAAATAAGGATCTGTGCTCCATCTGGTCCCAGTCAGAACAGTTTGAGGTAACATCTCAATCAGAGCTGCTGATTGGTGTTGCTTTCATGTCTGCGCTGCACCTGCCCAGCCCTCCGCCCAAACACGCAGGCCGAGATCAGCTATGCCTGCACCTTGTTCATTGCTTACATTCGCATTTTGTGACTTTTCAGGCACTGCAGGGCCAAATGAACGGGAATAAACAGAACAAAACAAGTTTATAATTAAACTTCTGTCCCAATAATTGAATTTTCTATGACACATCCATTTCCTCTGATCTTGGTTAATCCTTTGCTGCCTTCAGCTTCTGCTGGAAAAGTTGTATTTCATGTATGCACATGTATTCTTACAGTTACATGTAATATACCTGTTTTTTTATGTTTTACATGAAAATTTAGGGTTGTAGTGGGGGGCTGGAGGGATGTGGGCTGGGAGGGGGCTCTTTTTCTATTCTTAAGTGTTGTTAGTGCTGCCATCAAGTACAGAAGTTCAGAGGTATGACTTAGTAGTTCAAGGTTGCTGCTGTCTTGATTGTGTGTGTGTGTGTGTGTGTGTGTGTGTGTGTGTGTGTGTGTGTGCACGTGCACTTTTGTTTTCTTTTTGTGTCATTATTTATTCATTTATTTGGTTCTTGTGTGCATTTGTGCGCGCCTGGCAGGGGGGAAGCGTGATGGTTGCCAAGGCAACAGTGAAATCTTTTTCTTGTTCTTTTGCAGCAGGAGGCAGGGAGACTTCATCAGCACTGGATGACCCCCACCCTCCAGAAACACAGGTGCAACATCTCCTCTGTCTCTCTGTTTCATTTTCACACAACCTGCACTAACACTGTCAGCAGGGCACTGATTCATGTGAGGCTAAACAGCTGGTCAGTATATCGACAGGTCAGTTAATGGGAAAAATAATTACACTGATTATTAGAGATTCATTTGTAATAATTTATAGCACTGTAAGTGTAGCTAAACAGGGTTTTTCTTTGTCTTTTATTACACCGAGCTGCATCCTCCTTACGCTTGAATTCCGCGATGCCATCCATCCATTCTGTTTTGCCTATTTCTTATAGGGGCCGTGTCAAATCATGTCATATCTGGCCTCTGACCTCACACAGTTACTCAAAAGTATTTTGCCGTTGTTTGTATTGACAGCATATATATATAGAGAGAATGATATATGGGGATTTTAAATATCACGTTACTTTGGACCTCTGACTTCTTCAAGGTCGAATACGTCAAGCTTTTATAAAACGTCTTTTCACTTTAAAACCATGTTTAAAATTCTACTTCCTTTGGTCCTAATGATGATACTGGTATATGGCAATTCTAACTATCACATTATAATTCACATAGTCCATTTATCATATCTATTCCCTTAAAAGTAAATCCTGCTAACACTGAGAGCTGCTTTGCTGGAGGTTTGTGCTCTCTGAGTTCTTCTTGTTTCTAATATATTGGGAGGAGTGGTGCCGTATATTAACATGTTTATATTTACAGTGTTTCCTTGTTTTATTATTCTTTAATTTCCTTTATTATTATTGAGTATGACCCCAAAAAAGGGATTGAGAAGACTTGCTAAATTAGCTTTGTTGTTGCCCACGTCACCATGTCCATGCTCTCAAATTACCCAGCAGCTAAAATAGCAGCACACAACATGTGTGCCAACACAGAAGACATCCGGATCCAGATAGAGATAGACAAATATATAAATGATTAACTCATACTGCTGCTTTCACAAACATCTGCTTTCACTTCTGTGTCACGAGTGAAAACGTGCAGCACAAAATTAGCCTGCGAGTTGAAGATGTGCCCCTCTACTGCAGTATAAACTCAGCTGCTCTGACATTTGCTTTAAATATACAAAAAACAAAAAAATTCTTCAGACAGCCGTCAGTCACAAACCTGATTGCAGCACCTGATGGAATTATCATATTTACAATAAGACCTTTCTGTTAGAACGCTCAGCTACTGTGCTTCAGGTAGCTGCAGAAATACAGCACGGGTAAAATGCAGCCAGTAAATGTCAGAGCAAATTTGACAGACAGGAAGGAGAAATTAAAAAAAAAAAGAATGAGTGAACATAATAAAGTGAAATGACAGAGTGATTGTGATCTGACGGGGCTGCTTTGTATGCATATTAAACAGCAGGTGATATCAGATCACTAGTGCTTTTTTTTGGAGGGGGAGACAGAGGGTAGAGTTAAAATCTGTAATTTTTATTAGAGCCTCAAAACTAATTACACATGTTAATGAGGAAGATGTTTGGTCACAAGGAAATGTGAGGTTAGAGTGTAATTTCGGCGCGCTCCCGGTTATCGCTTTGCCAGGAAGACTCGGGGAATGTTTAACATGCGGCACTCTAGTTTGGACCTTTTCTTGGCTCCGTGCCTCATGAGTGTAATTTGGATGAGTGCAGCTCGCTTGCCTTTGGGCTCATTAACAACAATATAAACAGTAATTACTGTGATCGCCTAATTAATTCATTTAAAAATGCTGCACGGCGTAAAAGGCATGAGCAAATCTTTTCGGGAGATAACAATTTTATGGAATCACTGTTGACACAATTAGCAATTTCATGTCCCAAAATACAGCCCAAATAATTAAAAACTTCTTCTTTTTTTTTGCACGTGTGTGTTTGTGTGTGTGTGTGTCGTGTCACGCATTTACTCCTTTATTATTCAGACCGCTCCCCGGTTTTCTCTCCCTTTTCTCTAAGCCTGCTTTCTGCGAGTTATCCCTCTCTGATCCCGTCTCTGTCTGCGTGGCGGCTCTGCGGTCCTGATAAATGTAATCCTCCCCTCTGGACACGTTCTTTTGTTTTTAGGCCATTTTCACGCTCCTCCTCTGATCACTAGGCTTTCTTTCTCACAGAATTCTCCGCCTTCTTTCGGTGGGTTTTGTTCTAGTGAAGAATTGTTATTTGGCCCTCGATCTACTTTTTTGGGGGGTGGGGGTTGGACAGTTAATTGTGATTAGCAGTAATTAAGACTGAGCAGAACAAAAAGTGGATTTGGACAATAGACAAAGTGACTGATTCAATATTTTATTTTTATTTTTTTGCGTTTTCTCCTCCACACCACACCAGACAGAGACAGACCCCAAAACAATGTTTCAATTAAGTCTAACAATGAGTGGCACAGACAGTATGTTCCCTGATAACTGGCTGCTGCGGTTTCCACATGACAGATAAGATCAGTTCATATATAGGAGATACAATGCATATTTTCCAAAATCTATCATTCAGACATCCAGAGCTTTTAATAAAGCAACCACTGGTGCATAAGATGAGAAGCAGAATGTGAGAAGCATGTGACAAAGTGCTTTATGTTGGAGGCACAGTCCTCTGACCCTTCAAAACCCCAATTAGTATTCCTGCAGAATTTATTACCACGCCTGGCATCACTTGGTGTTGATTACCTCTCCGCTCATTAAAGTGAGAGTAGATTTATGGACAGATCCAACTGATGCAAGCGCATGAGTTGGAAAAATACTAGTCGCGGCAGTGATAAATCTCGATTGGGATCCAGTGGAGTTTGGCTGAGATTAATGATAGCCGTGATTTATTTACAGCTAAACAGAAGCAGAGGTTATGCAGGGTAACTTCCTGGAGACTTGTGAAATGTTAACAGTATCCGAGAGTCCACTGAAAAACTTTTCTTGCCTTTGTTTTAGATTATTAAATTCGAAAAATATAATTTTCTTTATTTTTTTGTGGTTATTATTTTGGTTAGTTGTAGAAAATATTGTAAAATGTAGAATTTCTGAGCTTTAGGTGTCTGACCAGCACTACACAGATGTATTTAGTTTACAGACGCCTGTAAGAAAAGCATTAAATGTTTGGATTTGAGAAGCTCGAAATAGCAAATAGTTGACTTTGGTTTGTAGATCAAAAATTCAGAAAACTATTGTAGATGTTTTGTCTTTCTCATATTAAACAACACTTGTTTGTAGTATAATCAGTAATTCTGAAAAAAAAGTAACCTCTTGCAAAGAGCAGTATCTTTTGTGGCTAAAATGATCTGAATCGCAGGGTTTTATTTTGGCGCCTTTTCTAAGGTAAAGAGAGACACAGGACCACATGAATATGGAGTGCAGCACTTGATCGCCACCTGGTGGTGCATCTTTGTATAAACCTCAGCTCACTATTGGTTAACAAACGGAAGAACTGAACTGACTGTGGCTCCAGATAACACGGCCCCTGCCCTTTGTAGGCGTTCTGTTCAAGCAAACAGGCAAACCAGCACTGTTGGACCCCGCGTTTGGTTCCACACTGATGCTCCTCTGCTTGGGTCACTGAATACTGCAGAAACCTACACTAAACATACTAAAAACCCTTTAAGTAACAGCAAAGAGTCAGCCTCTGTTTTCTTAGAAGAAGAGCTAGTTTCCAGCTGTTCTGACTTCATTAGCTTTACTAATTTCATATCATTTTACTGAAACATCACAGTAGTCCTAGTATGCTGTGCAGCTGTATTTTGAAATGATAAAATAGTAAATGGTCTGGTTCTTATATAGCATGTTTCTATTCTACTGGAGCACTCAGAGTGCTTTATACAACATGCCTCATTCACAAAAGCACCTTTTCCCCCCCCTAAAACTAAGTGTTTTCTCTCTAACATTCACACTATGATGAATGCACCAGGAAGCAACTTAGGGTTCAATATCTTGTCCAGGGATACTCTCTGACATGCAGACTGGAGCAACCAGGGATCCAGCCAGCAACCTTCCAATTAGCAGCTCACCTGCTCTACCTCCTGAGTTCAAAAGCATAAGTATAACTCACTCTCTGAGGCTGCTTAAGTAAAGGTTATCCATCCATGATCTTCACTGACACTCCTGCACCAACCTAATGTTCAAGTATTGATGGGATAGTCTTCCTATTAAATGAGAATAGACAACAAAAAAAATTTTGTTGGTGTGGATGAGCTGGGGTTTTTAGGATGTGTACATATGTGTTAAAATAAATAAATACATTTTGTAAAACCTCCAGTAAAAGTCAAAGTATTTACTCAACTTCTTTAGTCAGGTATAAGTGAAAAAGCACAGGCTCTGAAATGTGCTTAAAGAAGGTCAAAAGCTAGTATATTAATACTAGATTAATATACTAATAATATAATATCATGACCAGGTTTGACTTTGCCTCTACACCTAAGCAGAAGAATAAGTGCAGGCAGGTGTTAAAGTGGGATTGAGCAGGTGGAAGAAGCTGAAGATCAGTTAGTGGCTGATCAGTGCTGAGGTTTACTGCTCCTGGAATGGTTTTACACAACTGTATTCAACTAGATTTAACCCATGAGTTCACATGCTATTTAGCTGATTTCCACTGGGCCACGCTGGGCCACGCTGTTGGTATGAATGTAGAATTCAGTGGTTGAATCTCTGTATCATCAGCTTAAATTCAAATTCATCTCTGCTACACTTGATGTAATCTAACTAACCAGGAACACCACAGCCGCTCTACTCCAGTCCAACACATTGCTTTGATTTCTTCACAGTACGTCAAGTTAAACTGTTTACCCTGCTCTAAAATACTGAGTGTTTGCATGCAACCTTTGAATGACACAAGGTTGCATGCATCAGTTTTGTTTTGAAGGACGTTACACAATATGAAAAATCACATCAGATACAGATCTGGTATGAGGACACTTTACAGTTTTCACAAAGCCCATTGAGCCTTTAAATGAAACCTCTCTTCTTCTTCTTCTTCTATCCAGTTCTGTCTTACATCTTATTTCATCTCTGTCTGAAGTTATCTCTCGTCTTTTTTTCCAGTACAGATAACTGAAAACTGTAATAAACTAGAGTGACAAAGTACTTAGAAGTATATTAGATAAATCTGTTACAATGCATTATTTTTTCTCAAGAGATCAATATTTTTAGTGCATGATCCGCAGATATTTTTATTTGTATTTATTTATTTATATATTCATTATTTATTTATTTATTTCAATTTATTTGAGTTAGGAACACAGTCAAGCCAAAAATGATCGTCTGCCAAAATGAGATTTCTGGTATTTGCCAAAAAAAATGATTGCAGGAATTTAAACTGATATAAATGACTTATTGGACTATAATCTGTCAAAAATATGTCAAACATATCGCTCATGAATGATATCATTTTGAGGCAGAAAGAACATTCCTCCCACAAGGTAGAAGCTGCAATCTGTTTTAGCAAAGTGACTTTTGTACATCCATCTGAGTAAAAAGTCTTATTGACATTAAAAATGTATTTTTAAGCGAGATCTGGCAAAGAAGGCATCAAAAACAGAGACAAATCCAACATGGCAGTCATATAAACACAACAAGGGACCAAAAAGTACTATAATGATTATAAGGTCAGTACAATAACACAGTCACAAAAAAAACTTGCAGAACTGGTCATGTCTTTATTTTATATATTACCCTTCATATATCCTATTTACTACAGTCTACTTACCAATATAAGTAAATGTATTAAACATTAAAACACACACAGAGGGAGAGAGAGAGAGAGAGAGAGAGAGAGAGAGAGAGAGAGAGAGAGAGAGAGAAACATCGAAAATCACTTCTTGGGGACACCACCAAAAAAAGCCCTATTGTCTAGTTGTCCACTAGATGGCGCCAGAGTCAAGTACAAAGTCATTACAATGTAATTTGATTCGCGGTGGCTAAAGCGGAAGAAAAATACAGAGGTCTCACTCCGCTCTTTTTCTTGGTACCGCAAAATTTGCACAGACACGCCTTTCGTGTGTTGCAAAGAAAATATGTTTTGTTTGAACAAAACAAAAAATGATTTATTTAGTTTCTAATGATTACATTCACACTTTAATGCAGGGAAATGCCTCGCAATAGACCATTTGTATAACAGTTTCTCTCTCCTGGGCAGCACATCTTTTCTATGCTATCTTTGCTCTGACTGCGCGCTCGCTGACACTTGTTGGGGGCTACATGTGTTCCTGTGTCTGAGCGGTTTGGGCTCTCAGGTTAGCCGGCAGACGAAGAGGCCAGCCCCGGGTGTACTGTAACATAGTGGTGAGTGACCGCTGTGAAGTTGTTTGTCCCTATTTGATAGCATGTGTAGCTCTTTTGTTTCCTCGCAAATGGCTGTGGTAAATGACTGCCGAGCACAAACATAAAGCGACTCACTCGTGTGGTCTACAGCGGTCTACTTTTTGCTGTTGTGCTGCAGGTTTGCTCAGCACGTACCCGCGTCCTGTATCCGAGCACAGCTGGGTAATATGAGGTTTTAATAGCAGAAACTAACGTAACTCATCTGTTATTACATTTGTCCTTTCTGGCCTGTTAACATTAGTTAGCATACTGTTCCGATTTGCTCGTGTTTACAGGCTGTAGGCGGATTCAAACTCGGACTGTTTGCTTGGAGACAGAAAGCTCAGGAGGATTTAAGCTGAATTGAATTTGTGTTTGTTGGCGATCAGGCTTTGAAAACCTTCACTCAGCATCACAACTCTGTCCTAAAGGAGTCTTGAGCTGTGATTTGAAGGGGGGGGGCAGGCATCGCCTCCTGTTTTACTCGGGCCCATGATCATTTCATTACATATGAACTGAAGTTGAGTGTGGATGTACACGCCCACATTTATCTGCCTTGGAGAGATTTTTCCTGGTGGCTGAGATACAGCCGGCTCCTTATCACACAGGTGAAGAGTAAACAAACCTTAACTCTGTTTAGTCTGTATGCATCACATATCTCTGATGACAGGCACCGCCGATAAATCAGCCGTGCTCATTCAGACATATTATATCAGATCTGAACGCCAGGCTTTAAAAAGCGACCGCAGGAGTGACAGACATAGCAAACTGCCCCTAAGAACAGGAACCATAATCTGAGTTTGACCACCAGAGAGCACTGACAAGCTGGGGTTTTGTGTTAAGAGTGAAAAACGCTTTATTTATTTATTTTTTATTTTATTTTTTCCCCTATCTAGAAACGTAAAGAAGTCTTTCTGATGTATTGGATCATTTTGAATTCCCTTCTGGTGTTGTATGAAAATATGACAGCAGTAAGATAGATACATGTAACAGTCAACAGTCCACAGCCCTGGTAGGTGCAGATCTATCACAAGGACACCATCTGTCTTTAGTTTTTTACATGTGTTGAGAGACATCTGAGTAAGGAGGCGGATCGTTAGACTGTGGGAGAAGTTTTTATGAAGAAAGACGTGCCCTCTGGTCAGGCCTGGAATATTTGAGGATAAATATGAGGATGCTTTAACAGTGTAAGATATTACTCAAGTGTAAGTGATCTTTCTGTTTTTTATATGACAGCATGTGATAAAGCGCATGACTTGCTCAAAGTGAAATATATATACTGGAGATATGGGGCAGTGATGATGCTCATATTAACTATCGACAAGGTTTCAAATAACGAGTCTGTAAGCCTAAAAGTGAGACACTGTGTGTGATGACAGTTGAGAGTGGACCTGTTGATACAGTCCTCTCATGCACACAGCGCAGGCACCCGTTGTTTGAGAGGTGCGGCCAATCACAAGAATGCTGGGTGGCTTTGAAGGGAGAGAAGGTAAAGCTACTTGTTTTAGACAGCGGTGATTTTGATCTGTGAATATTGTAAAGCTGCTCTGGTTGAGTCCAGTAGTACACAAATAGTGTTGAAGATGAGCATAATAGGTCTCCTTTGTATTTTTCTTAGGATTGTGCAGTGTTTAGTCTGCAGCGTCTTCTGTTTTAGTGGGCAACGCACCGCATGGTTCTTTGTAGCATGTGTATGAATGGGTACAGTGTAAAGTTCTCTGGTTCAAAGTGTTACAATGTACAATAGTGAAAATGGCAACTTGCAACTGAGCAGCTTTAATCAAGTGAAGTCTATGACAAGAGTCAGTACAGGCAGCGCTGCAGTCAAACCAGTTCTCACACCTGTGTGGGTCACTGACCCTAAATCATTAACTCACATGCACTCTAACAAACAAAGAATTGTACATTTATGGTTACAGACTTCGTGCTTGCATGTTGAATACGCTACATTCACTTCTGAACTGAACATGATTTATTGTGATAGAAAAATTCATGTATTCTGCGATTAGACTTCGATGACCCATCGTGGCAGCACGAAATCCCAGCAGTGATAGGATTTAGGACAGGACCCACCCCCCCAGAGTCTAGGTGCTGCTGGTGGTGAAGATGAACTGAGGCTTTGATGGAGCTCTGGCTGAGGTGTCGGTGAGGTGGAGATGGAGAGGAGGTGGGTTGCATGCAAAGTGGAGGCTGATTGGCTCAAAGGAGGCCTAACACCCAGGAAAGCAGGCAGATGACTGATTACAGATCTTCCTAATAGAACTCACACATAAGCTTCATATAAACAACTGCTGTTCTACTGGTAGAGTCGTCCTGCTATTAAATTGAAGTTTAAAAATTATATTTTCTGTCTTTCCTCAGGTGCTGGTAACTTTCAGATTAAGTTATCGGTGGATAAGGACTACCAGCATAAATTCATCTACCAGAAGTAGTGACCCAGCTGCGTGGAAAGAAAGCTCACCTTGGTGAGTGGCATTCTTTTCATTACTTACCTGATTTGGGTTCAAAGTGATCGACAGTGTTGTCTCAGAGCTTTGGCTGGAATGAGTTTCCTGCCACAGTCCAAAGAAATGCATACGAGGCTGACTACATATGAATTTCTAGGGAGCACAAGCACATTATAAGCCCAAAAAGAACAAACACTTGATGTTTCATAGGATCCAGCCCCCCCATAAGAAGATCCCCTGCCCCTCTGAATTGGATAAGCGGAAGAAAACGAATGACGTATTTAACCGTCATACCAAAACAAGCAACACGGGGTCTCCACAGCTGGTAGCACCAGTGTGGTAGCTTCATGGTGGACACCATTCCTCCCCTAAGAGGAGGGTAGTGCTGGGATTCGAACTCAAATCGCCCTTTTACTAGAAAACCAACTAAGACTCAATGCCACACTTATCTTACCAAGTTAATGGTTGTAGTGTTGCTTTTATATATGTGTTGTAAAAAAGATTTGCTAGAAACAGTTCAAACAGTCTGCTGCGGCACTGTTCTTCTCACGCTGCTATTTTGATCGTTCATTATTTTTTCACACATGTTTCCCTTTGTGGTGAAGGAGGTGTCTCTTTCCTGTTCTAGACAACTTTTCAGCCAATCGGCGTTTGACCTTCGCACAACATCGTCTACGCTTGGCTGCATATTGTTGGGGTTTTTTGGAGGACTGCATACAAACTCATCTCAGTGGGTTGCATGCCAAAGTCCTTCGCTCTGTGTAGTGAAAGGGACACAAGCACTGTACCACACGCTCTGCTTATAGCTGTGGTATTGCATTTGTTTTTTAAATGGGTAGGTGGGCTTACATTATAAGCATATCAAACACTCACTTCCCTAAATTGGGTTTGTAGAAAGTCATGCCCACACCTCTTGGTTGCCTGGAGTGTCCTTAAAGGCCAATCATCCATGTTTGAGTGATTTACAAATGAAAACATGTCGAAGCAGAAAGTTCACTGGTAAATTTTGAATGGAGCTTCAGTTAGAGATATATTGTTTCATATTATTTTTCAGAACCGCATTAAGTTTGCTGTGCTTGTGTGTAACTGAGCAGTGATTCAGGCAGCTCCTTTTTCCAACAATGTCTTTTTTTAAAGCTGGCAAAACCTCATTATTTATAGTATCAGTTAAAGAGGCTCCAGCTTCATAAGGAGAAAGAATAGTAGACCCTCATCGACAGGCTCCTACCCCAACCAGATGTTCAAGCATTGATAGGATCTGCTTATTGAATAAGATGTGGACAGGCAAAGATCTATATACATCTATATCCTATTGTTTTATTGTACTTTCATATAGTGACAGCTCGCGTCTGTTAGTAGAAAACCGTTGAGCAGCATCGTGGTTGACGGTGTGGTCTCAGAGCATGCAGTGTAACCTATTTCCCATGCTACGTTTACTGGGTGTTGGTATGAATTTCTGTTAAGTGTTTGCACTCTAACAGAAAGTTCATGAGACGAAAGCACCCTGTAAACTCAAAGGCTGTTAAAAGATGATGAATATCAAAACAAAAGGCAATGGAGCCCTAGACTAACTTTTCCACCAGCAATGGTCTTAACAGCGCTTTTAGTTGGTTGTAGCAGCTCATGGTTGGGCCACAGACACTTTTTTGTACAATATTAATTCATGACCCAACATGCTGGTGCCTTGTAATAACTTTAGTGCAACTTACAGTGTATAGGCAACATTGTCTGTACACGCAGCAACTTAGCATTCCCATTGTGCCAATTCGGTTGCATGTACAGCACTTCATTGTTAGCTGCCTAGTCACTCCCTGCTTGCACTTTCATTATCAGTGTTGTCTGAGTTGGAACCTCTCGTTAGCTGTTCCTCCCCCCTCTTACTTGTCATTTTTATTTTTAAGATACAGTAAAAAATATATGTGATGTATTTTTTGTATTTGGCAGTTGATCATACACAAATTAAAATCATATACACATTACTAGAAATTAAAAAAAATATGTATGTAGCATGCAGGATGAGAAGAGTAGACATGCTCTCTGTGATGGGCAACTGACATGTAGAAATCCAGCCAGCTATGACAGCATGGTAACACTTGTGAGCTGGTCGTTTGATTTTCTTTGGCTCGTTTTCTCTAACATGATGAGCACAGTGTGGGAAACAATGTCTGCGCTTGTCCTTCGGTTTTCCCAGGAGGGATAGCTAGGATTGTTGGCATTCCTCATTTAAACCAAGGATGCAGCTACACTGCAGCTCACTGAGCTCAATACTGCTGTCAGGATGTAAACAGGTCAAATTACAGGCGGGAAGCTCATTTATAAATATTGAGATCACAAGGGCTGGAACACTTTTGAGTGCAGTATTATGCAATTCGCTGATTTACAACCCAGATCACTGCAGTCACATGCCAAGCTAAAGACTGAAGCTAAAACAGTGTATCCACGATGTCCCGTGAAGAAGAAATGTCAAGACACATGCTTCATCAAATATGCTTGAAGCAGCACAGCACCTGCACACAATATCCCAGCATCCAAGTTCACCCCTCTTCACACAGAGCTCTGCAGTTGTTCTCCTGTGGCTGCGCTCTGCTCCACATGAGTGCGGCTGAGATCAAACTTGATCATTCCGACTCTGCTTTATGGTTCGCACAGACGCGGTGGTGACAAGTGAGAACATGATGTGCCGTCCGCTGGTGTCAGGTGAAGCTCTGCGCCCAGCACCCTACCCATGCGTTCACAGGTGGAGTCTAGTGTTTGTTTAATACTTTAAAAAAAACTCTGTTGTTCCTGTTCTTCGTATTTAGGATGTCACATTTAGATTTCTAGCTGCAGTAACTCACAGAGATGGCAGTGTGATGCAAACCGAAACCTAATTTTACAAGAACCCTCTGAGAGATCTTTGACTGATGTTACTGCCTCAACATGCAAGCCAGACTTTTTTTATTACAGCCCCTGTGTCATCACAGGCTGAATGGATCTGCTTCCGTTTTTCACTGTGGCATGAAGATTGTTGTAACAGTAAAAACAATAATAAATCCATCTTTATCTTTGCCATTCCCTGCAAATAAAGATGTGCATGAGGCAGATGAATTAAATCTGTTAACAGCTGAAATGAAGCACAGAAAACAGCTCGGTGATTTATTATAATTATTTAATACCACGCAGTCTTATGCTTTGCATACATAGCACAACATGGAAACTAGGTGTTGCTCACAGTGAACCGAGTGCTGATGTTTGTGAATGAATACCAAAACGTACCCATGTATGGTAACACTGTGACATTCATGTAGAAGTACACCAATATAGAAACAGGAACTGGATGACAAACGTAATGAAATGAGTTTCATTAAAGGATCCTGGAGTCCTTCATCCACTGAGGTCTTGATTTGTGTCAGATAATCAAACCACCACTCTAATGGACACAATTAAGCGTTTGGGTATAGGAGTTCACATCATCTTAAGATTTTGACGTGAAAACGCATCTGTTGCCATGTTACAGAAAGCAGTTAAAGCAGCCTTTTATGTTTCGAGAGGTTACGAGAATGAAAGGCGCCCGACGTCTCTCTCTCGTGCGTGTCACAGAGTAATTTTGTGTGTCAGAGATGACAGCGCTGACACCTGGCCTCCCAATTGGTTCGATGCGGATCTCTGACCTGTGAGTCATCGCGGCGCTGCGCTGAGTGCCTGTCTGTTGTGTTAGATCATAAGCACTGTTGGCATTAAACGTAATAATAGATTTTAGTGAAATTGAGAGTGTGAAATGGTTTACTATAATAGAGCTGCAGTCTCTCAAACATACTTACTGTAAGTGTATATGCTGATTTCAGACTGTTGTATTAAAGCGGGGCAGAGGGAGATTGTTTGCCTTTACGACATGACATAGCACTTTACAGCTTAATCCTCTTGGCAGACACAAATAACTGTTAATTTAATTGTTTGGCGAGTGGAGGTATGAGGATATGCACGGTGTCCTTCAGAAAGCTACATCCCTCTGTGTCTCGCGTTGAAATGTCAGCTGTACACACCAGCTGTCTGTTATATTTAACCTCTCTGCTCTGTGTATGTGTTTCTCTGTATATCTGTCAGTCTGCCATAACTTTTCTCTCTGTTAGCTAGAGATGACCAATTGCCAGCGTCTTAGCAGTGTTGTGATGGGCTTCACAAGATCCTACATAAAAACATTTTCATGTCAAAATGACAAAAAAAGAGGATTTCATTTGTCCCTTTATAGCTCATGTAAAGCAGCTTTTTGTTTTAAATATTGGTAGTCATGATCTTTACAGTATTGTGTGCAAAAGTCTATAAAAGTCTACATTTTGCTTCCAAGAAGCCAGACTTTTGCCAGTTTTTTGAAGTGGCTTTCTTTTTTTCTTTTTTTTTTGCCTGTCCCGTTTGGCTCTTTTATAATAATAATAATAATGGATTGGATTTATATAGCGCTTTTCAAGGCACCCAAAGCGCTTTACATACCATATTCATTACTTAATTCATGCCTAGTGGCACTGGCTCTTTTGCCATCAGAATTGTTGTCTAAAGGCAAAGAAAGATGCCCAACGGATTTACTTTACCAAACTGACCATCCCAGCCTTGCCAGTAATGGTCCATTTGATTCACCTTTTATTGTTTATTTTATTTTCACTTACTGAATACGGGACAGACTTGACTGGAGGGAAAGAAGGGGAGAAAGAAAGAGGGAAAGAGAAACAGCTGAGAAGAGGGACGGGGGAGAAGGGCAAAAAACAACAGCATGGGCAGGAAAAAAAGAAAAAAATGCATCTATTGATCACCTGGATCACCTGTTGAGAAAGAAAAAAGAAAACAAGCAGAAGAGAACAAGAGTAATAGAATAAACAACATCACAATCTTCTTCTTCCTCCTAGCGTTTTTCCCGCTCGGTTGCAGGGTCCGCTTTTCTGCAAAGTCGTCTCCACTTGGGTCGGTCAAGGGCGTCGGTCAGATCGGCTTCGATCTTCTTCACGTCGTCCTTGATTCGGTCCATCCATCTCCGCTTTGGTCTGCCTCTAGGTCGACGTCCTTGGGGGCTGAGCCGCAGTGCTGTATTCTCAAATGATATATGGGAATATGACAGTAAATACTAAATATTAAACATTATTGTGCAGCACATAAGATCAACAGAACACAGTGTGCTTTGAGGTAGGAGCCAAAAAGGGTGTAGTTTGTGGGTGTGATCACCCGTGTGTACACCTGTGAGCATGGACGCGCTTGTTTTTTAAAAGGTTCCTTCATGTAATGATCTGCTAGAGGGTGTGGGGGGGCCACAGCCCCGTCCTCCAGGGCATGAAGCAGGTATGGAGGAGATCAAAACTCCAGACATCCAGAGGCCCCCAGAACACAAGAGACCAAGGAAGACCAACAGAGGGGCAGCCGCGCCACTGTCCCAGAAAGAGCTGAGGAGAGTCCCAGATGAGGGCTCACTCAGCAGCCGCGGAGCAGAAGCCAGGGGGAGTTGCAGTGACGCGCCCGTGAGCTCCGCCGGCAGCCAGCTGTGCCTGAGTGACCGAGCCCCAGGCCGAGAGGCCGGGGGCACCCCACCTCCGAAGTGGCCCGAGCGAGCCCCAGGCTCCAGGCCCCGATAAGCGGCCGCCAAGGAGTGAGCCGGTGTGTACCTGGACGCCCACCCCGGACACAAAGAACCACCAACGCACCGACACGTCTGAGGGAGTCCGCCACTGGCAGGGGAAGTGGTGGTGGGGAGATAGGCCTCCAAACCTTGGAGGGCCTGAGATGTCCCCAGAGAGGTGGCGTCTGATACCCAACCTGACATATAGACACAGAATACAGGCACACACAGACACAAACATCCATTCCCACCCTCATGCTCTCATATGCACTTACTCCACACTCAACCAACGTGGAGACAGACATAAAGAGACGCTGTACACACGATCACACTCCCCAAGCGTACTCTACAAACCGGGTCTAGGTACCCTTGCCCCTGGAGGGGGGAACTGCACCCAGACCCAGGTGGTGTTTACCCTTTTCCCTGCGGTGGGGAGAGGCAGACCGCCCCGACTCCGCAGCAGCAGGGAGGCCCCACACTCCAGACCGCAGTCGGACGGCCAACTCCTCCTCCTAGCCCCCCCGCTCCAGCAGGCCGCAGAGAACGGGGGTGAGAGAAGACTCCAAACCTCCCTCCACCCGCTCATTGTAGTGTTGATGCATGTGTGTTCTAAGGTGCATTTAAAACCCAGGAGGGCATGGAGCTACCTGCCAGAGAGCAGCAGGTAAGCGCATGGTCCCTCCTGCTAGCCCTCAATGTCTACGTGTATTTCAGCTTGAGAGGTGGGCAACGACGCCAGGGGTGAGGTGTACACCCTGATGGTCTTTTGGAAGTGTCTTTCAACAATTGTTCCCCGGGCTTTGTGAAGTTTTCTTTGGACATCAGCTGCTTTTTCACTCATTTTCAGCCTTTATTGGGGAGCTTTTTGTCAAAAACATTCCTTACTGTTAAAGTCAAAACAATTACTTCCAAATTGTTGGTGTTAAAAGTGGTTCTAGATACTGTTAAATCACAGGGTGCACTTATTTTTTGCATACTAGGTCTGCGTCTTAGCTAGGGATGGGTATTGATAAGATTTTCACGATTCCGATTCCATTTTCGATTCTGTTTAACGATTCGATTCTTTATCGATTCTCTTATCGATTCTTTTTAAAAAAGGAGAACACTAAGGTTGATTAGCTTAGAACTTTGTTTTATATATTCTCTTTGAACGAGATATAAATTTAGGAGTAACATAACCTTACAAACCCAACAGTGAGATCTTAAGAGATCCAGCCTACGGCTCTTCAATGGGGTGTCACAAGAATATTCAGTAATGTCCCTGCCTACAATTAAACACATTCACTTACCATCTGCTGTGGCAAATGGGTTCAAGCCTTTTACCACAAACTTAGTCACTGCGCGGTGACATTCGTCTATCCTGGCCTGAAAGGAGACGCTACCGGTAGACTGCAGTGAGAACTGCCAGCGAGCGCCAACCAGACTCTGTCTGTCTCTCTCATCATGGTCACCTAAACGCACAGTAATGGCAGGTTTTGTAATAAGGCAGATTGCGCAAACATAATATGCACTGTTAGTTGATTATTTACCTGCCGCATTAACGGGAGAGGACGTGCAAACGTTACCGCTGCTGCTGGGTTGAGATTCACGAGTCCGGAGCGGAATTAAAAACGCGTGTCATCGCGTGTTTTGTGAGCAAATGCTTTTGCATATTCGTAGTGTTTCCTCCCTTAAATGAAATATCTACTTTGCAAGTATTGCAAGTTGCCCTGTTGTCATCCGTTCTCGTAAAGTATAACCAAACTTTTGAGCGTTTGAGCCGCCATGTTTCCTGCCAGGTAAATGACGCTCCGCAACGTGGTGACGTCATTCGGGGCGACTGGAATCGATAAGGGAATCGTTTGCAAAAATGGCAAACAATTCCAAGGAATTGAAACAGTGGGAACCGGTTCTCAACAAGAACCGGTTTTCGATACCCATCCCTAGTCTTAGCTTTGTTTTCTTATTTCCTAATATGTAGCACCTTTGAACTGCAAAAGGGTGTCCCATATGGAAAGGAAATAGTAAAAACATATATGATTTACTCATGAAAGTGGCCACTTTCTCATTACTTTCATATATTTTTTTAGTAAGTATACAAAACATACAAGTTTCATTATATAATTTTTCAAGGGATCTTATATGTGTTTTCACTCTTGTATGCTTTTCATACAAGTTTCATACAAGACAGATACAAACTTTATAAGATTTATATATATCTTTTCCATATGGGGTACTTTGTTTTTCACAACTCTACGTCTATGACCTGCCTAAGTAAGGTGTATGTAGGAAGCACTGAATATTACATAGGTGAAACTACACAAAGCTAAATCAAAACCATTGACAGGCATCCACACTGGTGATGCTAAAAAGCAAGATAAGAGTCAGGCAGTTACTGACAGCTGAACTGCTAAAAACTGTACGTGCTACTGTAACACTTTAGCAGCCACAAAGTTACACCGCAGTGCTGAGGCCAGGCAGATTGTCAGAAGTGATGGCATCACTGAGAGGACTTGCTAAGCCTCACTGACAGGCTTTAGCTTCACACTCTGACTGGCCAGGAGTCAATGGGCATGCCCTGAATTAGTGCAGGGCTTTCCCACCATCGAGAGTGCTGTGGTGGCTGGAAGGCCTGTCACTGGCAGACAAGTGTGAAGATCAGGGTATGTGCCTTATAGTTAGAGGGATTTGTAGCGACTATAGTGGACTATAGAGAATGAGATTATGCTCCATTTTCTAATGCACACATGTGCTACAATCAAAAACTGTCTTCTGAAATAAAGGCATTTAAAGGGAACTGGTGTGTCATTGTCCTGGCTTCCTCCTCTCAGCTGGTCACAGCTGATGGCTATGCCGCCCTGAGCCTGGTTCTGCTGGAGGTTTCTTCCTGTTAAAAGGGAGTTTTTCCTTTCTACTGTCACCAAGTGCTTGTTCGTGTGCAGTTGTGTCATTATTGAGGCTTTCTCTGTATTATTGTAGGGTCTGTAAATTACAATATAAAGCACCTTGCGGTGACTGTTGTGATTTGGCGGTGTATGAACAAAATAAAATAGCACTGAATTGAGTGAAATATTTTTTTCATTTTGCTTAGTTTGCCTGTGTTTGTGAGGTTGTCTAATGGTTGAATGATGCTTAAGGAGGCATAGTAACACTTAAGGAAATCTTGTGAAAAACTACTGGAGGAAAACTGAACCACACAAAAAACAAAAGGTCAGAACTCAGCAGTATTATTTTTATTATTTCTAATTACCCTAAAATGAATTTTAGAAAGTTTTGTAACTAGTACAGGTGAATAAACCACACATCCACACACATGTGTAGCCCACATTCTCTTTATATAATGCTCCAGTTTGCCACCCAGTATGCAGCAGAGGAGAAGTAGGATGAAAGATTGCCGGAGCGACAGTTATATGAGGTAAACGTTCACGAGTGGGTTGCAAATCATGACAGCCGGTCTGCTGCGAGTATGGGAGGGTGAGAGGAAGAGTGAATAAGAGGAGGGGGTTACATGTGGGAGTGTACCACATCAAATATGGTAGGGAGACAACACGTTGCAGCCGCAGCCCAGTTTTATTGAGCAGATGAGCGAATGAGCAAGCAAGCGTGTCTCGTCCAGACACCCACACTGCCCGGGCTGGTGTCCTAGGAGATTAGCAATACATTGTTACGTCTTTCTCTGCATTATGTAGTTTTAAATGCCATTTTATTTTTTATTTTACATTCAGTCCTTAAAATCTTGTTTGCTACGCAGGGTTATTCCTGTTTAGCACACTTGCATCATGTTGTGTACCCACCACTGTTGGGGTGCAGGGCCAGCCTGTGCATGACGCCTGCTTGTGTAGGTAGGATAATTTAAAGATTTGAAGACAAAGCACAAAAGGTAAACGTTTAATTTGAACTTTGTCATTCAGAATGAGTACAACGGATCATTACAGAAGGTTTTAGAGACAGAAAATGCAAGTCATGTCCCTTAATACAACACTATGAGAAATCTATCCAGAACAGTGTCCCATATGCCATCTTATCTGCACTATGGATTTGCTTTGGGGCCAGCAATTTGTAATTGATTTTCATAAAGTGCACCACTCACTGCCTGATTTCAATATGGCTGGGATCCCTGTGCCCATCAAACCACAACCACAGCCTGCCTCAGCGCAAAAGCACAAACAGCATGAGCTCAGCTTCACCACATTAAAATGAAGCAAAGCAGGTCAGATAAACATGCATAAGTTCAATTACATGCTTTTCTTGTTCAGCTGTCAGTGATGTTTGGTCATTTATAAGAATGCTTTATCCTCACAGATATATTAGAAAAATAGAGCTCGGGAGGATGCTTGCTGCTAATAAAATGTAAATCTCTTGCAACGTAGTCTTTCTGTTCATTAAACACAATTGCTCGAATTTGATTTGAATACACACACAGAGGAGATTTCAGTGGCTGATCCCTATGACTGTTGTACTGATTACACCTGAATCTGCTCCTTTCCCTCACCTACCAAATGCATAGAACATGTTGCCATGGTACCAGAGAAAGGCTGAGGTCTTGCGGTTGTCACATTTTGTTCAAAGACAACCTTAGCGCCCCACACTTATGTGTGTGTGTGTGTCTGTATCTAAATTATTTTACTTCCTTTGTGCCTCCTTTCCATGACTTTCCAGATGGAAAGCATGCACCTGCAGGTGTGTGTGTGTGTGTTCGTGTTTACATATCTTTGTGGGGACCAAAAATTGGACGTTTATTGTATTTGTGGGGACCAACAGACCTTATGGGGACAAATCCCAGTCCCCACGAGTTTGAAAGCATTTTTCAAACTCAAAATGTGATTTTAGTGTCAGGGTTATGGTTAGGTTCAGGCTAAGGGTTAGGATTATTCATTCATTTTTCATAGGGTAAGCGACTAGTTAAAGCATTATGTCAATTAGATGTCCCCACAAAGATATGAAAACACAGTGTGTGTGTGTGTGTGTGTTGGGTGGGGGGTTCTAAAAGCCACTCCATCACAGGCTTTTAGAAACTGGAAAAAAGAAAAAACAACTTCACAAAACCCAAAATGGATGAAATTAGAAGGCCACACTGCTATCCATAACGGTTAATGGCCCATTACGGTGAGCTCGTATTAGCCTGCTTAAATGGCTGCGTGATGATGTAATGACATTGGATACCATCTCCTGAAAACCAAAACTGGCCTTCGTCATGGATTTTTCATGCTATTATTAGTTTTGTTTCAGCGCTTTCCTCTTTTTCCCTGACTAACTTTGTTATTGAGCCAGAAGTTACATTCCATATACGGACATCAGACAGGCCAACTACCAGGTCATTAATGTTTGTTTTAGTCACAAATGGTGTGTGAAATATGCTCAAGCCCTGGACAGCTACGTGCTACATATGTTTGTGTGTGCAAGAGAGCGGTCAAGCAAGAGTGAGAACGTGAGTGTGCGTAAACACTGGTGGTTCTGCTTTCACTCATAGGCCTATTAACATTGCTCTGAGCCAAACCAGAGCTCACAAAGCCAGGGCAAATAATGCCACATGATTCAAAGACGTCGGTGTATTGAAGGAATTGTTATGGGAATGTGTTTTGATGGATTGACTGTTATCTGTATACAAATGTGTTCTCAGATCTTTATTTCTCTTTTCTCTCCCTGCTTACTGTTTGGTTGGAAGGTGATGTGATAAAGTTATATTATTACATTATGCGTCTCTTTTTTCACAGAAAAGATCAGAGAAATGTTTTCTCTGACATCAGCAAGTCTATTTTGAGATGTTTATCGAGAAGCTCCCTAATATTATTACCCAACACTAAAAAGTGTTATCACATGATGTGCTATGTCTTTATTTGTCTTCCAAACTGCAAATCCTTCCCACTGAATAACTATTCTGGGAAAGCCACTGCAGCAACACTTCATGTTTGGAGTTACAGTTGGAGCTGTTACGGAGGCCCTTTCACTCGACTCTTCCCACAGCGTAGAGCAATGATACTGCGCCATCATCATCACTGAACGATAATTATTATTTTATTTTCTCATTAATCTCACTTTTATTTCCTGTCACAATCCCTATTATTGCCAAGTGAGGGATCAGATTTATCTTAATTCGGTGCAGATATTCCCCCCATTATAATTTGGATAAAGTATTAATATTGCAGTATATTGTGTTGGCTGCTTCTTACTCATATATACTGGTGGCAACGTGTTTTGTTTTGGTCCCTATGCATTAGGAACACGTTAATAGAAGTTAAGTAAGTTGTTTGCAGGGACAGCAGGGGAAAATAATTTACATTTAATGAAAGCATTTCTACAATAGATAACGGTACACACAACCCAATTCCAAAAAATGTTTAAACATGTAAAAACACCATGTAAGGATTTGCAAAAACAAATTCTCAGTTTTATATAATGTGATAACTTTTTTAGAATTAGGTTTACAATCTTTTATATTACCATTATGAGCCAGAATCTGCAAACTTCAAGTATTATCAGCTATATCCAATTATGACCAACAGGTCAGCCTCCAATATGTTATGATGCCGTACGTTTCATGCATACACAACATAAACACAGTGGTGCAGGCACATAGTTCCGCTCACACTGATAGCAACAGGCGAAGACATTAATAACAACAAACCGAATCAGACACTTAAATCACTTTTACTTAGCTGAACACAGACATGTTTACAAAGCTAAATAAGACAAATCAGCTAAAGCTATCCAACACTCTCAAATGAACACAAGCCAACAGCGGGCCTCATTTCAGTTGTTTAAGTGAGAAGATGATGTAACTTCATGTAGTTTTGGGGGAAATTATAAAATGTAACAAAAATTTTGCATTGAATAAAGATTCATTTTTTTGAATATGATGTCAGTTTTAGGTCTTACAAAGAAAATTTGAATTGAAAAAATCAGCATTAGTATGTCACACTTAAAGCTAAAAAACATTCAGACCTCTTCTCCTAAACCAAGGTCAAGGCTCTAAAGCACAAAAACCTGCATTAACAGGCTCATTACTTATTCTCAGCAGATTAGACATGAAACTCTATCATCTCCAGACAACTGACAACGAGCCAACAATAGCAGCTAGTTGGCAGCTACAACAGCTAATTAGCTAACGTTACACCAGCTAATGTTAGGTTTGAGTATCCTAAAAATAACTTTTCCTTTGATAAATAGTTTGTTTATATTTTCACATCGTATCAGAGTTTATTTGTTAAGTGTCAGATTCCAACAACGTTAGATCCCCTTCAAAGAAAGCTTCACTAACTCCGGCTAACAGCAGCTAACTCTGGCTAACAGCAGCTAACAGTGGTACAAACAGTAGCGCGTGGCAACAGAAATATTCAGGATATGCTCAACAACTCACTCATATTACTGTCATCAGACGGAAGTGATATTCACTGAATCATCAACTTGTATCAGTAATAATTCAGTTGAGTGCAATCTGCAGTTTACTGGCGTTAAGCAGTGAGACTTTACACACTGATAGATTAGGTTTTAAAACATTTATTTTCGAGAAAGATTTATTCTAGATTTATAGAACACACACACTCACCATCACCACCGCCAATAATGCACTGTATCAGGTATCACAGAATAGATGTTTTGCAGTACTGTTGTCATTATGAGCACCTTATCATCATAGTTTCATATTGTGAGATTTTACTTCTCATTATTTTGTAAAATAAAGCCTCAAAAGCAGCCGATATAGCTTTATATTTTATACATGTCATTTGGTGAACCAGACTTTCTGCTATTCGGTTGCCATGTAGCTACAGTGACTGTGTACTGGGCTCTGAGCTCTGCCAAAACACAGGTGACCTGCAGCTCAATAATGTTTCCTGTGTAGATACAGATAGTTGGCTCATGCTGCTGCTGCTCTGCAAACACACAGCTAATGCTCAGCAAGTCATGGAGATTCAGTTATACTGTTTCAACATTTCTACATGACTGACAATAAAAACAATTTATTTTTCCATAATTCATAAGGTAATGCAAAGCGCTAGTGTTCTGGCTATATGTGAGAAAAGAAAGGGAGCGAATCTGTGCGTCTGCGTAAAAAAAAGAAAAAAGAAAAATTCTTCCTTTGTTGTGTAATGATGAATATGCTCTTTTGCTTCCACTGACACACAAACACCCTCTCACACACATGCAGAGTTGTCAGTTTGCCTGCAGAGTTTGTGGCTACCACACTGTGCTGTGCCAAAATTGTGTTGTTTGAGAAAGCCTGGGGAGAGAGGACAGGAACCTCAGGAGCTGTTCTGTTCCCTCAGCCGCTGCAACACGGAAGGTAGCTTTCCTCACACTTTCCCCTGCAGCCGCCCAACAGGAAAAAGCTTTAATGGCATCAGCTCTCATTGTTGAAGCTGAGACAAACACTTTGCGGTTGCAAAGAGAAGGTCATGCAGCTCGGTGTCCAAAAACGATGCCTGGAATTGAAGGGTAGTTATTATAAGATGGCTCATCTCTGTGGTAAAAAGGATAATAATGAACCGAAGTCCTGCATTGTCATTTTTTTCAGTCTCCATTCACTCCTCATTGCACGTTGTACTCAGACAGTCTTTGACGTCTTAAAAAAAGGATAATTTCTATTCTTTTCTCATTTTTCTTTTAATAATCTGGAGGCTTAATGACAGTTTAGACAGATAGATTGTTGATCAGCTTTCAAGTAATCAGCACACAGCTGGGCCTGTCCTTACTTTTAGATTTAGAAGGATTTGCTGTTCAAAAATAAGATTTCAGCTTTGGTATTTTTCCAGTTTTTTTCTCCTGCTCTGTTCTAAATATATCAGACCTAGTGACCAAGCTTAATTCCAATAATTCCAAGTTAATTTGACTATTTCCTTCTGAAATGTACAGTAGTTATATTAGATTTCCCCCCCAGAAAACGGGAGCTCTGCATAAACGAGCGCCTGCAAACCTCAACTAAAGCAAGAAAAGTGGGCCTGAATTTCTTCACAACAGTGAGAGACTGACAGAGTCCTACTAAAGATTACTTTGAGTTATTGAAGCTACAAGCTGCTGAATCATGGGATGCACTTGGTTTTCACCTAGCTATGTGCACTCACATGAAAACCTTATTTTCACAAGAATATTGTACGATAGTGTTGGTGTACAGATAATAAATCATATTAATGAATGGGTGTCGTGGTGGGCTAATAGGCTTCTGATGACTCTTAGTTTTGTTTAACCATTTTCCCTGTTTTTTTGCAGATCTGACCAAGCCTGTGCTCTAAAATCAAGACGTTACCCTGTACGCTCAGAAGACTACACTAAAGGTTAGCACAAAAAAACAAAACAGTAGCCACTGGTTTCTTTCCACATTAATATTATCACACCTCCAACATGAAAGAGTGATAAAGCAAACCAGGGTACACTGTGAACCTGTGGGGTAATCAGGAGGAACACATTGCTCACTCGTGTTTGTACCAACCTTTTCTCTGCATTTCAACCCTACAAATATAGATTTTTATAACAGGCAAAGAACACCGTGGCACACTAAGCCGATTAAGCTTTATTAAACTAAATGCTTCAGTGAGGTTTCTGTTTTTAAAAAAAACAAAATTTTTCATAATTACTGAGCAATCTATTGTTCAGTTTTCAAAGTAGTGCTGATAGTAGTGGCAGTTTGCGGCGCTTTCAGTCTTTTAAAATAAGATCTGATCGTTTTGATTCTACGGGTCACAGGCCAGGAACATAATTCTAGGTGTAACCCTGATCATTTTTTATCAAGCCCTGTTGACTTGGGTCAAAAGGCCATAGTGAAAGCAGTGTAACTGAAAAAGCTAAGTGAAAATACCATAGACTGTACATAATTTAGAGACATAGCCACCGGCATTTTCATCATCACGATTTAGGTGTTTTTAAACCTGTTGTGACAAGCGAGGGGTGGATCTGATTGTGAAAATGAGGAATACAGCAAGTTTTTCTACATTCAAGGGAGTCGCCCATCTGCTAACCACTTCAAAGACTTCAGGTTTAAGACATGTCTGTCTTTTATACAGGCTATGATTACCACATAGTATTTTCTGTGAGTACTTTGGTACACAAGTCATCTTGTGTTTGACCATATTGAAAGCTTTTAATGTGAAACTGCAGCAGGTATTCTCAGTTGGGAGTAGAAGTAACCTAATGTGTGTGTTTTTTTTTTCTTTCTGGGAACATTGACACAGATACCCACAAAATATATAAATGTTCCAGTACTAACACTTGTTGAAATGAGCTACATCATTATAAAGAAGAGATTTCTCTTTCCGTTTCCTTGTGAAGATGGTTTGCTGTGTCCAGTCTGAATTGGTGAAATGTGGAGTTGTCACTCTGCGGCATGCATGAGCCCTGTTGTTTTTAGTCAGTGTTGATTCCCATGACTCCAAGATGAGCCAGAGGAAGCCCAGTGTGATTTTGACACAGTTCCCAGGCCCCCAGATCTCCCTCTGAACAAGGGCCGTTACAGTGTGTATGTGTGACTACACATACACACTGTTACTCATAAGACACGGACAAATATGTGCATGTGTGTGTGTTTTATGTTACTAACATTAAAAGAGATAAATGGACCGAGCATCCCTTGGTCTTTGATCCACACATGTTCAGTCTTAGTTGTTAGCCACACACCCACACACACACACACACACACACACACACACACACACACACACACACACACACACACACACACACACACACACACAGAGAGAGACATGTATCTCACAGTTACAGACAGCTGCAGCTTGTCCATATAAGAGGTCTACTGCAAAGTCAAGGACAGCCAGCAACTGCGCCTCTCCCACTCATGCTTGAGGTCACTTGGAGTCAGTGGAACCTCTTCCGCTTCCGCTAATCTAAAATCTAAAAGGGGAGGTGGGGTGTCACTGAATTTTGATTTCAGTTTACAGATAATATTTTATCAATGGAAGCAATCACAGTTAGCTGTTTTGGGCAGGAACTCTTTTTGTGTATCTAAATTGAAAGTTTAGATACGCACATGTGAGAATTAAATGGGAAAGTAGATAACACTCTGTGCACGCTGCAGTGCAATCAGTCTGTTTACAGTGTTAGCTATTTTTCATCAACCTTTTTGTGTTTGTCCAAAGTTGGGGGAAAAATTCTGTGTGACTCACTGGAAGTTCTGGGTGAATAGAAATCAAAATGCCAAAATATCTTCTGCTGCTTTGAGCTTCCTTCTTGAATTTGATCAAGTCTGACATTTGATTGGAGAGCTGCATCTATCTGTTCCCTTCTCCCCAGCAGGCAGTCATCAGTATGTGAACCCAGCGGCTCTATTTCTGTAAGACTGTTGC
This sequence comes from Haplochromis burtoni, assembly GCF_018398535.1. Lineage (NCBI taxonomy): Eukaryota > Metazoa > Chordata > Actinopteri > Cichliformes > Cichlidae > Haplochromis > Haplochromis burtoni. The sequence goes on along the minus strand of NW_024582491.1, from coordinate 766,003 downwards.
AGTTGTGGGAGTGTTTGTATGCTGGGTCTTTACATATGTATTCATTGTGTTCGTGCTGGCTCTAAGTAATAGTGAGCAGGGGACCAGTGAGTGACTCATAGGGGAGGTGGTGATGTTGCTTTTTCTTGCTTCTGGCTCCCAACCTGCTGTGTTCTGATAAGAGAGAGACTGAGACAGTGGGCTCTGCTTAATCCTTTCTCTGCATCCAGCCTGCCATCTGCCATAAAAAACAATGGGATGGGACAGACTGGTCATCAGTCTTGTCTTCAGCCTTCTGAATCATTTAGGAAAGAGTGGGTTGTAATGCTATTGAGTAACTCTTGAGACACTTTGCCGATTGTATAACAAACCTTTCTTTCACTGAAAATTTCCCATTTCTTCACAGCCCACCTCTTTAGCTATAAATAGAATTAAATAAATCCATTCTGTAAGTAACAATCTTCTCATCTCTCTGGACTGTGAGGAAATATAGACACATTTGACTCATACACAATTAATATGATTAATGAATATGAGGAGAGAAGTACAGTCATTTTTCTGCTTCAGCTCAAATTAGAGTCTGTCGTGTGAACACAAGAGCTAGTTCCACTGCAGGGGAGCCCCATAGCTGAAGGGTCTGCCTCCCATTCAACTTCTGGAAACTCTAGGAGCCACAAGTGCTCTAGTTAGGCTTTAGTCACTTGGGGCAGGAAGCTGATTGGCAACCTCCAGTCACTAGGGAAAGATACTGTGGCGGGGCATGACTTCCTGCACGGCATCCACAATCATGCCCTGCTGATTTAAATATTGTACTGGGTCCTGTGTTTGTTGTTATTGGTTGTTTGTTATGTTGAGCTGGCAGCGGCAGAGCTGCAGCTCTATGTGTGTCGTGAACGGCAACCTTGAGTTGTAATAAAGAGATGCTTGAAAGCATGAACGTGCAACTGGGCCAGCCGGGAAAGGAGCTGACCCAAATGGTGGCCGAGATGGTGGCCACACAGCAGAAGCAGGTGGTGGCGTTGCGGTGCCAGCAGGAAGAACTGGAGGACCTGGTTAGCGCGAGTCTGGCGGCTCAGATCCAGTACTGGCCGACATCGCCGCCACCCCCACCGGCATCCCTCGAATGCATGGGAGTGGCCGACGTCCGAAACGTTCCGGCGCCCGTGCCGGCCACCAGGTTGCGACCAGCCAGGACACAGCCTGCCACCGCACCCATCCCCACTCCTCGGGTGGGAGCGGCTTGTACCCGGCCGGGGCCTGCGCCTGTTCCTGCTACCCGTAGGAGGGCCACGGAGCAACCACTGGGTTCACCAACAGCTCACCCACCTGCTCAGCCAGAGCCGGAGGTCAGCTCACAGAGAGCATGGTGGGAACCTGCCAAGCCGTCGCTGGAGGAGGAGGCGGAGCGTGAGGGTCCGTGCCTGCCGGGTGAAGAGGAGGAGAAAGAGGAGGAGCTGCGCGGGGGTTCATGTCTCCTTGTGAAGGAGATGCGCGAGGATCCGCACCTGCCGGTGGTCGGGGAGGCACGTGAGGGTCCACGCCTGACGGGGCTCAGGTACCGGGTGAGGGGTTGCTCCAGCCAGGAGCGGTAGAGGAGGGTAAGCCCGAGGTCCCCGTGCCAGGGGAGCCCGCTCGGCCGGAGGGCGAGGCTTGCGACAGCCGGCTGAGTCTGAGGGCGGCATGCTGGCGGGGGGTTCGTGCCTCCTTGTGGATCCGCCTGAAGGCGGACGCACCTGCACGGCATCCACAATGATGCCACGCCAACTTAAATATTGTACTGGGTCCTGTGTTTGTTGTTGTTGGTTGTGTGTTATGTTGAGCTGGCAGCGGCAGAGCTGCAGCTCTATGTGTGTTGTGAATGGCAACCTTGAGTTCTAATAAAGAGATGCTTGAAAGCATGAACATGCACCCGGGTCTGCTGTGGGTTTGTTACAGATACGTATTCTCGGACCAGTTTGCGAATAGTTGCTGGCTATAACTGGATGAATTTCTATGGTTGCTTGCAGATTGCTAACCAAGTGGAAACTTGAGAAAGTGCAGTGTAAACCAGAAACGGAGACAGTTCACCTTCAAAGTAAAAGTTGCAGATGTTAAAAGATGTTGGTTTCAGTGGTATTGCACAACTTTTAGTTTGAAGCCCAGCTCTCTCAGTTTCTAGTTTCCATCAAACAGTTTCGCAACTGCTTAGCAAATGGTTGGCTAGTGTTTGCAGACAAGTCGATGTCTTCCATGCAGACCACAGGGAACTGTGCCAAATCTGCAACTGACCAAAGATGATAAAATCATATTATCTCTCTTTAATTAGTACTCTCACTGTTGTCTATTGGATCAGATGAATGATTGACATGCAGTTTAAGCTGTTGAACGTTTCAGTTCTCATTTGGTTGGTTGCCATATTTTCATAGTTTCTACAGAATGGAAAGAAAAGAGAATTATAACCTTACTCTGGCTGTGATTACTGATACAGTATTTCCATGTGATACCACCCATTTATTTACTTGATTAGCCTAAATTAGTTAATACGTTTGTGTATTTGTAGTAGTTTATTACTTAGTGACATCTGAAATGAGCAAAATTAGACCTATTAATTGTAACATTTTTCTGTCTACATTTCCTGATACATTTATAGCCACTCTGACAACAATTTGTTGAAACGTCTATTGCTCCCAATGTCTCATTCGTGGAAATTACAAATGAAAGGGTGACATGTTGTTCTTAACACCCAGCTCCTCATAGTAATGTTAATGTTACAGTTTAGCTGAATTGTGCCCAAACGCAGGCTCACACAGCAGCTAGCATGGCTATAACTACTTTCATTTGTTGCCTAGTGACACTGCTCTATTCCCAGTTTGCCTTTTTACTGTGTGTTATCATCTGTATGTACTCACTTGTTCACTGTGTTCTACTGTCTGACTGTCAGTGTCCACATGTAGGGTCTGCTCCCAGTCCGATACCTGTCATCATATAAACAACGTCTGCAAAAGAAATAACAGCTTTAATGCGATGAATCATTTCAATGTTGCAGCTAATCAATCTCAGAGACATGTATTTATGTTTTATCTCTTTTAAGTTCTTTTTAACTTTGTGCACAAATCATTTTCTCCTTCAACTGATGTTTTATATTAAATGAATATGCATTACCGTATGTGTTTTGTTGCACTACACAGACCTCTGAGATGCTGTCGTCATGTGCTTTGGCAAACAGTGTGATATGTTGGATTAGCCTGTTCAGCGAGGCGCATCAGTCTGCCCTCCCCTTGTGTTGCAGTTGCATAACACACAAGGAAGAGATTTGCTTTTGATTAGTGGTTCTACTGAGTGTAGTGAGATTTGTGAATTGAACGTATGGCAATAATGGAAAGCTATAAGAACAGCTTTGTGTATATACTTTATATGCCAGACTCCCTGACTCCAACTGCTATAGGGTGAAGGAGGATTTGCAGTCAAGTGACCTCCTTGCGGGTTTCTTTTCGTTTTTTTACAGGTTATTTTTCCCAATGGGATTTTCTGCATGACTGCACATTTATATGGTTGGTGGTGGGCATGTGGATGTCTTCTGTCTCCTCTTAGGACAGTGCATTGTTACATTCATAACCATATGGTGTGTGGGAGATGATTTCACTTCCCTCTCTGCCAGCCAGGTTTCTGCTGATTCCCATACGTGTGTGTTGCAGTTGGAACTTGCACAGAAATGCAAGACTTGCAATTGTGCAATGCCACATTATCTGTAATCCCAATTAACAGTATCTGACGTGCAGTGACAGAAATGCTTCATGCTGTTCCAAGCAGTTCTTGATAAGGATGGAGCAACAGTTCATGAGAAATCAGCATTTATTTACCCCTATGCTAGAATTTCACAAGAAATCCTAAAAGAAAACAATAATATTTTCCTTATTTCATGTCGTACACATGTGAGATCATAATATTGAATGTTAATTTTAAACAAGGGCAAAGTTCATATCAGGATATGTGAAAGTAATTCTTATCAAGCAAAATCTTTTCATTTTTTTTCTGCTCCAAGTTCTGTTTGACAGGGTTTACACCCTGTCCTCAATGCCAGCCCATTGTTATATATGGTTAGTAGATAATGTTCTTAACTGCCAGCTAGATTGCAGAGTGTCCCGGAACCTTCTTGCTAAACGCTCTCTAATGCTTTTATTAATATTACTGGTATATTTTAATTATAAAATGGGCCATTTTGCAGCCATAGGTCTCTGTCTTTATGCTATTGGATCGCTACTACTCACATTGCGTGCATCCCAAGCTTTAATCGCAATTTCTCACTGTAAAGGTTAGTGCAGAAATAGTACCACAGTCAGAATAAAATTTACTGTTTTGTTGTCCTTTGTTATAAACTTTGTTTTAAAATGATTTCACACCACATCAAATGTTCAGGACACCAAGTGCACTGACAGATTTTTCTGCAATAATCAATGTTCTCTCTGTTATTGGTAGCACAGAAATAGACCTGTAATATAGTGCGTAATCAAACACTAATGCCCCAGTACAACTCAAAACCTTGTTGACAGTCATGGGCCTTCCTCAGCTGACCTGCTGATTATCCATTTTATAAGCTGTTGTTATGTAATACCTCCAGCCCAGCTGCTGATATTAATATCACCAAAACTTCAACCCACTCATAAGAATGCATTCATGCACGGCTTGTTTTGATTGATTTGCCAATTCAGGAACTTTCATTGTTTCTAACCTTAGTTTATTTTAATGCCTTCAGCTGATTTTAGAAACTCAAGTTAAACAGTAATGGAGTTATTTAGAAATGTGTTTGAAACACTGACACAGTGTTCAGGGACTGTTTCCGTTTCCAGAGGAAGAACTTCTGAAGGGTTTGCCTTGGAAAGAGTTGTTGTTTTCTCTTCCGCCCAGGCTGTTGCTTCCTGAGTCTTCAGGAGGAAGGAATTCTCTCTAGTGCCTGTTATCCACACACAACATACACACCACACGCACAAACACAAATACCCAGAAACTGGTTGCATGCATGTAGAAGTTCTGCTTCGAAAGCAGCCACACCAGGTGGTCTACAGTAATGCATCTGTTTTATGGAAATATGTACATAAAGTGTTTCCACAGCGCTATATACAGCACAATAGATACACTATATAGCCAAAAGTGTTGGCTCATGTGCCTCACACACATATGAACTCAAGTGCAATGGCATTCTTAATCCATAGGGTTTAATGTGATTTCGGCCCACCCTTTGCAGCTGTAACAGCTTCAACAACACGTGAAAGACTTTCCACAAGTGTGCTTATGGGAATATATGACCATTCTTCCAGAAGCACATTTATGAGGTCAGACACCAATGTTGGACAAGAGGCCTGGCTCGGAGTCTCTACCCTTATTCATCCCAAAGGTGTTCTACCAGGTTGAGGTCAGGACTCTGTTTGGGCCTGTCAAGTTCTTCCACACCAGACTTGCTCATCCATGTCTTTATGGGGCTTGCTTTGTGCAATAGTGCGTAGTCATGTTAGAACAGGAAGGGGCCATCTCCACACTATTCGCACAAAGTTAAGCGCATGAATGTGTTCAAAATGTCTTGGTATGCATTAAGAAGCATTAAGAGTTTCTTTCACTGGAACTAAGGGGCCCGACTACAACTATACAACACCACACCATAATCCCCCGCCACCAAACTTGTCACAGTGCGGTCAAACTAAGTACCATTCTCCTGGCAACTGCCAAACCCAGACTCATCCATGTGGTTTTATGTCACCACATCTCTGCAAATTGTCCCGAGCTTGGACGCAGGTTCTTGTTAATTGCACAATATTATTTTTAGGTAATTATTTTAAACATGCTTTAAAAGTTTTCACAACATTGTGAATACGGACAACAGGACAGACTCATATGATGCCTATAACACACGCCCATAATCCAGTTATTTCGATGGGCTATTTTCGCTATAGAGACCCAAGCCATGTGTTATGCTGATTGGATTTGAAATCCAGATTTTTGAGGATTGATTAGTTTTAGTGCGAGCTTCGAGTGGCCACTCTGTTATATGGTTCTGTATGCATTTTTCATCCTGGATGATACAATTTTACTGCAGCATGTTTATTTATCTCCTGCGTTAAAAAATACTTCACAGCAGTCATCATCATCCGTCAGCGGTTATAATAAATACCATTTTCTCCCACCTCCTTTGCCAAATCATATTCTGAAAGACTTTGCATTCACCTTAAGGCATCATCAGCCAGCCCACTAATCCCAGGACTCAGACTTTAGTCTAATATGTCTTTCAGTCACTTTACCAGCCTGGCAGACTCGAAATTCTCTCTCCGAATGACTTTTCCTTGCACTCTGTAGCTTCTCTTCACCCTGTTTTTCTTTCTTTAGTCTCTTTCTCTGTGCCTCTGACTCATTCATACATAACCTTATTCACAGTAGTTCAACCCGAGGGTGCTTTTCTCTTGGCTGACCTCACCCCCACCCTCCACACATCCCCACCCTGTTCTGGGCCCCAATGCACTCCTTTCAACTGGCCAGCAGATGCTATTCAAATGATGTTATCATGCCAAAGCTGTTCATACTCACAGACTGGATGAGTGTAGGGAGGGAGGGGGGACAAGGAGGTTCTTTGGCCATTTTTTTGTCTCGCTGTCTCGTACTGGGCTCTGGCCCAGTTACACTTAATACAATGCAAACAACATTTTGGAAATGGTAGTGTAATGACCCTTCAACAAATGAGTATGTAATGCTAATGCTACAATTGCTAGTACAAAAAGAAAAACATACTTGCACCTACAGTGCTGCAAAAAGTATTTGCCCCCTTCATGATAACTTTGTTTTGTACATTTGACACCTCAAACAATTTTAATATTAGTCAAAGATAACTTAAGTAAATACAAAATGCAGTTTTTAGAAAGAAAGCCTTTAAGTTCATGCCAAAGTATATCAATGGGATGTTCTTGTCTTTCTTTATATCGTGTAATGATTTGTTATCTGTGAAATCTGTTAGCCTGCTTCACTATGTCAGAAATGTCCTATTTAGGTCATTTCTTGATTCTAGCTGTAAATTTGTATTTGTCAACTACAGTAAATTCAAAACAATCCAAATTTATCGTGTACACGGCTTTGTTTCACCCCCTCAGACCATTCATTTTCTGAAACAAGCTGTTTTAGCTCCCTTTGCGATCCCTTTAATTTAACACTTCTGATTGGCTGCCTCCTATAAGCAGATGTTTTGAACAGCCGTGTGCCTTGGATGGGGGGACTAGTTTCAGGAGTCAGAAGATACACCTCCTGTTGGCCATTAGAAAGAAAGCAGGTTTAAGGCACTTCCACCTTGTCTAAGTTTGGCAGACCCAAAGTAACATCCATCTCCTGTATGAAGTCTGTGGTTTTTTTTGCTGGGACCAGAACCGTCCTAGAGCCTTTGTCTTCCATATTCACACTCATAAATTACTGAACTGTACACATGTTTACACATGGATTTTGTTATGTCTGCACAGAGCCATTTCCCTGCTCTTATGTCTGGTTAACAAGCTGCTGACTAAAACATTCAAAATTAACCCCTCTTGTGTGAGTGGCATCAGTTTTCTCCTGCAAGTCTCCACCTCAAAACCACTTGAGTATCAGTGTGTTATTTCCTGTAAAAGGACATTTGTGGCACATTTCAACCAAACGCTGCTACCTGAAAGAATCAGGCTGATGTGCCTCATTAACTGTAGTCCATGTAGTGTCTCCAATAAAACACGGAGGTATAATCATACTGCTCCTTTTTTTGTATCTACAGCTTAATTTTACAGTATAATGACATTAAAACAGAGACACAACTGAAACTCAGCTGTTGTTGTCTCTTCTTCCCTAAATCAATGAAACTTGGTAAGTTTATGTGGGTATATTAATAATTTATTCACTCCCACACACTTATTTTAGTAGTCACGTCTTGAATAGATCACTGGGGTCCTGCAGAAATTGAGTATTGTTAGACGTTTGAGCATAAACAACAAGTGAACAGTTACCTCTGGAAGCCAACGCAACATATATGGAAGGTTTCGAACTTGAGCTTTACAGACAGGCACTGTACGGGCGGGTGAAGTGGTGATTTTTTTTTGTAACACATTTTTGAATAAGATTTGGAGAAACAGAAACTTTTTTATTCCACTTCTCCTTTTCTCTCTTACCTCTTCCTTCGCTCCAACTGCTCATCGTGAGTCTGTGTTTTAACACTAAGAATCTGTGTGTGCGTGTGTGTGTGTGTGTGTGTGTGCGTGCGTGCATTTGTGTGTCAGATGACCTATTGAAATCATTGTGGTGCAGAATTCCTGTTACCAAGGCAACACCGGCTTCTCCTTCTCGCACTCTCTCTCCCTGTGTCTTTTTCTCTGTCTCTTTATTTCTCCCTCTGTGACTCGCTGTCTGCCCTCCCCTTTTCATTTCCCCTCCACACCACAGCAAGGTCATGTGACTGCTGACGTCAGGCCTGGGAGGCAGGCAAGCAGTCTGAGAAGCAATTAGTTTGTGGGCTTTGAATAAACCTTCTCAGACTAGGAGAGTCTGGGAGTCAGTCACCGTCAGCTCTGCTTCACTCTCTCAGGCACTCTTCTCCTCCTACCCCCTCTCGACTGTTCTCCCCCCCTCCCCTCTCTCTCGTTCTTGCTTCATATTTGTTTTCTCTGGTGCTTTCTTTTATTCTCGCCTGTTGCTTCTCCTCCTCCTCCTCCTCCTCCTCCTCCTGCTGCTGCTGCTGCTGCTAGTGCCACAAAGTTAGTCTAGAGAGAAAGTGCTGGGTGATGGACTGCTGAACAGCTTGTACATTGCTACAAAGTGAGGTAAGCTTCCTGTGTTTTCTCTTTTGTGTGTGTGTATTGTGTGCTTTATCAACCAGCGGTTGCTTCTGGAACAGTGTGCAGTGAAGTTAAAGCTGGATCAAGGATGGCTTTCGTTTCGTGTACTTAAAACACGTACCCGTGCAAAAGGGAAGTGGCAAATGACACTGTGTGTGTGTGTGTCAAGAGTGCTTTTTTTTGTCACCTTTCAATCTAAACTTCGGAATGTATTAAGTGCAGAAATGCCGGGTGATGTCGGAGGGTTTCGAGGGAGATCCCCGCTCAGGGTCGGCTCTTGAAGACTAGTTGCTTTCTTTTGCAGCAAACACAGGCGGATCTGTTTTCGAAGCCCTTGCAGGAAGTGAGTGCACAGATAGAAGAGAGAAGGAAGGAGAGTGTGAACATTACATGGGGCCGTGTGTGGAGCTCCACATGGCTTTTTCTTCAAAGCTTTACTAATGTTACAGGCAGTAGTGTGGGCTGGAGCTTCGTACTCTGTCTGCCAGAGAGTCAGAGGCGGGGAAGTGGTGGGGGGCAGAGCAGCTGCCACCTGCCCCCCTCAGAGGGGATGGGAAAGCCTCAGAGAAATGCACTACAAAAATGGTTGTTGTTGTTTTTTTTTAAACAAATCAATAATGGAAAGATAGAAGAGCTTTTTTTGTCTAGAGGAGTTTATTTCTTTCTTCTTTTTTTGCTGACTTTTCTTGACAAGCTTGACAAGCTCCCCTTTTCACCACCAGACACCCCCCACCTCCCTGCATGCCTCTCACAAAAGCATGCCAGCTAGTATTTAGCCCAAATAGGGTGGAAAGAAGGGGAAATGCGGATAACAAGTGGTTTGGATCCACTCGTCAGTCCTCCTCCCTCCCTCTGTCTCTCTCGCTGCTTCTCTTAAACTGCGAGACTTTATCTCTTCCTCTCATCCTTTCCTCAGCAGTGCCTCCCTCCTCCCAAATGAATGAAGTGGAGATCGGCCAAAAGCATGTAACCGGTTTCTGTCACTGTATCTAAAGTGTCATCTAATGAAATGTCCGCCTCTGTACAGAATATTAGGGCACAAATTAGCACTCGCCTAATTGTGTGTGTGTGTGTGTACTGCATTCAAAGTGTGGTCTTTGTAGAATACCATAAATGGTCCATTTAAAAAGATTTTGTTATCTGTGAATGTTATTAGATAAGACGGTTTAGGCAAATAAACAGTACAGACATAAGTCACTCCTTTTTATGCCCCCTTTCAGCTGGATTATCAGCTGATTATTCCTAGACTGACCTCAAAAACATTGAAATTGAATGAATTTTGCCACGTAATAATTTGTGCAAGCTACAGTTGAAGGCATACGTTGCTCTACTTTAAGTGCAGCTTCCATGTTAAGCAGTCCCAAATGTCCTGTAAGCCTGAGGGTCTCACCTTTTTGCAAAATGGGCCGCATGAGTCAAGGGACAGAAAGAAATTATATCTGTCTTCATATCTGTTCAGCAGGCTGGGAATGTTGGCAGTATGAAAGCATGTTTGCAGAGAGGAGACACATATTAAAATACAGAGAAAGGTAGCAGTATACAGCTGAAAAATCTAATTCACGCCCAGATTGCAGTTTTATTCATTGTTCCGTGTGAGTGGCTGCGTGAAAACAGTGATTAACTGCATCTGATAGCTAAACTGTAAAACAGCTTTCCGTCTGTTTCTAAATCAAAAAGGGCCAAATGCCCCCAAAACTGAGGCAGGAATGCTCTTTTTCTACCATCATACATAAAATATGTCATCCAATGATAAATACTGATCTACTTTAAGGAACCCAGGCATACTAAATGCACTTTTTTGGCTTTAAATCTAACAATGCCTTAGCAAACAGTGCAATATTAGAGAATTGCATAATCATAATCATTAGTTGAAGCTGTTTATTTCTTAGGCTGCTGATGTGCTTCATCTGCTCTGCAGCTTCAGAGCTCTGTGCAAACATCAGCTGCATCACCTGTGTAAAAGTGCGAGTTTGCAAGCGTACACAGTGTGTATGCAAGCGTGTGTGTGGTTTCAGGTGTGTGACAGGAGTAGAGTTTGGCAGTTGGTTGTGTGCACATCACTGGCTCTGTTTCTGTTCAGTGCACATGAATGAGAACGTTATTGCTGGACCCAGGTGAGCGCAAATGTAGCCTCTCCAAGCTCGCGTGTATTTATATGTTCGGTCTCAGCTGATTTAATACGGTTATATCATGGAAAAAGTCGACCCTTCTCCCGTCTCGTGTTCTAGCAACCGAGCCCACACTCACACAGAGACGTTTGAGCGATGTGTTTATGCCCACATCCGCCGAAAAACCTGGAGAAGTTTAATTCTGCTACACACATGCTCAGCTGAACTGTACGAGCCAGGCTTCTATAACATCCTGTTTTGTACTTAAGGGAGTCTCATCTAGCACTGGTGGAAACTAACTTGAAGGCAGTTTATGTAACTGTTGATTTATGGCCAAAGGCAGGGAGAAAGAGAAAAAAGTAATTTAAGTGAGAAATATACAGAGATAAGAGAACAGACAGACACTTAGGAAGGCAGTTGGATGTTTTTCCGGTCTGGATTGCTCTTACTTTGTTCAACCTAGAAGTCTTCAAGACTTCAAATACTAATTCAGTGCTCACTTTAGGTTTGAATATAAAAAATATTCTTAGATGGTATAAAAAGGTATTAAAAGTCTTGGATTTGAATCCACCGTCTGGCTGGGCCCTTCCTATCTGGAGCTTGAATGTTGTTTCTGTGCCTCTCAAGGTCCCAACACAACAGATGTTCATCAAACATATCAATTACCTACATTTTCAGAAACATTTTCAGCCTGATCATTTCAATATAAAAGAATGTAAAAAAATATATATGTATATAAAAGTTTAATATAAAATTTCTCAACGCTTGATTTTGCTTGAAAGTTAGATAGCACAATCTGCACTAGCATATTTGAGTCTATTATAATGTTCCAGTAGAATGACATCATCATCTAACAATTTCTATTTGACTTTTATAGGAAGATTTGGTGTCTGATAGCAACATATCCAAAATTTATGATATTATATCATAAATGATATCATATCTTCTGCAGCCTCAGAATGTGTAGTCTAATAATTGTGACAGAAAGTCTATTCTATAATGTGTGTCTCATGCACTAGGCTAACTTATGTATGAACCATTAATCCAGTATAGCCTTAACTATGGAAGCACAAAAATTGATGCTTTCAACATGACCCCATCTTCATCACAAAAAGATTTTTATGAGGAAAATAACAGTGGAAACTTCAAAATTGTATCGTCACCCTGTAATTTCTTCCGGGAAATCAGAGACAGGCAGGCTGGAAGCATTTGGTGAGCTGACATGGGATGACCCATGGTAAAAATGTCAAATAATGAGGTCAGTGTGTGTACACGTAATCCCTGTGAGGCAAAAGCTCAGGCTTTAGACTGCTCTAAACACTTAGTTATGTAAGAAAGTTATCAGCACTTTTCCTTGCTTTACTAGAGAAAAACTCAAAACAACAGTGGCTACATTTTCTTTTTTTTTTTGAGCCCATCAGTAGCTAAACAGCATCATGTTTATTTGTTCACGCCAATTCTCAGAGGACTTTTTAGTCAGCAGAGCACTGATGAAAGCGAATTTTCAGCTAGGCTAAAGCTAAAAGCAAAGGTTGTTTAATTTATAAAAGAGTGTGCTGAGGAGTCAGAATATAACAATATAAGCTGTATGTGAGATTAAATGACTTGTCACATGTTGCTTATAGCAAAGCTGCAAGTGCTGCAAGCTGAATTTGTACATATAAAAGCAGCTGTGAGTGATGACACAGGGAGATATGTAACCTTTGGTATTTCCTGACAGCACAGGTTCTTCACATCATCCGGCCTTTCAGTGCCTTTGTGTCATGCAACGATAGCAAAGCATATACATACAGTTGTTATTTGAAAGACTTTATCCACCATATTCAGGCAAAAAGTGTAACATTTACCAAAACATGTCCTGCTGTATCTTTGTTCCTGCAGATGTTCTGGACCTGATTTTCTTTTTAAAACTGTCAATCAGTATGAGACAGGATGGTTTTTGGTTGGAGTTTTGAACCTCTGCACCTGCAGGTGGAGGAGATGGTGCCTATGAGTAGCATATTCTGATTGCCGAGGTGAAGCCAGAGGACAGCCCGTGAGAAGAACGTTAGCTTAACCTTCTGGTTTGAGTAATGGTAGCCTTAAAGGGACAAGAGTTAAAATGCTGAGGATTGCTCAGAGTAAGATAATTAGGGATAAAAAAGGATTTATTTTGATCACTTTATCATGAAAAATTGTTATAGCCCAAGAATAAAAGTAGAACGTAGTGCTGTAAAGACACGCTATGCCGGGTTCATTGGAAAGTTAGCAAAACTGCCTTGTTGTCGTGTGCAAACAGGAGAACATGCCACAAAATCAATAAAGGGCTGCTCATGCAAACACGCAGCGCCGCTGATGGTTTGTTTAATGGCGTAGAAACAAAGTGTTATGCTATAATTTCTGCTTTTGTGTAGCACGTGGCTTTAATTTGAGGTGGAAACACTTTGAAAGTATGGGCCCACTCATATAAACACGCAAGAGTGCTACTCGCATCAGTGCTAACATCTAAAAGATATGCATAACAATATAGATATTCACTGTTGCACTTTTAGTCAGACAGAATTTATTTGTTTCTGTGTGTGTGTGTGTGTGTGTGTGTGTGTGTGTGTGTGTGTGTGTGTGTGTGTGTGTAGTGTCCCAGTGTTACTGATGGAGCTGGTGCCGAGAAACACGTTTGACTTGAGTGTGGAAATGTCAGTGGCTTTGATTACTGCACTTAGGCAGCTGTGACATTTTTCACTACTTTACGTGCACTCAACGCAAAGGTCAAAACAAAAAGTACCGGGCCACTTAAGAGGCAATTACACTCCTCTGCCGAGGCGTTGTGGTTTGAGTTTGAAGTTCGCTCTGGGTGAAGCGTTCCTGCTCATTGACTGTTAATGCGCCATCAAGCTAGATGGATGCGTCGCACATTCATTACGTACAGCCGTGTTTTGTTGTCATCACAATCGATGCACATTGCTTTCTTTAACCTTCACTGTTACACCGTCACTGCCAACAAACACTGTCTATGCTGCCGCTGGTACATGCACTTAGAAGGTGCACGTCTGTCTGGAAACTCTGGTTAGTGTCGTTGCAAAGACAGGTCGAATTTAGTCTTTACTTGTCAAGAGCACGTTTCCTTTCATGTCATTATTAATTCAATTTAATTCAGTTTTATTTATGTAGCACTGAATCACAAACTGAGTCTCCTCAAAGCGCTTTATATTATAAGGTGAAAACCCTGCAATAATGTGCTGTTACACTGGATTATGTATGACTTTTGTGATCAGATGGAAAATCGCAGCAAAAATTTTCTGGCACAACTTCACCTGCTTCCAAGGTGCATGGAGAGGATGAAAGAATTCACAAGGCAGGAACTCCAGCAACACTTGAGGGAAGATGAACAACTTTAATAATTGACCAGATGGGATACATTATTACATGCCTGGCTGTCTGAGAATAGAGGCTTCTAGCACTGGGACCTGTGTATTTTCAAAGACTGTCAGAATTATGACATTTACGACAGATTTCCTAAACGGACTAAAATAGCGCGTTAGTGGAATCCCATAATGGCGCTCGTAGGTGTGGTTAGTTTTATGGGTGATTTGCAAAGGCTGCCCTGTTTTCTGAACACTCACTGGTGCACTCACAGTTCATTTCAATATCAAATGCAAAAAATAAATTTTTCTGCACAGAAAAATCAATTTGTGCGCGTGATCTAAATATTCTTCTGTTTATATTTTGTCCTGTGAAAAAGGAACTCCCAGAAAAACATATGAAACAAGTTAAGTCGCAAAAATCTCAGATTTCCCACCACTTACACTCTGTGATTGCGCTCTCTGTAAATAGCGACAGTACTTTTTAGTGCAACACGTTAGTATATTTGACCACAGGTCTATTAATGGACGTAATTACTTCACCGTGGCTTCGAGAGTTGCTCTGGAGTGACAGTCTTCAATTTGGATTTTCAATTTTTTAATTGAAAAAGCAAAAACACTTTGAATATAATGTGTTAACATTTATTTTTAGGCTTTATTTGAGCGACAGTTTATATGTGTTGGACAAAAGAGAATGGCAACGGTAATAAATTGATCCCAAAAACAAAGTGTGCTCCAGAGCAGCTTGTGCAGATACTTTAAGCTCCCATTCCCTTTTGAATGCATTCGTGTCTGTGATATACATGTTCAGTGAGCGCTTGCTGACAGACACGTGATTATGGAGGTTTAGAGGGACAGCTGGTCGGTCAGGCTCTTTGTCATTCTCCAAAGGGCTTCTTTATGAAGAGGTCATAGGTCACTGAGCTGAAATCCAGCCCCAGAGGAGAGCAGAGGGCTCTGAAGGATCGCCTGCAGCTAAAAGGTCCCACAGAAGGTTACGCTCACAGATCATTTTTGAAGGATGGCCGTGGTCTATAGGCTCCCGTGTGTTGGTGGGGAGGAACTATGGGAAACAGATGTTCTATTTTTAGCCGCGGAATGGAATTCACACGCGCACACTGTCATGCTAGACGCGGGACACAAAAGATGGGAGTTCCTCGCTGGATAATACTCGTCTTAGGTTTACTGAGAAGTTTTCTGTGTGTGCTTGAGAATGTTTATCTGAGTTCATTTCACTACACTGCACACTCCTACTTTCTGCTTACACTTTGTAAATTATCTTCAGGGTGTAAAACAATGTGAAAGCACAAGAAACTTTACTTTTCTATCTTTAATCGTCTTATTTGCTGCGTTCCCCATGGGGGCTTTGCAAGTTAAATATTTCCATATTTCTTGAATGTGTGGTTAGCAGTCTTGGCATTCCTTCCACGAATGTATTTGTTGTCCTTGAGTTTCAGCTCTCATACAGTGAAGTATTAAGAAAGTAAACTTTTGCCAGCAGAACAACACTGGCCAGACGCTACATACTTGTGGTTGCTTACTCACTTGGGATAATAATGATGGCTGTCTGAAATAAAAATCTATAATTTTGTTGGGTTGTTGTTTTATTTTATTTATTTTGCTCTACTACAAAGAAACCTTTAATGTTGACTGTCTCTAAACAAAAGAGAAAATCATCCATGTGATGCAACATAGCGTTTCATGTTAGCAAGATGCAGACGATGATGCCGTTAGAAAACGAGCTCAGAATATTTGAGTAGAGACCGATGGCCTGACTCCGATGAGGAGCTTAGAAGCACACACGGTGAGGATTGAAAATAACACAAAGTACAACAAAAGCAAGTCAAACGTGTTGCTTAAAAATTGAGAGCTTGAAAGAAATGAATGTGGTATAAATAAGTGGCTCTTATTTTTTACTGTTGTCGGTCTTATCAGACCATCAGCATTATCTTTTTTCAAACTTTGCTTTTGTGTAATGTTATTGTCCTGGTCACAAAAGTAAAGTTCAAAAAGAGTAATATATGTTTTCCTCTCATTTGTAGTCAGAAATAATCATGAAACAAATATTTTATACAAGAACAACAGCAAACAAAATGTTACATATTGCGATGAGATGTCCTTAATAAGATTTTTTTAGTTTTAAAGGTTTTTTCTGTTTTTCTAAATTTCACACCAGATGCACTTAATAATTCACAGTATAGACAGTAAATTATATCCCATCAGGAATGATCCAAATAACTGGGTGGCTACTACATGATGAATCTCACATCCATAGCTACTTGGAATTCCTCAGTGCTCGCAGAGACCTTTGGCAGGCAGGATGCATGCCTTACTAGGGTATGTGAGGCATAAGCAGATGAGTGCTATCATCGAATTGTCACTAAAAAAAATGCTGAATTTAAATATCGGGTTGGAAAATCTGATCTCAAGCCGTTTATTAAAGGTGAATTGTTACAGAACTGCTGTAAATCCACACAGATTAGTCTACCATAGATTATGAGTGTCTTTTTCCACATGACAAATCCTGTTCATGACTTTCCTTCATAATGTGTGATCAGTTATCTACACAGTAATTTCCTCTTGCATCTTTGGTCCTTCTTCAGTCGATATTAACTTGTTCTTAAAAATCTTTGGGTAGTTTTTTTTTCTGTAAATCTAAAACATAACATGTATTAATGTGCATTTGAAATGTTATTTGTATTTACTTGTCAAAACTTCAAATTGGACTTTGGGATATTATAAACATTAAAAAACAGAGATTACTACACTTTCACTTTCTTAAAAGTCCAGGCAGTCTGACACTGCGATTGTGATCACATTTGTAATCTGTAAGTGGTTTTTTTGTGTTATCTTTTTTTAAACACATTCATTAAAAACTAGTCTTGAGTATTGCAGCTTTTTTTAACCACTCCAGAGGAAACACTTTAGAAAGCTCTGCCTTTTCTGGCTGATTCAGTTTCACATATTTGCAACTGAGGCCCAGTGTCTCCCAGCTCTGTCTTTGTGACGACATTTTACATTTTTTATTTTTTGGAGAAAAAAACATAAACATAGATTTTGAAACGATTCAACATCACTTAGCTGCGTCTGCGTTTACGTTGTAGCGCCTTTTTACTGCCAGTAACAGACGACACTGAGCACAGTTGTGGTTAACGTTTTACGATACACTGACCTCTTAATGCAGTTTGCAGTGGCTGTTTTCCACTCACGCACAATAATGTGTGTCTCCTTTGTTCTGCCTCATCATCACAGGTGGTAACCTTGTGCGTTTGATGGTTACTCAGCTTTTATCTCCCGCTGAAGGACAAAGAGAGATTTCCGTGTGCATGTGTGTGTCTGTCTGTGGTTATGTCTGTGTCTGTGAGATCAGTATATATCAGTGTTATTATGTCATTTTTCCAAACGGCAAATAAAGATAGTGGACGTCTAGGCTGGCAGACATCATTCTGCAAAGAAGGCTGTCCGCAGAATGTTCACATCAGTGCGGGAGGGAGAGTATTTACAAAGCCACATACCAGTCATAGCAAAAGGGGAAAAAATGTTGCAGTAAACTTGACATTTACAAAACCCAGTCTGGCCTACTGCACAGGTGAACTCATCTAAGCGACATGTGGAAAAGAAAGAAACACAGAAAGATAAGAAAGAAATACTTTAAACCAGGAGGCTGATGTAAAGATGATTAACAATATCTAAATCCTTCAATCTGCACATGTTTAAATTAAAGAACCTGTTGCATAAATAAGTATAAATTTCAGGCTTTATTTCCAGTCTTGGAATCAAATGTTCACTGTTTCAAAATAAGAGCCTCAGATACTGTGCAAGATATTCTTTTTGTTCTTGCAGACCACGTCAGGTGCTTTACTTTTAATAATAAATATATTGGCTTTTGTTGTTTAGCTAGCTCCTGCGGTTGTTTCTCTTCTGTCAAACAAAGGGCCGTCGTTATTACTGCTGCCACAAACCTAAAATATCTTTCTTAACTTGGCAACAGATTGAAATGTACAGGATTAAGCTCCATTAAAACTAAAGCAAATTATGTTAATATCAAACAGTTAGAAAATGTCAGTTTACTTGGAACAACACAGACTTATTCAAGCTGACTGACAGTCTGAATATCCAGAAATCTTAATGCCCCAAATTCTCTCTTCAACACAGCCCGGTTCCCCGGGTTAATCCTGACCCCTGACCTTCACACTGTGATGTAACTTCCCTGCTGTTTGTTATTTTCCGTGATGTTATATCCTGTTTCTATATTTTCTTACACCACAGGAAGCAGAGCCAGCTTTGTTGCATCCCCAGGGGCATTCTTCAGTCAGAACCATCTCCAGACTCAGGCTTTGCCCACGTCACATTCTCTCTCTTCCCACTCTTTCTCTCATTAATGCATACAGTGTTACAGGCCGCACCCTCAGTCCTGTAACAGACGTGCATTCCCCAGCTGCTCCTATAATTACTCTGCAAACAGCTTTTATCAGTTTTAGTTCAGCACAGTTTACAGCCATGTCACTCTATCGCTGCTGAGCAGGTGCTTTTCTTTCTTGTTATCAGCCGTCATTCGTACGGAAAATTCATTTGGAAAGAAAAGAATAACACAGGCAAAAGTTGACATTATAGTGATGGAAAAATGTCAAGCTGCTTAATCTGTTCTCTTCCTTTTGCGTGGAATATGAGGTTGACATCTAGTTCAGATTTTTCCCAGATCCATGTGGATCTGGGAACTTATGTCTGCACCAGTTATGACAATGTAAACCGACCACATGCAACTTCTGGGAATCAGTCCATGAAAGTCAAAAGCCGTGATACCCTAAATCTTGGAAATTTGGGTGATTTCTACGTCAAGTTTGTGTTCTAGTCCACCTCTGGAATGATTTCAGTGCGACTGCTATTCTTAGAGTGCTATTTTGTCATCCTCTGCTGCTTTCTCTGGAATGTCACTATGAACTTGTGCCATTAGCTGTCCTGACTCGTCTGAAGGAGAACATTTAAAGGTTTATTCCACAGTGCTGTCATGTGGTAGTACACAGCACCGTGAAGTTTTCTTGTAACGCGTTATAATCACCATCACTAACATTATACTTTATTATTAATCACAAATTATAGTTACCTATACAAATGTATGCGCTAATAACTGAAATAGGCATATGGTAGAATGAAATAGCTAGGATCTCAGGACCTTTCATTGGGTTCTTGTATTAAAATATATGTGCAATAGAAAAGTGACTGTAGAGTTTTAAGCAAGTTCATAGATTTAGGTTTAGCTCAATTAGCTTCCAAGCTGAAGTTGGGCTTTTATCTCTGACAAAGACAACCTCTACCCACAGAGCTGTGTAACAGTGCAAAGCTCAGTAGCTGAGCTAAATGGGGTCTGTTTGGGATTTGAGAAAACTCACTTGTATGAAATTTAGCAGCAGACCTCAGACGTAATCACCACAATAACAGCAGGGCAGACATCTATTCTGTTTCCCCCTGTTGGGCCCCAGGAGTTAGTCATCCAACCAATTTAGCAGGTCCAATGATCTAGTGCCAGGCAGACAGAGCGCTCCCACCAGGGCTACACAGATGGAGAGCCAAGCAAATTAGACACGACCTCGGAGTACAAGGCAGGGGTCGTTTTCTCTCGGACACAGAAGAGAAGAACAGTTTTCCACACAGGCATGCAACCAGACCTGATTCTCATAACAGTCAAAATAGTTGAGCTGAGATGTTGTTGTTATTCTACAGATTCATTGGGCCATCATACATTTGTACATCTAATGCAAATAAACAAGCCTGTATAAATAATTATTAAAATTAATTAATGTTTAATACCTTTAGCATGGCCACAGATCTCTGCACTGCAGCTTCACAGATTGAATTACATAACCTTTAAGCTGATTATAAAATTGACTTGAGGAAGTGTGTCATCTTGTGCATCTCACTGGATCGCTCCTTTTGCTCCTAAATCAATAGACACTACAGTGTGTGCGGTTGCCTACTCATCCACCCGCTATCAGGTCTGTTACCATAGCAACCTAATGAAGACTAAGAAGGCCTTTTAAAAGTATAACAGCTGAAAATAACGATCGTGGGCAGCTAACCAGCTAGCAACAATCAATGTGACAAGACTTCAAATGCTGTCTCTGGTTTGGTAGCGACTTAACGGGAAAGAGCCAAACAAACTGAGACGAAACAAGGAGTTCGATCCTAGAAAGACAGACTTCACTCCAACTGCTGCAAACTCACACGTCCTACTTTAAAGGTTTTAGAGTCACCTTCTATCCACCTGCTGACTAGCCAGTTGGAGGCCTCTTTGGTACCAGTGGAAGTTACAGACTGGTTAGAGATTTGCCTTACTACTGTAGTTAATGAAGATTCATTTGAAACATGTACCAAAGGCCTTAACCCCCCCCCAAGTTAAGTGATGAGTAATTTGAATTGTTGTACAGTTTTCCTGCTGGGGCAGGAGGTGGGTTTCCTCAGGCTCAGCAGGATATAAGCAGAAAGAGTAGTCATCCATTCCTCAGCATTTTCTTTCTTATTTTAATGTCTATTTTTGTGTGTCCTTCTCTGTTGTACTCCCCCTCCCCTTTCATTCCTGCTGTCCATTGTTCTGGAGACTTAAACTGCTGCAGATGTTTCTAAAAAAAAACATGGGAAACTTTCTCTCTCTTTTTTTTAACAATACTGCCATTTCTTTTTCAGTCACTCTCCTAAAAACAACAAAATGACTGCTTTATATTTGCACCTCACAGTCTCTTGGAGATCCGATGAATATATATGTTTTATTCAGGGGTTGCATCCCAAACTGCTCTCCCAAGTGCAGATTTTGCATCTGCACTTTCCATTCAGATATATGCGGCATATAAATATAATATAATAAAAGCTCTATGAATTATAAATTAGCAGTGTCATGCAAAGTGCTTTAGCAAATAGAAGAAAGCTTTCCAAATGAAGTATCCCTGCACTTAATGAAAACCTTTTAGAACAGGTTTCTGTATCTTATACTCAAAATCTCATATTTGTTTTCCACATTTATCAATAACATCACCATTGCATAACACGGATTCCATGTATTATAGTGTAAATGGTAAATGGACTGGTTCCTATATAGCCCCATTCACACCAGCACATTTTTCTAAGTGCTTTCTAGGTAACATTCACACGCGTTCATATTCCGATGGATGTATCAGAGAGCAATTTGGGGTTAGTATCTTGCCCAAGGATATTTGGCATGCAGACTAGGGGAAGCCAGGAATTGAACCACCAACCTTTCAATCAGTAGATGACCTGTTCTACCGCCTGAGCTACAGCCACCCTTGTACGAGTCAGCCAGTGTATGTACGAGTTGAGGTGATAGGGAGTAAAACTGACAGAACTCTCTGATATAGCTTCAACAGATCCAAAGAGAACAGCAGTCTTTGGATCCTGACATAAAAACAGGATCTGTATCTGTATAAGCAAATGAGTTACATGGAGTTAAGCATCCCAGGTATTCCATGTGTGGCTGCATCCCTGTGTGTAGGCATCACAGCCCAGTTCTACAAACTTGTTACATTGCAGCGCTTCAGTTTTACCCTAGAAATACTACTACGGCTTCTGATTGAAATTACAATCTATATACTAGATAGTAATCTGGTGAATTAGCATGGTAACCAGCTACCAGTTACCAAATGCCACTTTGTACCAACATTTTTTCCAACATGGGAGGAAAACTAGCAATTTTGAGATTCTGTTTTTCTTTTTTACAGTCTAGTCCCTGTTAAAAGATAGCCAGGGAATAAAACGGTAAACACAGTGAGTTCACTACTGTGCTAGTCTGATGTGATTAGCTAATTCAGCACGCTTCAGTTTTGGAAACCAAGATACCAGTGAAAGTTAATTACAATACAAATGATTCCAACTGCATTGCATTGATAGCTGTACCTGTTCTCCAAGGTGTTATAGTCATTTATACCACCCAGGCATTCGTGAAAAACTGGATTTACAAGGTTGAATTAGAAGATACAGTTAAGCTAATTAGCTCATTTTATTGGATTGGTTGAAGAAATAGAACTGCTATTTCATCATTTTATCACAAATTGCAGAATAACAGCAACGTCTTTTAGAGTAATATTTTTTTTTTGACTTTTAAGAAACAATGACTAAATGAATTGGTAGATTTTGTTCATTAACTGTATGTTTTTCTCAAAATGGTCAGTGTGTAAGAAAGGAACGGAAATTATAGAGAACACAGCTAAAACAATATTTCAAGCAACAATTTTCGACTTCATTTAAAAAGAAAAATTCAACATCTTGTGGCATATTTGGTGAGAAAACCTGGAAAAATTTACCTCCTTACTTGTGAGACAACTATTGTTTCTCCAGAGTTATCAGGTTTTCACAGCAAGCCCACATCTTAAAATCCACACATTTATTTTTGTTAGTCTTCTCCATTCAAGATTCTGTCTACACAGGCAACTGGTGCAGTGCTGCTGCTTGTGATTTCAATAAGGGGCAGCTATTGTGGCAGTTTAGGTATAGTTTGGGTTTTACTGTAAAAATATTTTATCTGTAATCGTTCATAATGTACACTTTAGGAAGAATGGGCTGTTGATATGTTGTTTGCTTCAGGACTCAGAACATCCAGCTGATTTTATGTGAATAAAAACATTGTGCCTCAATTTGGGGGGGTTGCTAGTACACTTTCATCTTGTATTCCATGTATACTATTTACTTATTGCACAGAGTGTGAGTGTTGACTGATTTATCTGCAGGCCGACAGTATCGGCCGATATTAACTATATAACAATCAAACAATCAAATTAAAAAAGTAAAGAAGAGGCAGGAGAAACACCCTTCAACCATGTTGATTTTGCATAGTTTATCCACCAGATGATATTCTGCAAATTCCCTGTTGGCAATGCAGATGTTTGGAACACCGCAAACACAAAAAAACACAAAACAGCATCGACAGATTTATGAGAATATCTGATTTTTACATTGCCAAATATCGATACTGGTATCAATCCTTAAAATTCTACATTCATCATGCTTATTAGACCATGTATTATTCTGTGCAACAGCTATGGTGACATCTAAACAGCAAACCAATCCACAGACATCAGTGTCTTAAAAAAAAAAGATAAACGTAGCTAGCTAACATTTATATTACCATCTGCAGTATATTCCTCCTTCTGGACAAAAATTGCTTGCTGCTTCCTCCTCTTCTGCTACGCAGCAAGGATTGCAAATACTGAGAATGAGAAGTGCGCATCATTCTCCACTCGACTTTTTGACAGCTCCAGGTCCACCACGCAGGTATTTCTTGTGCATTGCATGTAGTCGTACGTGTCAGTGTGAATGCAAGCATGAGAAGAATGGCACGTATGAGACAAAAAGAAATCTGGCCTCAAGATGTTGCAGCATTAGATTTCCTGTTTACATCCCTCAAGGAATTAAGAACTGTAGTTACCAAGCTGCACGTCTCTATCTGGAATTGATCGGTGTATAAAAAACTGAATGGATGCTTCAAATGGAGGATTCATGCAGACCACTGTAGCGTTGGCCAATTTTACCCAGTTGTGATTACGGTTATCTTTCCATTTTAACATTTTATTACCTTTTTTGAATTTGTTTAGCAGTTAACCACAGTTGGTACTGCACCTCACATTTCTGCACCCCCCACCATTATCATACACCTACACACAGAGCACAGTGTATTTGATTGAGAGTACTGTGTGTGTGTGTGTGTGTGTGTGTGTGTGTGTGTGTGTGTGTGTGTGTGTGCTTTTTTACCCATGTGCATGTGTCTGCTGTGCATGCAGCCAGAAATCTCATCAATGGCTCTATGATTTTGCTGAATGTTACTATGGTAACTGCAGTGGAATTGCCTCATAAGAGAGAGCTGGTCCTGTGTAGGTTGAAATAATGCTGAGGATGAAGAGCATTTAAATAATGGAAAAACAAGGTGCAAGAGAAAGGTGAGGAGTTTATGAATCAAAGAGGAAAAAGATGAAAGACTCTATAAGATTCATATCGATACTACAAATATTTACTGAATATGTATTCTCTTCTTTCACTTGTCTCATAAACATGTTCATACAGTTTGATTGCAACCTTTGTTTTACAAAGAAATGATTTTGTCCACCGGGGAAGTGATCAGAAAGTCTCTTCAGCTGAAAGGACTGTAAATTATGAATGTGAATCCAAGCCGTAGTCAACCAGATGTGCATAGACTTTACTTCAATCTGAATGACTGTGCTCATTTTGAATGATAGTTCATTTGGTGTTTAAAGAATGCTGCAGCTGCTGTCTCCCTCTCCCTACAACAACTAAAATAAATCAACTGATGAAGTAGAAGTCAATTTCTGAAGTCATATTCAACAGTAAAAGTGTCTTTGATGCTCTCACTTGAACTTTTTGTGCCTGCGTGGCTTCTCTCCAAGCGCACCAGTTTCCTCAAACAATCCAAAGACATGCATGTTAGATTAATTGGTGATCCTAGCGGCGGAGGTGAGGATGTGATCGTGAAGGTCTGAGTGTTAGTATCTGGACCGACACCATGTCCAACACACAGCCCACCTCTTACCCAGTGTCAGTGATTAAGCCAAGCCCCCATTGTGCCTTGGAACCACTTAATCCCTGTGTTTACATTGAGGCTGAATTTGGATGTCACTACATTACCTTCAAGGTTTTCCATGTGTAGTAATTAGAAACCAAGATAAGATCCTTACCCTGTTTGCTTAACCTGCAACTGATTATCATAAAAAGACATCTAGGATGAAAACCTGAAAAATTTCGACTACTACAGGTCACTGCTAGAGTTTAAACGTCTTAAAATCCAGCAAAAATCACTAACGTTGGCCTGGATCCACTATCCAGGACCACTATCCATCTTCCACACAGTAGATAATCTGCTCATGACAGTGGGTTCCTAGGCATGCTTGGAACTACATCTTACAATAAAGCTTAGAAGAAGCCCAAAACTCAAATGGGACCATCTATTAGCCTATCTAACACAAGAGTGTAGGCTTTTTTGGAGGACATATTATGAGGACTTAGCACCCCCAGCCTGAAATGCAAGAAACCAGCTTTTCCACTGTCTGACGTTCTGAAGAGCACACTGAAGGATGCAGCAGCCTTGAGAAGCTCTGACACGTGTCCTGTCACTCAGCAGTGCCTACTCGTTTTAATGTCAGCTGCTGTCAATCCTTTGTGCACATTGCAGTACATATACATAGACATCTATCTGATTTGTTGTCCTAAGGATTGCCAGGCCTTTAGATCAGAGTTTTACAGTCCCCTTTGTGTATTTTTACCAAGGATAGCGAAAATCACTTTTCAATAACACGAATTTATTAATGGTAATGTTACTCGCAAGAATCGCTATCCATTATAGAAGTAGCCAGTTTTGTTTTTTCTCTCCTTGAGGAACTTTTTGGTCATTAAAAAAAAGACCACATGAAGATGAAACCACCACAAAACGTAGAACTTCCAGTGGTCCAGAAAAAAACACATACAGGCTTCAGCTGAAAATCCATGTCATCATCAAGTGGGTTGCCAGGAGCATCCTCGGTTGGCTAAGCATGTCATCGGGACTGGCAGAGTGGTTTCATGGCTGCAGCGGTGTGTGGGGTGAGTGGGCTGTGTGAGCGTATATGTACGCGCTGGAAATAGCAGGTGACAGGGCACAGTGGGTCACTAATTACAGATTTGTAAGTGTGCATGTGTCTGTGTGTGTACGCAGGCTGGTGTTAGAGCAGCAGACAGGGTCACGGCTGTGGATTTCATTAGGTGAAGTGCTTGGCGACAGACTCTGGTGTAACCGCTCCGAGGGTCCGTTGCTGACATTCGGTCAGTGTGGTAATTGGCACTAAGTCAGAGCTTTTGAAAGTTATTCAACCAAAACCTTTGTTCAGCTTCACCTGCTTCAAAGAAGAAAAATGAAAAATCACATGTGTCCGTCATTTCCTTTCATTTAATTTTAAAGGCCTTGAATGTATTTCTTTCTATGAATCATCTAATAAAAGAGAGTGCACCATTGCACACTGAAGAAACCACCTGAAAGTAAGCACTGCTTCATTTTTATTTCTGAATAGTGTCAAAATTGTAACTAACGACTTGGTGTAGAAACAAATAGCTTAATGTTTCATATTCTGTACAAGCTTTGCAGCCACATTTGGTTACATTAGCAGCATCTCTCTATGGTAGATGTTACACCTTCACAGTGTAATATCTACCATATGTGATAGGTTGCAGTGAAATTCTCTAAAGACACGCACAATTCCCAGTATATATACTGTATAAATGCCAATGTTATTTCCATTACCTGCTGCTGGATTCATGTTCCCTTAAATATTAATTGTAAAACTTCTGATCTTGTTTGCAACATTGAACATGATATAAGTCTGAATGCATCCAGTCTCACTGAGGCCTGAAATTATAATGGACATCTTGCTGTTGCATCTTTATTCCGTAGACATCTTAAGATGTCGGCCTCGCATCTTAAGAATGTAGCTCAAAGTGCAGCTGGCCTTAGGACCACCTTTAGTGCTGCTTGCATAGCTGCTGTTTTTTAGAGCAGTTGGAAAGAAAAAGAAAATGAATTTGTGGTGTCTGACCATGTTGGAAATACAGTGTTTATATTGGCCACTCGGAGAGAAAAAGCCAGCTGTAATATCATGAGGCAAGACGTGATAATTGTTTAGATATGTGGACATTCTCTTGCCGTAGGCCTTCGTACCGCTGCGTTTGGTTGCTCACAGAAAAGCTAGAGAAACAGCTGTGTGACAAACAAAAAGGAGAGAAGTTCAAGCCCTGCATACTCTTTGACACCGCTGTAAAGTTTTTGACCATTTAGTCCTCTTTAACTTTTGTCAGAATTCATACTTTGGGATTATAGCGCGCATGCTGTATGTGCTAACATCTCCCCGGCCCACATTTTCAGTCCACTGCAGTTCTTTGTTGTGCCCTACGTGTTAGCAGAAGTTGTTTAATAAAAAGTAAACAAAGGCGATTGTATAAGTGTCATCAGTCACATGGTACTCAAGCAGTTGATTATGACCATAGCACCCCAAGCATCAGGGCACTTTTCATCGCCATGTTTACTGAAGAGAAGTGGTAGCTGTTCTATAGCGCCTGCCTGGTTATTGTACCATGATTTAGAGCACGGCTGCAGCTCAGATAATTCAGCACTCACTTAACTTATCACTTCTCAAATAGCCTTGCTTACACTGGGGATATTTTTCCTTGGTGACGGCCTTAGTCATACCTTGATATGACCTGAACTTGCTGGTGGGTGGGACTGCAAAGAAGTCACCTTCTCTTTTTTGCTTCTCATTTCTCTCTGAGATTGCAGTATTCAGTACTGTGAACGAGCTGTTCGTCGTGACGTAAAAAAAGAGGCTTTCATTTCCTATGGTTTCCTAAAACATGCTTTTATTCATGGTGGTTTTGAGGACATAAGTGACTCATTTCCTTTTCAGAGTGCAGGCCAAGGCAGGCCTAACAGCACATCGCACAGAGCTGAATATATACTGTACACAAATGTACACAGCCTCAACACATGAATTCCAAAGCATATGCAGTCACCATAGCTTGGTACTTCTAAATATACTTTGATTGCATTCATACTGAAAAATATGCCTGTGCATATATTGTACACTCACATACACACTGACACTATAGTTAGTGTAATGAGAGCGCAATCTCTCTGAGATTAGGAGCAAGCACTTCCTGTTTGTGTCACCAAAAGGGCAGATAAGACCACTTAAAAGCTGTATTTGTTAGTATTTCCATGCCTTACTGAGTCTCCAGTGCAGTAAGAAAGAAAATAAATAACGCGTCATCAAGAAATAATATCATAATTGACTGCAGACAAAACAAAAGTGGCATTATATAACACGATTGTGCTTGGGAGTGGACATTTTAAGAAGAAACAGTGTGCTTGGGTGTTTGAATGACCCAGCTGTTAAGCATTTTCATTTTATATAGCCTAACTAGGAAACAGTGAAATACTGGGTGATTTAAAGACACATAAAAGAATAAAGTAAATACACAAATAAACATCAGCTCCCTGAGAAGTTTCATGCTCTTCTTAGCCAGCAGTCACCAATTGCTCAACACGAAATCTAATGAGCAGCTTTTATGAGCGCCGTCGCTTTTACTGTCTTAAAAGTAAAACAATGGTCCATTTGCTCTAGCTCAAATAAAGTCCCAAAGTTAATGAATCATCATTGTCGCTACTTTAAGTAAACATTCTCATTTTACATGAACATTTCAGCTCAGAGCCTGCAGATGGGGATCGTAAAGCTTTAACCTCTTTATAAAGATCTGGACCGCAAACACTGATATCACAAGTTCCAGGAAGACAATAGAGAAATTGTCTTTCTCGAGAGGTTATGAATCTGAACGATGTTTGTTAAGCAGATCAGTCTCCAAATCATTTGACTGTGCTGCCTTTTCCTTCCAGCGCATCTAAGCCAGTTAAGTGTGTTTGCGGAGATTTTATAGAGTAATTAAATCCATGTACTTTTGGTGCTGTGTGCACTCAGGGTCCACAGAGCTATTTTTATTTTCCATGGAAAGTTCCATTAGTTTTAAAAAAGGAGTGATCAACGTAACGTCTGAGGGGCTTGCTTACATTTTTGCTTCATATCAGGCGAAGCTACTAAAGGAGACAGCAGCTAGCTCATCTGTGTAGCTGATAGTCCAAATATGAACTTGTGCTTTATAAAGAAAAACAGACACATTTGATTTTACTAGTTGATAACACAGCACAGGTCTAAACTGAGCAACTCTTCAGTGGAAAAATGTATGCAACAGTCGCCCTTGCAAAACTTTTTTTCATTGAATGTCTCACACTAATAGACATTTGTTCTTCGTGGATGTGTAACATGACTCATGGAGTTATGGGAAAATACAAAGATGGTTGCAGCGGTTAACGCTAAAAGCACTAGAAATTACATTATTACTTTTGTCACATCTCAAAATCAAGCTCGTTGTCTTCTCTGTGTTCCCAGCTGTGAGCTGAGTGATTGACAGGACCGACGACATGGGGAAGCAGAACAGCAAGCTCCGCCCTGAGGTGATGCAGGACCTGCTGGAGAGCACCGACTTCACCGAGCACGAGATCCAGGAGTGGTACAAGGGCTTCCTCAGGGACTGCCCCAGCGGGAACCTCTCCATGGAGGAGTTCAAGAAGATCTACGGTAACTTCTTCCCCTACGGAGACGCTTCAAAGTTCGCCGAACACGTCTTCCGCACGTTCGACGCTAACGGGGATGGGACAATAGACTTTCGGGAGTTTATCATCGCGCTGAGTGTGACGTCGCGCGGCAAGCTGGAGCAGAAGCTGAAATGGGCCTTCAGTATGTACGACCTGGACGGGAACGGGTACATCAGTAAAGCTGAGATGCTGGAGATTGTGCAGGTGAGTCTTCTGTGTAGATTGTGGAAAAGTGTCTAAAATACAGAAAATTTCCTACCAAGGAGAACATCTAACATCACTGTGGCCTCCAGCACTCTTCATGGTGCTGGATGTGACTCCACATTGACATGATTTTTGAGAGCTACGTCATTCAGGCCCTTATTTATTGCCAGCATTAAAATGTCAGTGTACTTAAAAGGTACACTTGGATTGATTGGAAACATTCATTGTGCTGCCAAGTAAAAGCAGTTTTGGAAACAGTCAGAGATTAATTAGCTCAGCTCCATCTTATATATGGCTTGTAGCCCTGTCATGATAGGAGAAGAGCAGATTTTCCTCTGCTCCACACCTTTTACAGGAACAAATGGAACTCGGGCTCAGCCTAATCCACACTGGCTACATCGCTTTCAGTATCCTTTTGGCTTGCAGGTTCTATTATTTCTTGCCCTGTCGTGTTTGACTGCATGTTTCACCAGAATAAGCTACAGCGCTGGGCAGATGAGGAGGCACGTCTGTATTAAATCACACTGCTTGCTCACCTGTTGTTATTTATTAAGATAATGAAGGCAGACTAAAAAGCGCAGCACACTATGCAGACTTTCAAACGTCCAAGAAAGAAAAGGAAATAAAAGAAACAGATGAAATGCAATACAAACTCTGATCATTTTGAAATAAGCCACATTTTGTTTTTCTGTGAAAAATTCAACAGCTGCTTTCTGATCCGTGTAGCCAGGTACAGCTCACCTTTAAGACAGAAAAGCAGGATAAAAGCCGAGCGTGGGTGGCATTTCCTGCAAAAGCCTTTCGTGTAAACAGACTATTTCATGTACACACGCACAAACACAGTTTATATTTGACTTCCTTCACAATTACATGCCGGCCAGTCTCTCCCACTGCAGTTTCACTCAAATTACTCTCATCAGATCTTCAGTGTGTGAGCCATTTTCAAAACAGGCCATTTATGTTGTGTATCCTGATAATGAGGGGAAGGCGGGATGGAGGAAGAACAGGAAGCAATGAGAAGAAGCAATTATTTTTTACAGATTAACCCAAAAGGAATGCAGTGTGTGCGCATTTGTGACTATACATCTGTGTGTGTTACTATGGCTCTATATGGCTGAGGAGGAGGTGACTAAAAGGAATTAAGCAGTGATATATTGGTGGATAATTGTAATGAAATAAAAACTGATACGTGCTAACATGGTCTGAATAGTTTAAGGCACAAGGCAGCTTGATGATATTTGTGTTTGGGGTGGTCTCTATGAGTCATCCCATCCAGCGTGCTGTGGATTAACTCTTTGTTGCCCTAAAAATGTTCATTCTGGCATCTATAATAATAAGTGCTGTGAATATAATTGATTTTGTTTTCACCAATGCATGGTGGCTTTACTTTCTCTCAGCACAATCTGAACCACCGTTTACATGACAATGCCTTAAACCTGAGCTAGCCAGACTGTGTTGCTTCACCTATCATTGCTTCAAGGCTAAATTAGTCCCATTACTTTAAGACCACTATTAGTCAGACTTCACACTGGCACTTCTTTCTACACACTGACGCCATAAACCCTCTGCCCATTTTCCAGTAAAAGGTGTCACTGTTCACAAGGACAAAAGAACAGAAAGCAGTGACTCAGATGCTCGCGTCTATTCAGCTGATGTGAATGTGAATGAATTTTGAAGGAGCACGTGTGAGTGCAAGTATGTTGCAAATGGTAACGCTTTAAGAAGTGCATGATTATGAAGAACTCTGTGCCATCTTAACTTTTTAGTGTCACGTGCAGACGTGCACGCTATGTTCATCTATTTTCGTCTTTGGCTTGTGGTCTGGTTTAGGGCCCCTTGCCTCTGCAGAGAAAAAGCTTGCTTTAATTCAGTTTAATTCAGCTTTATTTAAATCACGCCAATTCATAACAACAGTCGCCCAAAAGTGTTTTATATTGTAAGATAAAACTGCACATTATTAGAACAAAACCCCAACAATAAGACAGTGAACAAGCACTTGGTGAGAGTGGGAAGGAAGAACTCCCATTTAACAGGAAGAAACCTCAGTCAGGCTCAGGGAGGGGCAGCCATGGCCCGTGACCAGCTGAGGAAAAAGAGGAGAGATATTAGATAAAAGGCAAATCATAAGAGAGTAAGCCAGAGTTTAATAACTGCTGAAAATTACATGTATGAACACATAGGTGAGGTGAGGGACAAAGAAACACTCGGCATAAGCGTAAGCCCCCAGCAGGCTAGGCCTATTTCATCTTAACTATGGGAGGATTCAGGGAAACCTCAAGCCTTAACTATAACCTTCATCAAAGAGGAAAGTTTTAAGCCTAAGCTTAAAGGTAGACTGGGAGCTGGTTCCACAGAAGAGGGGTCTGGAAGCTCCAGGCTCTGCCTCTGATTTTGAAAACGTTATTTTAGAGAAAAGGTTTCAGACAGACCTTTAAAAGGAATTGCTAAAGTTAAAAAAGAATCCTTGAATCTGACTAAAGCCTTCAGATTAGTGTGATCACAGTCACACGCTGCTTCCAGTAGAATCAGACGGCAGATCCGACAGGTGACTCATAAAGGTAAATGCATTCATTTTCTCCTGTGTATCTGTGTCCTGGTGATAATGGTGAACGATTAACAGTAGTAGCCCTGCATCCAAGTGCCTGTAGACCTTTCTGGTTCCCTGATATTTCCAAGTAGCACCACCAGCACCAGCTCCCATGTGTTGCTTGGTTTATTATATACATTATTGTCTAGCTCAGAATGAATTGCAATCACCTTGTTGGTCCAATGGCTGAATCTAGCACCATTATCACGTTTTAAATGTGCTTTACCAAATACCTCTAAAGATAAGACAGTGTCTTCAACCTCACATGTACAAATGGTGGCGTAGTAATGGTCAAAACTAGCTGAACGTATGTTAAACATGCTGAACGTCATCCAAACAGAGCCTTGTTCACTCAAGTACAATAATCACACGAGCTCTTCTGTCTTCTTTTGTGATCATTCATATTCTCCTCTATATTCATGTGAGAATATCTTATCTTAATATCACTTGCCAGTGCTTCACTCTAAGGACCCTGTCTGTTCCCCCACTGTGGTCTTCATATTTCCCATGCACTCTCGCCTCCGTTCGCCATTGTGCCTGGGAGCTCCAGCTTTTCCCAGCTAGCTAATGCTCTCTCCTGCAGAGAGTGTGTAAATGCTGGTGATGATCATAATTATCTTTGCTGTGAGAGTAATTGAATTGGATGGATCACCGCCAGCCCGGATCATCCTTTTCAGATAATGACAAAATCTGAACTCTGTCTCATCAATAGTTGATATCTACCCTCTGTCTACCTTTCATCTGAAACCAGGTGCCTTCAGCAGAGCAGACGAGCACAGAGGGACGTCCATTGTCTCCACTGGCAAAAAAGAAGATGGCAGAGAGCATTCATACTAGTAATTTAAGGGACTGAGCAGAATAGCAGAGTAGATGAATAGACGGCTGCTCGGGCGGATAGAGTCGCCGTGGGAAACATATTCAGCTATGGTGTGAGGGTGATACGAGAGACTCTGTGTTGTGTTTGTGTAGCTACTGCTGACCAACTCAAACGGTGCTCAGCCGGCTCCACAAATAAGTCTGACCAAGCTGAAGCCCTCCCTCACTCTTTGCATTTCTTCCTCTCTCAATGGTGCCTTTTTCACATCATTTCCTGTATTATACGGAGGGAAGGTAAAAACCAAGAGCCCTATGCAATCCTGCTTTTCTTCTCCTTCACTCTTACAAGTGGCTAGGTTATAGTCTTTTTCTCTCTGTTTGCCCTCACACACCTGTGCCTTTGTTTCTGGCTTCACTGGAGACATTATTGTGTGCTTGCTCAAGGCACATGAAAGAGCCTTCTCTCTCCCTGTGACATTCAGGCTGCACAATGGGTACTACTTAGATGGCTGAAGCTTGACTCTACAATTTAAAAAAAAAAGAAACCTACACAGGTGCTACAGATAAATTATAAGAAATTTACTGGCGGAGGAGAAAAAAATGCCCAGGCTAAGTCCAGGAGATATAACAAGAATCCAAAGTAAGAGTGGGAAGTGAGAGTTGATATGGAGACAGGCAATTACTGTAGGGAGGATACAGCATTTGGCAGGGTGTCATATGTGAAGAGAAAACCACAGAAAGACCTGACTTATTAAGACAAAGATTGTTGTCTTTGGATGCAGGGGAAGAAAGACAAAGGCTGAGGAACTGGCTTTACTTTTGGTTTAGGAGGCTAACTCGGGTAAAGCCGGTGTTATTCAGTAACATGACAGGTAGCGATATAGCCTCTAAATTTATCACAGTATTTCTAGAAAATTTGCAGTAACAAAAATTCTGACTATGTAGGAAAAACACCCACTTTTCCAATGAACAACTGTCACTGATGACACACTTCCTAATTTGAAATGTCAGTCTAATGAAATAACATATGAGCACATTTAAAAGGAAGCTTAAGAATAATGAACAATCTCTCATTTCTATGGTCATTTCATTTTAATTCGAGATAAATTAGCTGAATTTCAGGAGAGGGACAACACCTCCAAACATGCCCCTTCTGGTTTTTTCTATATTCGACTATTAGTCGAGGCCATGGTTCTCAGCCGGGAAAAAAAATGAATTTATAACTGCTGAAATCCAAGGCCCAGTGAAGCTAAAGCTCTCGTTGGTAGTCCTTGTTCTGCGGTATTTTCCTCCTACTTGCAACAGAGCTCCAAAGAAAAAGATGCCTCGGCTGTTGAATGATGTCATCTTCAGTGAAGTCGTAAGTGAGACAGGAAGGGCCGAGGTTAGTTGGTTAGCAGTGATTAAACCTTTAAAATAAGAAGTAGAAGATTGTCCGCTGGTGTTGGCTTCTTATATAGAGCCTGTTCAAAACATGAAACACACCAAACGAATCCAATTATTACAAAGGTTGTTGGGGCAACCAAATTGAGTGCACAGACCAGTATAGTTTGTTCCCTGATGAAGCTGAAGCAAACAATAGTTTACTGGAAAAACCAAAAGGTGGAATTTCCAAGTATCGTATTCACAGAATCATCCTTTTAGAAAGTTCTGAAGAAAAATCCTCCGACTCTCTTGGGCTCAGCGTCCTTAGCTTCACACGTCGCTTCACTTCTTACTGGCTGCTTGTAATTTGGGGATTTAGAAATGTGAGCTTATTGTACAGCGTGTTGCTTCGCTGGATTAGATGAGCAGCTAAATCCCTAACATGCAACACCAGCTCACTTTACTCACAGCACCTCGAAGGATGCCAATTAATAACAGACCCATCTCCAAAGTGAAGTCACTCTGGCTGCTTCTTGTCCCTGAACTCCCGAGCTGCCCTGCTGCTTTGGTAATAGGCAGCATAACCAGCACCTATATAAAGCTCTGGCTGCACTGTAATCACAATCATCCCTCATCTGTTCACATGTCAGCTCCCATTCCCCTCAAAACCGCCTCCTTATTAGAGACAGAGTGGGCTGTGATTTCACTGTTTACTGCCAAACAGCCTGCAATGCAACAGAAAGCAAAGGAGACACAACACTGATAAATAGACTGCGTGTTGGTCTCCAAGCCTCGCTACCTAAAGCGCAAATACGCAGTCGCAGCGCGGCGACGCAGTGCAACAAGCTGGCATATTGGAATCACTTCTGAACAGGTGGACATACTGTGGAAATATGCTCAATAACCGGCGTGTCTGTCACCATAAATGTCCCTAATATCAATAAAGCAAATATCACAGGGGACTCTCTGGGGTTTTACGCTCTCTGCTCGAGAGTGATTTCCAAACGGTGATTTCTGTTAACTCTGTCAAGGCACGCTACAGCAGGACAAAGTGGAAGGCCTTGTTGCTTTTGGTCTGAGTGGATGTTGAGTATAACAAGCCGAGTAAAAGCAGCAGGGATTTTGAAGGCTGAAAAGAAAAGTACTGCTAGCATTAACTAAGACTTCAGCTTTGGAAAGGAAAGCAATAAAAACCCCAATTTGATTACCTGCAGTATGATAAAGTTAACGTGTGTTTGTATATTCTGTTATATAATCACTGCGTGTGTCTGTGGTGACAGATTCCCCC
>NW_024582491.1:701903-730307 GCF_018398535.1 Haplochromis burtoni | reverse complement strand
GAATGGATGGACAAACCAGGGGGTATATGTGCGAGGGACAGCCAATCACAATGTTTAGTTTAAATAAGCATTATTATGAACTGCGAATTATGCAAAGCTACTCTAGTGGTGTCCAAAAGTAAGATTATGTAGTTGCAAATGTGGTAACCTTTAAAAAAGCAGGGAGAGAGAGAGAGCAGGTGAGCTATTCAACTGTAGTTTTGTAGTAGAGTTTTTATAATGACCCAGAAAGTCTCCTAGTTACAAAAATAGAATAGACGATCTCTTACAAAACTGAACAGGTCAAAATCTTCAGCACATGGACTGCGTCAGGAATCCCTCCTTTTGCCATACATTATCTACAGCCTGCAAAACAGACCTCACACTCAGCTGTTCATTGTTTAATCAGCAGTGAAAATAAGCAATAAAGCATTCAGTAAATGTTTTTGAAAAGACACTAAACATCTCCAATCACATAACGCAAGATACACGCAGGCAGAAGCAGACAAGAGGTTTCAGCAGATCTGCTGCGACAATGAAAAGTCGTGTCAACCAATAGAAAAATGCCGGCAAGAATCACGCCTGTCAGCTGCAATCATTTTCAAATGTGTGTGAGATTCTACAGCTGAAGGCATAAATTATACCCGGCTCATCTGACCTTACTGTGTGTGTGTCTCTCTGTAGGCGATATATAAGATGGTGTCGTCCGTGATGAAGATGCCCGAGGATGAGTCGACACCTGAGAAGAGGACAGAGAAGATCTTCAGGCAGATGGACACCAACAGAGACGGTAAGAAGTACTCTGATGTAGCATTTACTTCCAGTAGTTTTAACTTTCAGCATAAAAGCATGAAATTATCCACACTTCACACAGCCTAGTTTATAAAGTGCACAAAGTCTATTATTCCCTGTGTATTGATCTTTGATCTCTCTCACTGATAATTGCTTTAGGATGTTTATCACTCTGGATGAAAAGTTTGTTGTTTGAGTGATTCCATCCAACTACCACCTGATTAGCTGTCACCAAAGTCTTCTTTAATACGAGATGAAGAAGCTCTGCTCTGCCAGCACCGTTCACATACGTCACACTTGAGATTCACACACAGTTAGACTTGGATGCTTGTGCAGCTCTCTGATGCATCAGTAATGCTCTGTGTCGTGATCCTTCAGCACAGGAGAGGCACAAATAAGGCAGGAGGAAGAGAAAGATGGATGATGGTGCTGGGTGGGGCAGTGATGGAGAGGAAAAGGGAGAAAAATGGGAGCAAGATGATGCGAGAGGAAGAGAGCGCAATGACTAAAGCATGGAAGTGTCTTTTACTTCTTGTAATGAGAATCACAAGTGGAGAGCAACTCGTGGGGAGATAGCTGTAGTCTGTCTGTTAGTGATCAGAGAAGAGAGGACCTGTCTCAACACTGCCACCTTTTGGTGAGATGTGGAACATATTAGGATGTACCGTTCATGTTGTAAAGCCTCTGAACTAAAGATGCTACCAAATAAGCATAAGAGATTAACCCTGAAATTGTTATAATCTCACTTAAAATGTTAATGGACCCAACACAGTCACACTTGCCAGACAAATGCAGGAACGTTTCCTGTTTGAGGATTTTCTTCACCAGTGTGTTGCACTTTATCTCACACTGTTTTGGTATATATGCTTCTTTCTTCTTCAGCTTTATGCTGTGGACGTAAATATGAATGATAAAAAGATCATTTCTGTTCTGATTTTTTTCAGGCAAACTGTCTCTGGAAGAGTTCATCAAAGGAGCAAAGAGCGACCCCTCCATCGTGCGCCTGTTGCAGTGTGACCCCAGCAGTGCTGGACAGTTCTAAATCTGAGGCATCGACACAACCTGTAAGGCTCCTTTAAGCAGTAAAATTCACTTCTGTCTCTGTCTTTGAAGTTAAAGTTAAGTTAAATGTAAATTTAAACTTGAGAGTGTAAAAAAGAAACACCGATCCAACTACTCAGTTTAGAGTCGTGCTGTTCGCGCTGACGGTGCTGCTGTGTGGTCGGATCGGTGGAGGGCTCAGGAACAAACGCACTTCTCCTACGAGCGGTTTTGCCTTGCAGGCAGAGAAGACGTCTGCTGGAGGGAATCTATTCCGAGGCTGCGTGCGCAGTGTAGGATGTGGGATGGGTCATCCACAGTGTCAGTGACTTTGTGGCTGCATGTAATTCATGGACTGACATGAGAGACTTTGTAGGAGGTGGCCTGGTATTTTGGAGCAGGTGCTGATGCTCAGAAGAAGCTTCTTCTTTTTAAAGCCCCCGTGTGTAGGATAGCTACAATGTTTCTGTGAGCACCTCTCTCTTTTTTTCTGTCTTGATGGTTCTGAGCTTTCAGCAGGACCTGCGGCACTACAAGACAAACCTTCCCGGTGTCAGCTGTAACTTCGAGAGCCAAGAATCAGATAATGTGAAGAGGAGATCTGTGAGTCAACAGATGAGTTACAACAGCAATCTGACAGCAGAGTGTCACAAGATGAGGTTGTGGTGTGTTGAAATCAGTGGAGAAAGAGAAGCCTGGCAGTTCTCAGTGTTTGTGTATAGCACTGTGAGAATCATTGTCGTGTCATCATCACCTCTGCACTCTTCCCTGCAGCTGACAGCTGATGATGATTTCTGTAGGTTTCCCCAGCCGTCCTTTCTCACAGAGCTGCTGTAGAGCATAACCGAACAGAATTTTTCATGCTAAAAGCTTTAAGATGTTGGAAGATTCTTCCAAATGTATTTTGCACAGAAAAAACACTGCAGACTTTATTCTCAATCACCTGGATAATATGAATTAAAATATATCAAAACTCTTTTTGCTGTTTGACAGCCTACAGTTATTTGTTGAAGTTTCCAGCAAGCCTCACACACGTCTCCTGAGCAATCCCAGCACATTCTTCTTTGGAGAATCTCTCAAGCTCCTCCATATTTCATGGTCTTCAGTTCACCCCACAGATTTTCAGTATGGGCTTTGTGCAAGAAAGCCATTAATGTTCACATTGGTCTTCCGGAAGTAGTTCTTCATCAGGAGTGATGTGTGCTTTGGGCCGTTGGCGATGACCCAGACCCGGTTTTGCTGGTGACTGCTTGAAGTTTTCTCTGAAAATCTTCACATAGGCTTCTTTCTTCATGATTCCTTCCACATTGAAAGGATTCCCAGTTCCAGATGCACTGAAGCATCCCAAAGAGTGTTACCAAAGAGCTCTAGTTTCATCTCATCTTTCCAAAGCGGATGTTTCCAGTAAGCATAATCTTCCTCAGTGTTGTCCTTAACATACTTGACTCAGGCTTGAAGTTGTTCTCTTCTGCAGAAGTGGAGTTTTTCTTGGTCTGCAACCTCACAGTCCATTCCTGTGCAGAGTTCCAGTGATTGACTTATTCTGGGGACTAATAATGTTGGTTGTGATCATTTTTGTTTTTTCGGAAATAATTCTGTTAATGTGTGCAAATATAAATGCTATGCTATTTTAAAAATCCATTGCTTTAAAAAACTTTAAATTTTAATAGTTGTGGCTGTGACTGACAGATGAATGTGATACATTAGCTCAAATAAATGTCAAACAACTGGCATTTTTGTGCCAGCTGAGCGTTGGATTGACCAAAGAGATCCTGCACACTGATAAACAAAGCTCTGGACTCAGAACTGAAACTGGTTGTGCCAACAAAGGGCAAAAAAACAATGCATCCTGTCTACATCCTGTGAGATTGTGGTGATACCCATACGCAGACTCCTTTTCCTCTCCCATCTTTAGCTGTGAATAGATGTGGACATGCCGTTATTCTCATCACTGGATTGCAGTTTGCACCTCAGGTTATTAGACTGAATTAATTAGACTGATTTAAACAACATCAAAGGATAAAAGGAATTTGACTCTCGTGAAGCAGAGAGAAGGAAACACGTTAGTCTCAATCTGGAACCATGAACGGAGATCTAACTACCGAAGGAAAAAGCAACGGGGGGGTTCTACCTGGGATAAATATTCAAGCTGCAAACGAGAAGCAAAAACAACACTTCACACTAAGAAAACAAGCTATTGCACACGACTGCAGCTATTTATGGCACCCACAGCCACCAACAATAACAAGACGCCCAATAAATGCAGAGCACGCAAATATTTTTGTAGTCAGGCTTTTGAATTTGCAAGTAAATGCTAGAATAGGTAGGTGTGTTTGCAAGAAAAAAGTATAATACGAAATTCAAGCCCCTTAAGAAGAATCCTCTGTTAAGTTCTCTCCTCCACTTCGCCTTATCAGCAAAACATTAGAAACGTGTTGTGAAGCATGTGTGAGGGCCCACATTACTCCTTCATAATAAGAGTTCACATGTGGAAGAACACACTTATTGTTGTTATTGTTGTTGTTTTGAACTTCTGGCCTCTTGTGTTGTTGCCAGTTAATAGCAGTCCAAGTTCAGCACAGTACAAAACAGAACTGAACCGACAAACGACCAGTGAGAGAAAGTTAACACGAGGAAGCACAAAATGTACCGTGAGCGAGTACGGCCTGTTCTGAAAATGAATTAGCAGATGTATCTGGTAGTAATTATATTTAATTCAATTAAAACAGAATTAAATGCTCTGTTTTAATTCACTGTCATAAACAGATCGAGAGGCTCTCAGTCGACGTAACCCTCTGGAATCAAACGGCGCGTCCAAGTCACACGACCAATTTAAGATGAGCTAGCAGCAAGACGCAGCCTCGCTGAGTCTCTGTTTCAGCTTGTGTTGAAAGTGCAAACATCAAACTGTAACAGCGCAGTTATAAGGAGTTTCATGCAAACAGTAATAGACATGCTGATGTTGTCTCTGCTGTGGACACGTTTGTAACAGGAGCTTTTTAGACATTTTATCATGTGATAATGATACGCCTCAACTATGTAAAGTAATACATACAAAAGCAAAAATGTTCTGAAACACATTCAGCGTTTTATTGTAGATAATCTCAAAAGAGTTTGGGGGTTCAGGTATTTATGTTAGTTTAATATTGCAAAGCACTGTTTGCCACCAGTGGCTGGTGCTGCTCTCCGCAGCTGCAGGGTGGGATTAGGGCTAGCACATCTGATCACTTACACCTCGCAGGGTTAACAGAATATTGACTGCAATCTTACCAATCTAGCCTGGCGTAATCTGCTCTAAAATGTGATAGCATATTCAAGTATGTAGGATTTTGTTTCCAGTCAGCAAACCAGGAAAAATGGGAAAAAGATTAGAGATTTAATTTAGATATGAGATAACGTGGGATTGCATCTCAACTGCTTTTATATTACCTGTAACAACACCAGCCTGCAACACATGGTTGAAGAAGTGGGAAGAAGCCTGGAAGTGTTGATCAAAAACGCTTCCATATTTTGAACATGTCAGCACCTGTGTGTGACTGTTGATCTTCATTTGTGTCTCCACAGTGCTTCTTTGGGGTGCTAAATGCCCACAACTCTCCACTGTGGAGAGTCTGATGATGAAGATTGACAGGATGATGAGGATGAAGAAGACAGGCCTTTCAATGTGCACTGAGGACTTTCACACAGGAGATGGCCACAGGGGCTACACTCTCCAATTTCCCAGCCCTCCCACACCCCTCCGTCAAGCCGTTTATCCGAAACCCTCCGAACTCCAACTAAGACTGATGTCCCATCAGGTTATTAAACCCCACTGATTGTAATTGCATTCCTCAGTTCTCCTATAGGCATTTCCAAGTTTAAAGAAGGTTTACAGTAGGTTGTACATACGCAGTATAAACTGGAGTCTCTGTATCAGTGTCTTTGCTTGACTCTCTGTAACCCCCCAGGCTCCGGCCAGGGCCGCACAGAGCCTCCATCACTCTAACTTGTATAATAGACAGAGTGTGCACAAGACCACGAGAGAGATGATGGTGTTTAGTACTGTAGGCAAGATCATTTTTATCTGCAGAGAAGACCTGTGAAGTTTGTCCTTCACTCGGAACGAGTACCGCTTTCCTCTTTTCTACTGTGAGAGTGTGTACGTGTGTTTGTGTATTTTTTTTTTTTTTTTTGCAGACTTGATAGACTTTGTTTCATATTTTGTGCTGGGCCAACAAGAACATGTGATATTACGCTACTATGCATAAGCACCCTGATCAGTAGTTTTCATTTTGTGAGGTCTCGCTGAAGGATAGAAAGCGTCCCTCTGCTCCGTTGTCTGTGTTTCGCAGCGGCAACGCAGAGGCCGTCACCGCGCGCTAGCTTAAGGCAGAAATAGAAAAGTAGTCTTAACAAGTATTTGAGTACCGTGTAGATATTTTAAAGTGCATCTCTACATTTGTATAGCAAACCCATGTAGTCCAGAGCGCTCAGTGCTCAATGAACAAACGTCGTGAAATAATAATAATAATTTTTTTTTTAAATCTTTGTTTATTTAAGCTGTGGCGAGATATCGAGCATGCAAACCTTTTTTTCTTTTAATTGCGTGAAGAACAAAACCGCTTTTTCTTCACTTTTGATGTTTTTAAAGGCAGCATGTTGAACCAGTTGTCGGGTACGGGGGGGGTAGACTAACATAGCACATATGCATGTGACTTACACGCATGTGTGTGTTCTTAGTGTGTGTTTATGGATATCAAACAAGACGGTAGCGCTATTCAGCCCTGTGCTCGCTTCTGTGTCGTCAGTGTTATTGACCGAGTGTGGATCGACAAAGCTGACGCGTCTGTAGGTTTACAGAAGAAGCTCTTTAGGTTGACTTCCCTGCACAACATCAGTGAGGCAACTGTAAACAAGCACTAAGCTATCAGAGCTGAGAGCTCCATCATTAAATCACCATCCAATCGTGTCTCCAACACGGCGCCACGTGACACACCGTGAGCAGCGGCCCCACAGTCTCACACGCAGGATAAATATCATAATTTCAATCCGTGCTCCTCTCCTTTGTCTCTCTATTCTTCACTCTGCTTTCAAAGAAAACCTGAAAAGAGAAAAACCAAACTTCTCCACCCCTGAATGTAACCCCGCCCTCCTCCAGGCCCCAGCCGAGCCATTTCAGTAACTGCAACATGTTCCAATTAGAAAAAGCTAATAACTGCTGTTTGGTTTTTTTATGTAAAGAGAAAAAAGATGCATAGCAACAAACAGAATCACAACTACTGCAATGATACTGTCATAATGTGTCACATTTATTATTTTTTTATGATTTTTTTTTTTTTTTTAAGAAAAACGCTGTCATGTGGATCGTTTCTGTTAAAATGTAAAGAAAGCATCTTGTGGTCAAGTGCCAAATAAAATTAAAAAAAAACAGTATTGTATAAATTTATACTGTACAATTGTTCAGCGTTGAACAAAATGTTTGTAATTGTTGCATTTTGTAGGTTTTGTATGGTATATTGTATTTAGTGACTACAGATTTGGAACACAGGATTCTGTTTTCTTCTTTTGGGGTCAAATTCAAAGGCAAGAATTAAATTTACAATATATTGTGTGCAAGTAATCATGTGGTGTTTGCTTAATTGTGGAATATTGTGGAATTAGATGATTAAAGACAAACTGCTAGCTGTGTACATGTTGGCTAATAAGTGACAAGAAATGTGGAAGATGAGCAGACACTGTGTCACAGTCACTCCACCACAGACCAGTGCATTAGTTTCTACTGTAAAATCTCCCACT
The DNA here is from genome assembly GCF_018398535.1 of Haplochromis burtoni. NCBI lineage: Eukaryota > Metazoa > Chordata > Actinopteri > Cichliformes > Cichlidae > Haplochromis > Haplochromis burtoni. The sequence goes on along the minus strand of NW_024582491.1, from coordinate 722,720 downwards.
CCACACTGTGTCACGGTGTTATTGTCTGACAAAACACTCTTTAGATTTCCCTTCCAAGGAGCCAAACTTTCTGAAGCTCTTTCAAAGTTTTTCTTTTTCACTCATTTCAGTTCCACAGATCCCAGAAAGTTGATTTGGTTCATCTGGACGTGTGAGAAAAGTTTTGTCACTTATCCAAGTGACTTCTTCAGTCTCAGCAGGTTTCCACAACATTATAAACAGTACATTTGCATAATGACCAACTAACAATGGGCTGCGGGGTCAGTTTCATGATCATTAATATGTAAATTGATCAGTGGCCATTAGCACTTTTAACCGAGAGTTGGGGAATGGTTGCAATCACAGCATTGTAAGATGTAAAAGATCTTACAGTATATATAAAGCATTTAGGTTGTTACTTTTTCACCTCAGTGGCATCCTTGACTCACCACTCAAACCAGTGTTCCTACCTGCAAATAACTGTATCTCAGGCACTTTGTTACTGGCAGCCTGTTACCACCTTTAGTTGAGTCAACATAACATTACAAGATATTATTTGAGATAATCACTAATGAGGTGATTCCCAATAAGCTAATAGCAAAATGTTTGGGATATCTTTACACCTCAGAGCTCGAGATTGTTGCACATTCACAACTACTGTACCTTTCATTGCAAGGCATCACCAGATGCAATCTTTCTGCAAAGCCTGACTTGGGCTGATTGCAAACACTCTCAGAGACATTGTTGGAGGTTTGGAAAAAATTACTGTCTAATTCATAAACATGTTGCCATCAGTCAATGAGCACAACTTGAGGGGACTCAATTCAACTGGCTGCTAGCTGGTTGAATTCTGGTTATATTCCTAAAAGTGCTAAAACTGCTGTGCAATGTGATGCAAAGACCACTAGGCAACTGTTAATCATGCTAGCATAGTCAAAAACCTCAGAAACCACTGAGGTGTACACCTGTAGCCAGTATTTTATGATATGACTAAAAATGCCAATGGAGTCACCGATTAAAGATTTCAGTCTGAACTGAAGTGAGAGATCATCAATATTCTGATACACAGTCACATCACTAGCATGACTACAATTACATACAATTTTTGACCCAAACTGCTCTTTCTAGGACTGTCTGTACCATTTCCAGCATCCACTGAAAACTACTCCGTTCAGCTTCCTGTCACAGTTAACCTGTCACACTGAATGATTCTTGACTGCAAGGAGAAACACATTGAAGCTTTCCAGCAGGTTATAGCAGACTGATAGAGCTGCAATATTTCCTCGATTACATTCTCCTGTGGAGCTGGCAGAAGCTCGTTGATCCTGTTGTATAATGTTGCTTCCAGCTGACCTGAGGTCTCCTCAAGGCAGGTACTACTTTACAGAGTTTCTTTAAGGAGGGTTAACAAACTCTGAAATATGGCTTAGGTTTGTATGTTAACAAACACAGAAAAGACTTTTGCAAAGTTACAAGTGCATACTCTAAATGAGCCCAGTGAGCTCCTTTTAGCCTGTAAGTGACACGTCATAATAGCTGCAGTTTCAAATCCTTAACATGTGAAAGGAAACCTTATATATAGACACATCCCTGGATCAGTTAGTTTCCAAGTACACTGTTTGAAACCACTGTGTACATTTTGACAATAGAAATGTACGACTTTTGTGTAACTCATTAACAATATTTTTTTTTGTGCTACATTTTAAAAACCTTAGACTTAGGAAGTTAAAGAATGTGACTGCTTACATTCATTTTAAGGTCATGCTCAGCCTTTTTTATACAGATACCAATTTTTACCATATAATTGCACTATTACCAAACAAAAGTATAATTAACCTGTAAAAATCAATGTGACCTTTGTGCATAATTAAGTATGTTAATTTGATATGACCAAAATGTGTTGTGTTAGGTTACAGTGATCACAACAAAGATCATTCAATTAAAAAAATAAATGAATCAATGACTGCATCCTACCTGACTGCCTCAGGATCCGTTTGGGGTTTGTTTTTGTTAGTTTGTTTTAATGGTACAGTAACATTAATACACGTACTGTAGATGTGCACTGGTAACCAGTATATGCGTTTGACATGAATAGGATGTGTATGAATATGTATGGTGTTTTCCAATTCTTTTTCCAAAAGGCTTTTAAGCAGTGCAGTGTGAACGCTATTGATTATGGTAAACCAGTGTTGTAATAAATTGGCTACACAGGTGTACATATTAGATACTGACTTACATTTCCACTCCTGTAATTGCAAATATTTAAATCAATTAACATCTTAAGTTATTCCATTTCCCCTCAGTTTCTAATTTGGGAGTGTTTATCTCAAGGCTAAGCCGTGGGGGGAAGTGATGGAAGTCAACTGACTGATTTCCTATGAAAATTTCACAAATTACAAACCCTTAAATTACCATGATGGTAAGCAGATAAGATAAAGGTGAGATAATTCACCTCTATTGGACACGTCATCTTCATTACAGTGTGAACAGGCAACGGAGCAACAACATCAATTGTGATCAGGCCCTTCTACATGTTCAAATTCCAAAGACTTTGAAAACCATGTTCAGGACCTAAAGTTGATCCATCAGTGCGATCTGTCCAAACTGTAATACAGAACATTACATAGAGGCGTCATTTCTCCATTTCACAGCGCCATGTGAGAGTGTTAAAATATGCCTATTAGAAAGCTGTTTTGACATAAAATGAATAACAGCTAGAAGACGAGTCTGGTATTAAAACGCAGTTTAAAGGACACCGGTACAACTTGCTCTGACCTATCCCACGTGAGAAGTTTGCTTACGAATGTTTACTCAATGGCCTTCTTAAAGTTTTCCCCAGAGAATTATCAGAAAACTGATTCAAAATGCAGAACACCAGTGCTCATTTCTGTTAAGATACTAAATTCATGCAGTTTTGCCATCCGAACTATGATGTAGCCAATCAGAGGGCTGCTCACAGCATGTGTGATTTTGCCTTCATATTGTGACACTTGGGATGGGTGTAAAACTGATTTGGTAACAGTTTTTAACACATCTCGGATGTCTATTTTATCGGTGGAGTTCCTAAATGTTATATTTACATAAATGAGACAGGGAAACCTGAAAACATCACACTTCAGGTGACAGTTGTAGCCACTGTTGAGCTGTAAAAACGCACGCTGTAGATTTTGGCAGAAGCAGAAAGAAGTGACTTTATAGAAAACTATTTTTTTATTTGCACATCGTAAAAATTGTACTTCACTGCATGTGAAGTATATGAAGGATACAGGCAGACGCACCGAGCTGGAGCAGGATCGCTCCGCTGCTGTGCTCTGATCGGCTGCTGCAGCCTCAAAGGAGTAAACGGATAGAGCGGCCGGGCCCTGCGAGTCCCTAACGAATGTCATAAATACTAATGACTGCAGTCTCTTTAGTGAGAGGAAAAGCAATTAACACACACACACACACACACACACACACACACACACACACAGAGGAAGCAGAACAATTTAACAAGAGCAATTTAGACCAGAAGTCCTGTTCTATAACGGTGCCTCAATCTAATTATAGATCCCAGGACAGCGGCATGTAGTTACAATCTGGGATAAATAACTGTTATTTTTTCACTGGCACCAACAGGAAACATTTAGCATGCAGTAAAAATATAACCAATCAAAAAATAATAACATAATGGATGCTAATAAGAGTTAAAGTACCATCACTTCAGATTAAAGTCGAGACATGTCTAAAATTGATTAGGAAGGTAGCGAGCAAAGAGCAGTGCCACGCGACTCAAAGGTGTTGCAAAGGCTTTTCAAATGCCCGTCACGTCATTTCAAAGTTTCGATCACAGGAGGAAGTACAGGGAGGATAACAGAAGGTGCAGGAGAAGCCCGGAGCAGTGCTCTGTGCTGTTAATCTGTTATGACGTCTTCTTCCTGACACCACAGAGAGCTGCTGCTGTCTTTGTGCGGACCGGGATGAATCCTGTTTTTAGTGACAGCTGGGCAAAAAGGGTTCACAACTGCATTCCTGCCAGCTGGTAAGGTTGCTAGGAAAGATCAAAAGATTTTTCCTAACCTAAAAACAAATCCACAAGTTTTCAACGTTTGCTGAGCCTGTGTCCCCAGAGCCAATGTTCAAAATGATCCATGCAGGACAGGAAAGCCTACAGAGACTCCCGTGTGACTTCAAAGAACAGTTTGGCTCCAGCATACGACACTGATAACAGCGTTCATGAGTCTGTGCACATGAAATGGATAAAGAGTCACCAGGCACTGATCAACCTCCGTCTGGAGCATAATGAGTATGACAGTGCAGGGGTTAGTAGCCATCAGATCTCCGACAGAGTCACACGCCAGGAGTCTGCTGAGCTCTCGATAGCCAGGATGAAGGTGTCCTCATTGGAGTATTGCTGGATGATGTTGTCATCCATGTTCACCAGGAGCCTGGGAAAGACAGTAAACACATTTAACGGTAATAACTGATCTGGTCAGCTCATGTCTCTATTGCAAATTGATTTCTACATACATGATCCCTCGGCTGTTCTTCACACGGCTTCCCTACAACTTCATTTAATTTCAATGTTTTGTCCTGAAGTTTGGTTTATGCTAAAATATGCCTTCTAAATGTAAGACGGGCATATTTATTCATCTCTTCTTCTCCTCATTAGCAAGGGTTACTGACACTGGCTGGCATGTAAAGCTACCTTAAGCCAACAAGCAAACAGACATGGAAGCAAGTGAAAAGCAGAAGAAACAGTTTTTATTGAGTTGGACTCACCCTTTTTTGCTTTTTTGGTAAACCTTGGCTATCTTTTCAACAGGCACCGCATATTTCTCAGAGATCTGTGAAGACAAAGTAGATGTTAACAAAACTGAATCTCTCTCTCTCTCCCCATTTATACATGCATGAATTCAATTCTTTCTAACGGCCAGTAGGGGGCGACTATTCCGGTTTCAGAAAAGTGTAAGATGTAAGAAGGATCAGAAAATAACTACTTCTCACATCTTCAGTCTCAGAAAACACTTTCCTGATGAGTTTATGGTCTCAATCCCTAGTTTCACATCTTAAAGCGAAGAACAAAAAGGAGGATAAAGCACAGGTCTATCTTGCGACTGTTGGATCCACTGCTCATTTTGTGACGTCTGGTTTGAAGAAGCTAACAAGGTAACAACCAAGATGCTCCAGATGATGCTTCAAAAACAGGGCTTTGCAAACCAACAGGTCACATTAGCTTTGACCCATCTACAAACCGTTTGGCAGTGAACTATTGGTTTGTAGAAGTAATGACTTCTGTTTTGTAAGCAATGTATTCTCAGTACTCACAGCCTCCATCAGAGCTTTGAGGGTTGGGCTGCGCAGCATCAGAGCATCAAACACTTCATCACACTCCTTCCTCACATATAGTAGAACTGGAAAAGTCAAGGTATAGGAAGACAATATTAGGTCAAACCACGACACCAACAAGGACAAGAACTCTTAATGAGAAATAAGTTACCTTTTCTTTCTGGTTCCACTCTGGACTTCTTTAGTGCAGGTGGACAGAGGTCTTCCTGGCCAACACATGAAACCCTCTTCATTAAAACACCTCTGATGAACACACATGCAGAAACACGTGTCATTTGATGGAAATGCTATTGGTTTCCCTGACATGTAACAGTTTGTTTCTTCTAAGGTAGAAACAAGGATAAAAACAAAATTAGCCTTTGTCCAACCTTCTGTAATCTTCTCACCATGGAGAGACCCTCAACAATAAACTCAAGGTCTAAGCGTGTGGAGCAGTGTGCACTAACACAAAGCCACTGTGGGACTCACCCATTTCGATCAACTTCTTCAGTGTTGAAAGCAAACACCTGCACACAAAATTTAAAAAAAACAAAAACAAACAAACATTATGTCAATTCTATGTCTTCACTAAAATGTCAAAACAAATGTGTGTGTGTGTGTGTGTATTGGAAAGAGCGTGGTCCCTCACCTGCCCCGCTCTCTGCAGGTTTCCAAAGTGGACGTCTGGGATGAAGAGAACGGGCTGGGTGTCCAGGTCTCCAATGCTTTTGAACAGCGCACTTTCAGCCCTCTTTATCGTGGTCAACTCCGAGCTGCCATTTTTCCCTAATCCAGAGGCAGTGTGAACTTAACATCTGTTGCCAAGCGGCAACTTCAAGTACAGAATTGATTACATTTGCAAACCTTTTTAAGTCTCAGTGTCCTAAGGTCAAGGATTTGTAACCTTGTTTCAGTGGATTTTAAAACAATATGAACAATTTTATTTCTGTAAATAAATTGTAATCACGTCTTAGCAACAAACAAAACCAAAAAAAGGTTTCACCTTTCATACTCTTCCTGAGCTGCTTTTTTTCCTCGTCGCGAAGCTTCCTCTCAGCACCCTGCAAACAGAAAAAAATGTCAGAATATGTTAAAAACAGGTTAAAAAGGTTTATCCAATTCCATGTTATTAGCTCACCGTTGAGCACATGTGCTAGCAGGCTTCTTTACCTTGTCACAGAAGACCTTAATCTGAGTATAGGCTCTGTGGATTGGCCTGCTGCCACAGCCGTTGTTGTAGCTGTATGTGTCGATCTGAATAATCATAGGCATCCCCTTCACACCCTTCTGAGAGGAGAAGTCTGTGCTCAGACAGTTCACAGAGATAAAGACCTAGGAAGCAACAAAATAAGAAATAAAAACAAAACATTCAGTTTTTTAAATTTTGTGGCTTAAACTGAAGCAGAGATGATGATCATATAACATTGCTAAATCGATGCCATGCAGGGCAGGAACAAGAAGCAAGAACACCCAGACCTCCCTCTCCCCACCTTCTCCAGCTCATCTGGGAAAACATGTTCCCAGGCCAGCTGAGAGATGCAATCTCTTCAGGGTGTCATGAGTCTGCCCAGGAGGCCTTTGTCTAGTGAGACATGCCAAAACAACTCACACAAAAGGCATCCTTGTCAGATGCCCAATCACCTTGATTTGCTCTTTTTGATGCAGAGGAGCAGCTCTACTCTGAGCACCTCTCAAATGACTACACTCTTCACCCTATCTCAAAGGGAGAGGCCAGCCACCCTTCAGAGAAGTCTCATTTCCACTGCTTGTATCCGCGACCTAATTTTTTTGGTCACTACACAGAGCTCATTATCATAGGTGAGGACAGTAACGTAGACTGACAGCTTCGCTCTGACGTTTCGCTCTGTCTTTAACACAACGGGACAAGGCAATATCTGCAACACTGCAGCCGCTGCCCCAATCTGTCTGTCTGTCTCCCACTCTCTTGTCCCCTCCCTCGTGAACAAGACCCCAAGTTACTTAAACTCCTCCACTTGGGGCAAAAACTCATCCCTGACCCAAAGGGGACACTCCTCACTTTTCTCAGGGTTAATATAGGGGTGCAACGATACACAAAATTCACGGTTCGGTTCGATACTTTGGTGTCACGGTTCGATATTTTTTCGATAAAAAAAATGTTCATGCCTTTTTAATTTGTCATTTATTAAATTTTCACGGCACATTCCGCACCACATCTCTGTGCGTTCATCATTTGTTTGAAGCCAGCTCACCTCCTGCAACTACTTTTCCGAGAATACGCGCTTCTTTTGTGGTTCGGACTCCTTCTGACATTTCTTTGGAGGTGGAGGAACATCACAGTAATTGCTTAAAGGAGCTTCTTCGACATCTTTAAGAGTTCTAAACAAATGTCTGTCCTCCTCCTGAAAATCTTATGTATGCAAACACGCGTTGCAACTTCTTATCTTGTGCCCGTTTTTTATTTTGACAGCGAATGCGCACCTGCGGACCACTTATGTGCAGCCCTGGTTATTTCGCTTGTCATATTGCAGCCACAGAAATTCTTTTGTCCATGAAACCATAAAGCTGCACTTTCTTTTTGCCTTATAGTCTGATTTGTCATAACTTTTCCGTTTTGTGGTAAGCTTTTCTTTGGCTGTCACTTCTTCACCCTGACCTGTCTTATTTGGCTCAGCAGAACTAAAATATTGTGGCGAGCTCAGACAAGGAGGAGACGGAGGTATCGTTTGGTCTTGCTTCCCGTGAGCTAGCCAGGGAGCACAGCCGTTTATTGACATCTGCAGAAGAACACTGCCGCTAGCTAACTGCTCAGCGCGGCAACGCACAGCAACAACAACAACACACACAGGGCGCCCTCTGACCCCGGAAGGACACACCGTCGCAGCGAGAGGGCGTCACCCGTCACTATGGCAACATAAACAAAACATAACTGTACAAACAGAACCCCGAACAGCCCTGACCCGCTACATAGCCCCCACCTAAGGGGTCAGTCGTCCCCGACGACCCCATTACCCCACACAAAGTCCTGCAAATGTCCAGGTGCCTTCTTTTGGCGCACCGGCCGGTCACGACCGGCGGGGGGAAAGTCACTCGGGTCAGAACATGGGGTGCCACCATCATCCCACTTCTGACACCAATGTGGCGAGCTCAGACAAGGAGGAGACGGAGGTGTCGTTTGGTCTTGCTTCCCGTGAGCTAGCCAGGGAGCACAGCCGTTTATTGACATCTGCAGAAGAACACTGCCGCTAGCTAACTGCTCAGCGCGGCAACAGCACAGCAACAACAACAACACACACAGGGCGCCCTCTGACCCCGGAAGGACACACCGTCGCAGCGAGAGGGCGTCACCCGTCACTATGGCAACATAAACAAAACATAACTGTACAAACAGAACCCCGAACAGCCCTGACCCGCTACAATATATATCCTGCTGCTTTTACACACGCACTCACATAACGCTCAGCGATTCTCTGCGCGATCAACCTCTCACATGTTTAAGCTTGCTGCGGGAGATTTCACTTGTCATGTTTGCATAGTAAGCTAACGATTGATAAGACGATGTCAGAGGAATTGGTGCACAAATTATCATCACTCACAGATCAGTGCTGTCGCTCTCTATACACAGTTCGCGATTGCAAAGTGAAAGCAAAAAAACAAGCGCAAATTCAAACGCGATTTCAATATGTCACATATTGACAGTGGCTCACCGATGCCAATGACATAATTACCCAGCTACATTTCCGAAAGAATGCAAAAGCATTGACATATATTTTTCCTTCCTATGATAGGCCGACGGGCAGGGCAGAGATAGATTTTGGTAGCCCGACTGGAAAAATCGCTAGCCAGGGCAGGCGATTTTGCGAGCCCTGTATCTGATTGAGGAATCACTCATCTTTGGAAAAGAGAGTTTATTACAGAGAAATGGCTCTTTCCAAAATAAAAGCTATACTATACGCTTCTTCTGGGCTATATTCTCAGCAGCATATTAAACATATCAGGTCCCCATAAGGAGAATCATGTGCTAACGGCTGTCTAAATGACTCGGGTAAAGTTTGTTGTTGTTTTTGTCTGCTTCCACTTGTCTTTGCACTAGGATGATGTCGGAGTAAATGTGCAGTCATATTTGTTGTGTTCCCACTAGTGCTGTCAGCATAAATCTCGTTGAAATGACGTTAACGCCACAACACGGCAAATCTCTGTTAACGAGCTACCCGGGCCCGGGGCTGGACGGCCAACACGTTAACGAGCTAACTGCGCTAACACACTAGCTCCCACCCATGTAATTGAGCATTGCGTGGCACATCCAACATACTGTTTTACTTTAGTCCATGACGCGCTTACCTTCAGGGTCATACGTCACATGAAAACCAAAATAGTTCCAAACGCCAGATCTGAATGAGGGTGGGGGAGGTTCAATTTGCCATGTTGCAAGGAGAGCTTAACTTCTGTCTCGCTAGCTTGCCCTGCGCTCAGTGAATCTGCGTTCGACTACTCCGCCTAAGCTGCACTGTCGAGCGCAGATCCACTGAGCGCTCAACACAGACAGCATCGTCAGAAGGAAAGTTGATAAAATAAATAAAAAATTTATTTTGTATTGTTCATACATATGCGTACCAAACCGAAAGCACTGTATCCAACGGTTCAATATCGATACGAGTATCGTTGCACCCCTACCAATTAGGCACAATTTTTAGGGCCAAATATAACAACCTCAGTTTTGTCTGAAATTGAGAGAAAAAAATTACAGGACATATGGGTCTTTATGTCTTTTAGACAAGCCAGCCTGTACTTTCATCAATTGATTTTTGTCTTCTGGCTGTTGTCATAGATAGATATAACTGGGTATTATCTGCATAGCAATGAAAGAGATATGCTAATAATAATAAAATGGCCAGCAAGTCAGGCCTCATATCAGCATGGGTATTCTATTTAGAACATATTCTTTCTATTATAGTCCTGAGTTGATGTCAGGTTGAATATAGATTTCAATATAATCAACTTCTACAAGCAGAGCATAAAGTACATGCCGCACAGCTTACGGGCACTAGCTGCTGCACCAAAGTTTCCAGAAACTGGCCAATCAGAACAATGTGGTATCTTAGGGAGGGGTCCCTAAAGAGGCAGGCATAAAAATGGTGCATTTCAAATAAGAAAATCTTTGTTACAAAATTCCATTTCACTTTTGTAAACACCTGTAAAGCAATAAACAGCAACTTGCTATTAACTAAAAGGTATTCCTGCACTAGTTTAACCATAAGAGCCCGTTATTAGTCAATATGTTTTCTAATGAAGCTGTATCTGACTCACAAACTGTGTGGTAATGATAGAAAGTTTAGAGGATCCATGAATCACAACAGCAGCAGTTCACAGGCCACAACAACTCATAAGCCTCCTTCAAATTCGCATGTGTCAAGTAAAACACTTCAAAGACACAGAGGTACAAGAATGTGGGATTTTATATAAAGAAATCAACTGTTTAATATTGTTTCAGAACCGCGAGTGTCCCAGATTTCAGAAATATATGGCTCTTCTCCACCCATTCCTCTTTCCCAGAGCTAAAGTAATTGGGCATAGCTGCAGATCTGCAGGTTATTAAAAGCTTGTGAAAAGAATTCACAAAATGTCACCAAAGTAACAGCACCATCCTACCACTATTTTAATCATTTAGTGTGCTCTTTAAGCAATAATACATGTCATTATCTTAACACATTTAATTGCACAATGGAACAGATTCTCATGATTGGTGCCAAATCATCCAAACGGACAGAATTTCCACATGAATCTCCCAGCTAAACAGGACGGGCAGCTTGAGCAACAGGTCGGCAGAGACGGATCACAGTGGATTCATAACTGCGGCTAAACACCAATTTTCCCACTACGCAGCATCAACAGCATCGTGTCTGAACCTGCAGAGGTGAGGGCTGATTGCTGGAAAAGCCTGGAGCACAAATGAGCCTCCTACACACCTCCACAAATTCACACCTCCACAGACCCAAGCCATTTCAATTTTCTCCACAAGCGCTGGACGCATTGCTGCTAGCAGCGTGTGTATGTGTGCGTGGGAGGCTTGTTGTGTTTGCGCGATCCGCATGTGTAAGCGTACCTTCCTAAAAAAAGGGGGGGGGGGGAAACAAAGTTCACGAGGGCACTGCAGAGTGGCTGTTTAGTGCCATCCGCTCAACCAGCACAAACAAACACGAAAACAAGAGTTGTGTGCAGCAGGAAGCCACTCATCTCCCGCCCAAACCAACACATTTCACACTCTGTTACAAGGAGGTTGCCAACTGTTACCTGGCAACAGCCAAAGCATGCAGAAACAAAACATAACGTGTCCACCAAATAAAAAAAGTATAGATATATTTATTTCATCTAAACTGGTGTCAAATTAGCAGTGGAGAGCTACGTTTCTAAAAAGAAAAAGAAAAAAAGATTATAGGAGTGACACGAGGCTTCACATTTCCTCACAGTAACCCTTTTGTTTTGTCCTCAACCTTTTCCACCTCATTTCCCCTGGGGGGTGGGGTCTGGCCTCATACTGGAGGCTTGTGAGTCAGAGTGCAGCAGAAAGGGTGAGAACCACTTGGCTCACATCTTACAGCACAGCCACACAGTGTAATCAGTGCTTCTAATGACCTAATTGATATTTAGTAGGACAAATTGTATTCATTAGACAAAGCAGATCATATGCAAAACACAGAAGAAGGGATTATTACAAACTGTGAATGATGACGAAGGGAGGATATCGTCACAGTTAAAAGCTAAATCCTCAGTGCTCTCACTTTCAAAATACCTACCACCTCTAAACAAGAGGCCAGACTACAGGATCATCCATGCTTTGAATATACATACTGGCAAAAATCCAAACATGCTGGTTACATTATTTATTTGTTTAACATGCATGAAGGTGCTACCATGGAATTTTGGCCAGAGCTTGAGAGAAAAGTTCAACCTCACAGGGACTTCCTTGAGTTTCACTCACATTAAAAGGACTAAGATTCCTCTAATTTTGCACCTGTAGTATGTAGCCTGACATGAAAGTGATTTAACTACTAATAATAAAAGGTGCCATGCGAGACAGTCACTTCCCTTTCTGTAAGACTAATGGTACACAGTGGTACACGATTGTGGTCAGGTGTACAATCACACACACACCGCTCGATGCAGTACCGTCACAGTACCGCCTGAACACACATTTAAAGCAATTACGGTTCGTGAAAAGCGTGTGCGCCACACAGTAAATATTTATCCACAAACCAGCAAAACGGCAATTACCCGTCTGTCAGCGAGGCAGTTTGAGAAGTTCCCATTAAAACTGGAGCTGAATGGGAGCCCCAGGGCTCAAAACACCTTAGGGTGGACTCATTCTTTAGTGTGTTTGTGGGTGTGTTTACACGCTGTGTGCAATTTGTCTTCATCCAACTAACCGACGTCACTGAGTAGAAACCTGAGCAGGGTTGTTTTCAAGGGTTTGTTGCCCTGTACCCGGCGTCTCTGCAGCCCCAAATAACCTGACACAAAGCAGGAGACACGCCTCCCGTCATCGGGGCCAGTCATACGATCGTATGACTGGCCCCGATGACTAGAGTGAGAGTATGAAGTATAAACAGTCCACTGACGCGGTTCAGCACAGACCAGGAGTCCTAAAGACAAAAACTTGCGCTTTTATTAAGCAATCCTCCCCACACAGGGCTAAGAGTTTACCTCGTCTGACCTGTTCAGCTTCCATGGTGTGACACATACAGCCCCCCCCTCACCTTGGCTTCTTCACTGACATCCCATGTGAAAGACACAGCATTGTAGGCAATTTCCTCCACGTTCCCGATGTTGAAGCTCTCCTTGTAGTCAGCTGAAGGCAAACGGATTAAACAGGAGAAGTTTGGCGTCAGATCTGTTAACATTTTGCCTGTCTGGAGGCACATTTTCTTTTTTTGTGTGTGAATTTTTCAAAACATACTTGCATAACAAAAACAACTATACATTTATCTTTGTATCTTGCTATATATCTCTATATAATAGAGAGAGAGAGAGAGACCCTCCTCTTTGCAGATCCTCTCCAAGTCATTAATGTTTCATGCCTCATGTTTGGCAGCTGGAACCTTCAGCTACCTCCACAGATTTTCTATAGGATTAAGGTCTGGACACTGACTCGACCACTCCAAGACCTTAACATGCCTCTTCTTGAGCCAATCCTTTGTTGCCTTTCGTGTTTTGGATCATTGTCATGCTGGAATACCCACCCACCCCATTTTCAATGTCCTGGCTGAGGGAAGGAGGTTCTCACCCAAGACAGTACGTGTCCCCATCTGTCCTCCTTTGATCCAGTCCCTTTGGCAGAAAAAACACCCCCAAAGCATAATGTTTCCACCTCCATGTTTGATGGCGGGGACGGTGTTCTTGGAGTCGTAAGCCACATTCTTTCTCCTAAAACATGGCGAGTTAAGTTGATGCCAAATAGGTCTCATCTGACCACAACACTTTACCCAGTCCTCCTCTGAATCATTGAGATGTTCAGTGGTCTGTACATGTTCTTTCCAACTGTTTTCTTGGTGACTGGGTTTCCAGCTGCCTTGAGATCATTGACAAGTTCCTCCCGAGTAGTTCTGGGTTGGTTCCACAGTGTTCTCATTATCACTGAAACTCGATTAGGTGAGCTCTTGCGTGGAGCTCCGGACCGAGGGAGATTGGCAGTTATTTTATGGTTCTTCCATCTGCGAGTAATCGCACCAACGGTCGTCACCTTCTCCCCCAGCTGCTTGGCGATGGTCTTGTAGCCCATTCCAGCCTTGTGTAGCTCCACAGTCTCGTTCCTGACATCCTCAGAAAGCTCTTTGGTCCTGGCTATGGTGCAGAGTTTGGAATCTGGATGGATTGATTGCTTCTATGGACAGTTATCTTTTATACAGGTAACAAATTAAGAAGGCTCCCAATGTCAGCTCGTTACCTGGATAAAATATACCTGGGAGCCAGAAATCTTGCTGATTGATGGTGATCAAATACTTATTTCATTCATGAAAATCTGAATTTATTTCTTTTTTATTATTGTTCTGTCTCTCACTGTTCAAATAAACCTACCACTGAAACTATAGACTTATCTTTTCTTTGTTAGTGGGCAAAGCTACAAAATCAGTAGAGGTTCAAATAATTTGTTCCCTGACTGAGTGTCAACTAAATTTTTGATTGTTCATACTGATCCAAGAACTCATAAAGACATACAGTATACTTATTTAGTAAGTGGTTGAGGTAGTGATCATTTCCCAAACTAGGAAACTGCTCCCTCTGAGTCAGAACAACAATAACAGTTAACATTCCACTGTTTCTCTCCTACAGTTGCATTTTGTCTTTAAATCCCATTACAGGCAGCATGTCTATTTCATTATCTCATATTTTCAACGGTTCACAACACTCCACCATTAACTCCAAATACACTGCCTTATTTTCACTCTCCCACCTTGTCTGTGGCAAGTTCATGCCAATACTTGCCATGAAAATTCACCAGAGTTTATGACACCTGGTTCATTCCTTTCGGTTTTAAGCCACAGGCTGGGGCACGTCTTTTGCTGAACGCACATGATATGGCTACAATCCAAGCCCCCACCTATTTCTCCTGTTAACGTCTATGCAAACATAGACCCATAAGCGTCTTTCCACAGCACTCCTGTGGGAATTCAGGCTTGACTGTTATTCAAATTATATCAGGTTTCAGCTCTGGATATGTGACAGGATTCTCCTGGAGCCTCCTGTAAGACTGCCACCTACTTAATCTCTCCTTAAATGGTTTTGTGAGGTTTAGGTGAAAATATCTAGTAGTCCCCATCTACACCATTATTGTGCAGGTAGTGAGGACAGAACATCTTACCGATGTCCAGCACTCTCTGCTTGGCAGTGTGCTGCCTTGAGTGCCAGTATTTCCAGTTCTTCAGCTGCTCATCTCTGCCCTTGTCGTCCCCAAAGACAACCATGATAACACTCTACAGGAAAATATGAAGTAGAATAAGGTCAAATATTTCACACTACTGAGTGATCAAGTCCTCAGCCTCCTCCATCTTCCCTCACTCACCTGTACAATACTGTTCTGTGGCAGCTCAGAGCCTCCCACGGTGCACTGATCACTCCTGGATAGACTCCTATCAGCTCCATGGGATGATGTCACTCCAGTCACTCCGACTTTCCCTCTGGGCTGATGCAGGGATGATCTGAAGCCGGCCGCAGAGAGCGTCAAAGGGTAGAACTGGCCGCGGTTCAAGTAGGCCATGGGTCCTTCTCCTTGGCGTGGCCGGAGAGATAACGTGGCCTCCAGGTTGTACCGGAAGCTGTCACTGTAAGGACATAATGGGCTCCATAACTGCCATTGGTAAGATAACTACTAAAACAATGACAGGTGAAAGTAAAATATAAAACTGAATGTTATTAAATATAGCCTTATACACTCTTCATAATATATAGTTTAGGCTTTGAAGTCTAAATCCTGTGTGTGCCAATAAGGAAACTGGACTATAGTCATTGAACTCTTGCAATCCTTGACAATATTAATATTTGATAAAAATTAATGACTTAAGACAATCTTTTAAAATGAAGGACATCCTAATCTAAAAATCAAATTATATACCAGCTTCTTTCATTTTAGAAAAACTCTTTAAGTTGATGCTTGTGCACTAGGAAAAACTCTATTCCTGTCATATTATCAAATTAAAGCAATCACAGCCAAATGGAGGAATTTGTTAAAACTTTTACTCTAGGAGAGCAGATTAATGCTGGTGTATGTGACTCAGTAAAAGATTGCGAGGAACTCTTTAAAGACACTTATGACTCTAAACAAACTTGAGCCCAACATACACTCAACAAAAACTTTATTACTAGTGTCCCTTTTGCTTTCAGAACTGTGTTAATTCTTCATAGTATAGATTAAACACAGTGCTGGAAAATTTCCTCAGACTTTTTTTTTCCACATTGCCATGACATGCCGTGATTTCCCGGCTGCACATCCACGATGAACATCTCCAGTTCTACCCAAAGTTGCTCCACTGGATTGAGATCTGATAATTGCGGACA
Source organism: Haplochromis burtoni (assembly GCF_018398535.1). Taxonomy (NCBI): domain Eukaryota; kingdom Metazoa; phylum Chordata; class Actinopteri; order Cichliformes; family Cichlidae; genus Haplochromis; species Haplochromis burtoni. The sequence continues at coordinate 706,406 of NW_024582491.1, read as the reverse complement.
CGAGTACAGTGAACTCATTGTCATGTTCAAGAAGCCGCTTTGATATGCTTTGAGTTTTTTGACATCATTATCCTGCAGGAAGCAGCCATGAGAAGATGGTACACTGTGGTCAAAGGGATGGACGTAGACAGCAACAACACTCAGGTAGTGCTGTGGAGTGTAAGCGACACTCAGTTGGCACTAAGGCATCCGCAGTGCAAAGAGAATATCTCCCACGCCGTCACACTACCACCAGCCTGAACCGTTGATTCAGTGCAGGATGGATCCATGCTTTCATGTTGTTTAAATTAGGTCTTAACCATCCACCTATTGGAGCCAAAATCATCAAAATCATCCAACCACGCAATGTTTTTTCCAATCCTTTATTGTCCGATTTTGATTCCTACTGTCTTCTTCTTAGCGGGCAGAGCAGCTGTAGCCTATCTGCATCACAGTTCAGTGTGTTGTGTGTTCAGAGATGCTCTTCTTTTTTGGAACAAGTGGTTATTTGAGTTACTGCTGCCTTCTTATCATTTCAAGGCAGTCTAGCCATTCTCCTCCAACCTCTGTCACTTAAATCACCTTTCTTCTTCATTCTGATGCTTAACTTGAACTTCAGCAATTCATCTTGACCATGTCTGCTTGCCTGAATGCATCCAGTTGCTGCCAAGTGATTGGCTGATCAGATCACATTGTGTTAACAAGCAATTGAACATTGCATTGCATTTTGTACCAAACAGCGTGACCAGTGAGTGTGTGTCTGGGCCGCATAGATTCATTGAAACACACCGAAACCCTGGTTAACCTTAAAAAACACACATTGCAGTTTCTTTAGAATTAAACCCCCACATACACCATTCTTCCAAAGCACTGAATGAGGGTTAATCCAATGCTGAAAATAGTTCCATAAGTTCCGCCTGCAGTGTCATGTTAAGGGAACTGTGACTGACTTTACAGGTTTTATTTTGTTTATAATGTTTTGCATGTTTTGATTTGATAGCTTTACGCAGGATGCCCTTCGTGATGCAATGAATGGAATGAATGGGGTTGCAGCTTCACAGAGCAATCACAGCAAATGGGGAAACTTAAACAGTGTTTATGTTTTTCCCCCACATGAGATTTGTTGGCAATTTTTTTTTAAAAAGCACCTAAAATTCAGTCATTCTTCTCTCAGGATAAGATGTGTGCACATAAATTTTATTCTAATTTTTTTGTAGTATCGCCATGTTTTTAAACTTACGCTGGTAGACTGTGGTGAAATTCATCGACTCCCGAGGAAGAATTTTTATGGTACATCTGTAAAAGAAGATACTAATGAGCAAACTATTCATGTAAAAAGAAATAATAATGAAAAAGGAGTTTGTATCAAATAAAAAAAATCTTATCAGTATCAACAAAACTTGTATAGCAACAACCAACAATTCTGTTCAGATTAGGTCTGACCTCTTTTTCCACTGGCTCCTCATACGTGCTGTCCAGACTGCTCCTCTGTTCGTCTTTCAAATAGCCAGTAAGGGACATATCATAACAGCTTTGCTCATACAGCCTTCTTATTTGGTCTCTAGGCTCTTTTTGGCAGGTGCCACCAGAAAATGAAAGTGGCATGGGGGCCTGGCTTTCTGTCTTGACCAGAGCAAGAGGTCCATTCTCTCCACCTTTACCATCTCCTTCTCTAGAATCTCCTGCGTGGCTTTCAGCTCCATATTTGTAGCCCTGCTGGTGCTCAGTGGTTGTGCTGTTGTTTAAAGAGAGGTTAACAGGCAGTGACACCATAGCTTGAAGCTGGTGACCCACCATGTCCAACTTTCCGCAGTTGCTGTGCCCATGAGCAGAAGGCTCTGTGGGCTTAATGGCACTGGGTGTATACCTCTTCTCTCTGGGAACCTGAAAGGATTATGACAAGTCCAGAAGCAATTCAGACCTAAAATAAATCAGATCATTGTATGTGGCAATGTCCTTTATTATTCTTTGTTTCATACCTTATAGTAGTCATACAGCACCCCTAGAGCTGCTGGACTGTTCTCATCTCCATTGATGTTCATCATGGCTTTTGAGGCTTCTGTCAGTGGGTTCTCCAGGAAGATTTTCCATGCCTAAAATAAATCAGATAATTATAAGTGGCAATATCCTTTATTCTTCTTTGTTTCATACCTTATAGTAGTCATACAGCACCCCTAGAGCTGCTGGACTGTCCTCATCTCCATTGATGTTCATCATGGCCTTTGAGGCTTCTGTCAGTGGGTTCTCCAGGAAGGTTTTCCATGCCTCATCCTCACTCCTGAGCGGTTTGCGGTGGGCCACCGACACTTCGTTTGGTACCACCACCACCAGCCTTTTGCTGGGAACGACCGATGGGAAAAGACAGAGAGGCATGTTATTACTACAAAGTCATTCTTTCATTAACAGAAGCCAGTGCCAAGCCACTAAAAATGCCCCAGGCTGTTTCTCACCAGACTTCACTCAAATTGCCTGCTCCATGTGGAGCATGTTTATTTAAGTCCACTTTTGCTGGTATATCTTTAAAAATGAACCAGTGGAAATGAAGTCATTCAGAGATATTGGCATGAAGATCAATTTCGTCTGACATCGTGGTAGTTATTAATTTTCAAATTTTTGTGAAATCTTTCATAATAATGAAAGCATAAACGAAACCAGTAACGTTTATGTGCAGGTACGTGAACGGTAATTAACTCATTCTAAAATAAATTATATTAGTTTAGTAATTTGTGTCCCTGGGGGTGTTTATATAGCATAGGCTCCAGTGCACATCTACTGATAGCAAGAAGACAACAAATATATCTAAAAGGAACTGGACTAAAACTGACAGAAGTTATTATCAGTGATGCTAAAACTTTCTCTTACCTGTCCAGGTCCATGTTGCTTCAAGTCCCTGCTGTTTTCTAGGATTGCTAGAGAAACTGGACTTTCAAGTTAGTGCAGGCAAGTTTGTGTGGGAAACTGCAAAAATGAGCCCGGGAAAGGCTGGCTCTATTTAAGGTCTCACTAAAAACCGCCAATGAAATCATCTGGATCCTCGCGAACACATTTCCCGATGCCCATAGTGTAAGAAGAAAATGTCCATATTAAAAACAAACAAACAAAAACAAACCAAATCGATAATAATCCGTATAAATGGAGACAGGGGTGTATTCTGTTTGGAAAAGGTGATCAATTAAGACCGAGGTAGTACAGCACCTGAGGCAGGATAAACGAGGAAACGAAAGCTATCCCTGTGATTGGTGATATACTTCTAAGCGTCGTAGTGCAGGACTGCTCCCCATTGGTGAATGGGAAGCAGAAAGGCGTGTCTTGAAAAATAGGTAAAAGGTGGACTGCCCAACGTTAAATTATATATATTGTACGGTATGTACCGTTTTGTGTTGTTTTTTGGTGGGGTTCTGTGTGTGTTTAAAAACAAGCCCGTGAGCAGCAAAACAGAAAAAAACGAAAACACACACTCTTCCAACTCAATTTGATATTTTAATTGGCTATATTGGTGATATTAACGGTGTCATAAAAATGTATTTTACGAAAGCTTATGAATATTATCTTAATTGTTAATTGGCGTAAGAGAAAACTATGGTGGCTGTTCCTTTGTGTTGTATCGCGACACCTTGTGGCATGCATTTGTCTTGCACCTTGAAGGGAAAACTGTTATACATTTGCTGATTTCAAAGGTGTTTTGCTATTCTTGTTGTTTCGTTCGGAAATGTATTTTTGTGGTTAAATAACTACTTTACGTTTTATTACGCCAATTTTTCTTCCTGGGAAATGTTCCTCCTGTAAAGAAAGATGGAGCCTTCACGTGCTGTCAGTAAAGCCCCCAACTTGATTCGTGTAGAACTGTCATGATTTGGGGTTTACTGGAAATCTTTGAATGCATCATAGTTCATGGTTTGAGCATGCGCACTAGTGCGGTGACGCCAAACGGCAGGGATAGGCGAGAGTTCCAGAGGACTCAGCGTAGTGCTGCTTCAGTTTAGTGATTGTCTTCACTGATACAAGTACTTTTTTTTAGTGATGGGCAGATGAAGCCCCATGAAGCACTGAAGCTTTTCATCCAATTGGTTCACCCCAACGCGAAGCTTCATGAAGCTTCATTTGCTCTAGCAGGACACCTACTGGACGTAAAAATAATAGCTGGCATGAATTTGAAGAGTGTGGCATTTTGCACACAGCCTGTAAATGTCAACAACAAAAGGAGTGTGTAAAACGTGTGTATTGTAGTGATGGCAGTATACTGTGTATATTTATACTGGCAGTATGGAAAATGATTATTTGGAAATGCTTGAAATGGAAATGATCATTTACTGTGAGGTGAGGTGTGGTTGGGGTGTGGACAGTAGTTGTGCTTTTGTAACGTTGAGGTATGGACAGCTACACACTCCTGCCTGTTCACATTTTATTCTGTAAAAACTAAATTTTCACTGCTCTTACGACCTTTTTAGTGGGGAGAACATAGCTAGGATTTAATGATTTAACAAATCTTTTGAATCCTTTGTCCTCCACAATGCTAAATGGCTG
>NW_024582491.1:692768-701883 GCF_018398535.1 Haplochromis burtoni | reverse complement strand
CCAGTCACGTGGTACAGCCGGGCAGCGAGGCTTCGGACGTCATCATTTTCAGCTCCTCCCATAAATGAAGCAAGCCTCGATACGCGCTTCGCGGAAACGCCCCCTCCATTACTCGACACACGCTCCGAAGCCTCGATACAGAACGTCACATCACTACTTTTTTTAACTGGTAAGGTATTTACAAAACGCCTAGTAGTACGTTGTAGTGCTCAGTGTCTACTTAAAGTAGTGTTCATTGTATGTGTCAATGTATTATCCAAGCTACTGGATAGCAACCGGCTAACTGAATGCTAGTGTCTCTGAATTAGTACGAAAAGAAATGTATGGTTACATTTTTTTTCTAAAATAAAAAATGTTATTTTAGTGTTATCAAGATGTCTCCGAAGTGAGAAAAACGGTAGTTGAAGTTGTTAAGACTAAAGCAGCATTTTCAAATAACGCTAGCCTTGAATGGGCACTGCATGGCGAGGACTGTCCTTACATCATCCACGGTGGTCAGTGGTGGACGATATTTTAACTTAAATATTTGCTGATTAAGGTAATGCAATGTGGCAACTGAAAAGAGACAACGCTTATTTTGTGACGTGCATATTATTAGAATAGCTGACTGATTCTGGTTTGATGATAGTAAACGAGTTAGGCTTTAAAAAATGTCGCTCAGAAACAGAGTTCATACAGTCCCTACAATACTGACCTAAATCTTATAGTCTGTCTATAATAACTTTGAAAATGAGCATTTAGATTTTCTTTGGGGAAATTTCCGAGATAATTGCCTGATGCATGTGACCCAAAAAGCAACAGTTAGCCTAGTTCCAAACGGCGTTTCACAGCCGCTGCTGCCTTGCACGTTTTGAAGTCTAGTTAAGTTAGGAGACAGGTATGCTTCAGCTGTAAATAATTAATAGTGCTTAAGCCAAACCCTTAGCTGCTGTCACTTCTCTGCATTTCAGGATGGTGTGGCTTTTATTCCCTTGGTGCCTTGCATTTCCCTTCACCTTCCCTAAAGTCATTGTATTAGAGGCTTGTCATCTTCTTGCTAGTGCTGTGTTGATTAAATTGTTGTATATTTTTGGCAGGTGGAACATCAGAAATGGCCCGTGGGCACCAAAAGTTCCAGTCCCAGCAGAAAAACGCCAAAAAGCAGGCAGAGATCAAGAAGAGTAAAGGCCATGACCAGAAGGCTGCAGCTAAGGCTGCGTTAGTATACACATGCACCGTGTGTCGGGTATGGGCTAAAGCTGACATTAGCAGCATTAGCTAACATTTAACCATGTAGTTAGGATGGAACTCACTACATAGGAGGCTGGCAAATCACTGCAGTGGATTTGATCATATTGTTTGCAATGTGATTAAGTCAATACCTATACCATATCTCATTTCACACTTCACTGTAACACTGAAGTTGGAAGTTATACCTCCCAGCCAGCTATCTTAAATAACTTCACCGTGTTATGTGATTACTAGGTATGATCTCATTTCAGTAAAGTCTAGGTCAGTAAGCTTTCCTGGACTGAGTTAGAATTGCTTGGCATTTCTTATATTTTGTAAACAATCAAATATAAAACATTAAGAGTAGAACAGAAGTGAGTCACAAGCTGAAAGCAGATCACAACAGAGATTGGATTCATCCCAGTGCTGTTTTACCTGGACAGCATGGATTTGTGCAGGTTTATAATTGACAGCTTATTGATAAAGTATGCCAAGCTAACAGGTCATAGTAATCTTACAGCCCCCCCCCCCCCCCCCCCCCCCCTTCAAGTTTCAACTACATCTCTACGATTGTTAGAAAGGTGTGATGGAAAGTGGTTAAAATCCCTTTCTAATACCCTCATACACCTTTTGCTTCTCTTTTCACACCTGTGCCAAGGACGGTCAGCTTTTCTTGTCACTGCCGTCATCTGACACACAGGTGGTGGCATGCAATGCTGCTCGGTTGGCACAGCACTGCCCAATGTTTAGCATAAATGACATCAGCTTCTGCTCCTCCTGGAAGAATGAAGCGACAAATGCAGGCAATTTGTTATTGATTTTACCTGCATTCAGTGGGACAAACAGATTTTCTGTCTCTGAGACCATTTCACAGTCATGTTCTCTTCAGTGCTTGTCCAGAATCGGACTGCTTTTGAAATTTGTCAGAACTCCAGGTGATTTTCCTCTTCACCAGTCTGTTTGCTCCTGGATTGACTGACCAGGTTGAAGTCAAACATGAGCTGTCATGCTACATCCTGTTTACATGTTTTAACTGGAAAACTCACCAGGCAACGTGACTTTCTGTATTACCTGTAAATACGTTTCTCTGTTTCCTCTAGCCATTTATCACTTATCCAAGCGATTACAGAGCGGCAGCAGCTCAAAGCCTTAACGATGACTAAACAAGCTGGTGTTTGTAATGTAATCTAATATCCAACCAGTCGAGATCATATTGTGAAACACCTTTTGTCTCATATTATGGTTTTGCTGATATATCTGAGTAAACTGATGTCATTCTCATTGATGTCCTCTTTTTTTTTTTTTTTTTTTTTTTTAATCAGACACAAATGCCCGACCCGAAGACCTTTAAGCAGCACTTTGAAAGCAAACATCCAAAGTCTCCAATGCCCCCAGAGTTGGTTGGTGTGGAGGCGTAATGGATTAACCTCTTTCTGTAAGGCAGTTGGAACCAACTCAGGACAGGCTTCTACATTTTGAGGTGTTTCAGATAATCTTCAGTACAGCTTCAGTTATTGCTCATGATGATTAACTGATGTATGGGTGTGCTTATGTAGGGATTTTACACAATCAATTGGACTGAAGACAGCTACCCTCTCTTGGCATAAATGTATGTGTTCCACTTTTGATTGTATGCAATATTTGCAAAATCTGATCATTTCAAAATGTTATGCTCACAAGACTAGCTTGTCCATGGGCTCCACCACCATCTCAGGTCTCCCACTGTTTCACAGCAAGCTTTGAATACAAGATGAACTGGCACTGGCTCAAATGAACAAAGATGATGATGATAATTGGAAGTTATCTGCCAAATCCAGTGTAATGTGAAATCCATTATGGGTTTTGACTGAGATGGATTTGTGATGCAGAAGGGTTGATGTCAAAATAATAGTTATCCAGAATGTGACTAGAGTTCATTAATGTCCTTGCAAAGTCACATTCATAACCACTAATGCTGTGTTCTTTCTATTAGATTCAGATTTACTTCTAATCTGCACTGATTATATATAACTATATATATATAAACACATATATTTTTTGGCTTGGTACCATTATTTTTTTTTAATGATGAGTCTATTGTTGTTGAAGTGAAAAATGTGTCAAATGCACTGTCCTGCACAGTTGCTGAAATTGTGCATTGCATTTACCCCTCAGATTATCATGAAACAAATTTTGTTTGTGTCAAATAAGTTTTTGTCACGTGCAAAATTTGTAAAAGCTCTGCAGACAGGGCACTACACGTCTGATCACTGCAAAGCTTTCCATGTTCCTACTCTGCTGCTGCAGTAAACATCTGGATATTTACCTTTGATCCTATTATAAGAGGTATGTCGACTGAAAATAGGTTTGCACTGGGTGTTGTAAATGACAACACTAATGAACTCCTGTCCCCAGAGTTGGTCATTGTAGTAATGCATGTGACATAATTGTGCACAGCTATTGTATGTATTCTGCAGTGTAACTTGTCTCACTGTCATCTCTATGGTGTATGTGAAAACAATCCCAAGTGCAGTCTCGTGCTCTTTGGTTTGTTTCAGCTCTGAACCTGCAAAGTCTAAACTAAATTACACCGTACATCATCTTACTTTACCTTATTTTATATAAGTTGATCATAGCAGGCAAAGACAGTTTTAATTCATTGGAAGGAACTATTTTCAATACATTTGGACCTGTTGGTCATTAACCACTGACATTGTAACACTGTGCTAAAGTCTGGACTGACAACCAGCCATGTTTTTACTTTTTGTAATAATCATATCTTTGTCCACAAAATGTAATGTATAGCCTTTGAATAAAGTTATTTTATATTAATATTACCAAGTTGTGTTTTTAACTTTGAAAGTTGCTAAATTCTGCCTTAGGTTCCCCTACAGTAGGTGGAAACTTAATGGAAGCTCAGCTTCTTTTTTCTGCCGCTCCTCTTAGGGGTCACCACAGCATCTGCTCCATCTCATCTTGTCCCTTCCATCATTTTCTGTTACTCCAACCATCTGCATGACCTACTGTGGGCTTCCTCTTAACCGACAGCTCCAAATTCAGTATTGTTTGTCCGGTATCTCCACCGTCTGTCTTCTGTACATGTCCAAGCCATCTGACCTTGAGCTGTCCTTCATATTTTTTCCAATCTGGTCAATCACTTGGCCTCCTGCCTTTCTGTAAGTGCCACTGTCTCAAAATCATACATCATAGCAGGTCTCCCTATCATCTTGTAAACATTCCCTTTAACATTTCACCTCTGACACTCACCCCACCCTCCCTCCCTACACTCTCTTCTTCATCTCTTTTGTGTCGCTTTTGCTTCAAAATGTTCATCTCATGTATTTATATTTACCCATCGTCAGTACCTCTACTCCTTGGAACTTCACTTTTCTGTCTGTATCCCTCATATTCGCTCTAGAAGAATGCTCCGCCGAGTAGGTGGAAGAAAACAGCTTGTCCACCTGCTCCCTATGCTCGCTACAGATCACAAAGTCATGTGTAAACGTCATAGTCCACAGAGACTCCAATCTGACCTTGCAAACAAGAACGAGCTCACCACTGTCTCACTGCCCTCATACCTGTCCTGCACCACCCCTTACATACTTTGCCAGCACGTTTCTTCCCCATTTTTCAGGCATCGTCTGTAGTAAACAATCTGGTTAAAAAGTCCAATGATCTTTCTTCTAGACATCTCCAACCCTCCACAGGTGTGTCATCTGGATCAGCTGCCTTTCCACTCTTCATCCTTTTCTTAGCTGTTATTCCTTCCTCGTTATTATGGGCAATCAACATGATTGGACAGTTTCTACAATTTTAATCCTGCCGACTATTTGGTGTGTTTGATATATTTCTTTGGTATATTTCTTCGTCTGCCTCCACTCTTCCATCTGTTTCAGGTAACACCAACAAATTTAATCTGCGCAATTGGTTTCATTAGCTTCTCGGCTCATACCCTATTATGAGTCAAAGATCTTCTGCTCAGCTGCACTGTTGATGGTAAAATCTCTATATTTATGAACCAGAAATGTAGCACAAGCATAATGAGTTCCTTGCTTAATGGGAATGTTACATAAATTGGTACACAGGTGGGCTTTTTTTGTTTGTTTGTTTTTTTTGTATTCATACTTCCTTGTTAATGCACACATCCTGTTGGTAATTAGGGTGGAAAATGTCAGCAGAATATTAGAGCTATAAAATTGAAAAGGCTATTATAGTTCACACTCTTTGCTTCCTCTAAGAGTGGTTATTTATTGATTTACTGTAGTGTAACCTCTACAGAGTGAATTGTTTCAGGCAACCTCTGGCTCTGTATACACCGATGAGGAAGCCTGGAGCTTATCTTGTGACTGGTGCACAGTAAACAGTGGGGTCAGAGTGGTGTTCTGCTGGACCAACAGGTTTTGTGAAGAAGGCCTTAAAACAGCTTTTCTCATTGTCTCTTCCCTGACTACAACCACGAAAGACCATATACAAGATGAGAGACTGCAAAAGACTTGATTCTATGTTGGGGTTATTTTTTACACAATGATATCACAATTGCTCATGCATAGGTTAGCACATTTTGATTGAAGAAAATATAGCCATTCCTACATGTGTAGAAATGCCATTAAAGTGATATAAGTTAGAGTTTGTTAAATATAATTTCAAAGTTACAGGCGTATAAAACTCCACGTGAAACTGTACTCTACTACAGGTATCATGTATGTGACTACACCTCCAGATTTATATTACACATTGTCCAATCTACATACTTAAATGTTAGTCTGTATTTTTCACTTTAAACTGATTATTTTCATTTAATTTGTCTTTAATGATCATTTGAGTTTTTTTGCCATTATTTATAATTTATTCATTGATAAATTATCCTGCAAATAACAAACTCTTGATACATCACTCACCAAGGACCACGTCAGCATTGTGAAATCTAAATACCCTGCAGGATTTTTAGGAGTACCTACCTTTACTAAGATATGTAGATCCAAGATCAAAATTTAGTTGTTGTTTTTTTTAATCCCTTTATTAATTGTCTAGTTTAGTTCTGTTTTTATTGCTTAATTACACCAATCAGACTCTATTGTAGCACTTTAAGGTTTCAATCAGAGATGTTACATAAGCTGAGTGACCCTGTGACAACTGACTTTTTGCAGTGTACCCATTCATCTTGTGCATGTGTGTGCATGTGCATTCAAGTTCTGTGGATAAGGTTGATGGACTGAGTGAGAACTCACCCGACCGGTTACATGTAAGCAATCACTCAGCTTAATCTTATTTTTTTTCCCTTTCTGCGAAATGACTCTGGTTTGGTGCTACGCCCTTCCTGGACCACAAACTGACAAGTGTGAAGATCTTTTTTCTTCTTTGCATTTATGCCTATGATTTTCTACACCCAGTACTATGTGCTCTGCTCTTAAATAGGTTACAAGCTTGAAATCTTGGCCCAAGGGGAAAACATGTGACAGGGCAAAAATAGCTTTACTCTCTCCCCTTGGAAACCAACCAGAATGCAGAAATAGTAGTTTCTGTTAAGCAAGATATACTGTAACCGTGTCCTGTGTTCTAGTTTGTGATGCCCTCAGCATCCTTAGCAAATAATCTTATTGAAAATATTTTATTTTGTGGAAATATCACAGAGGCATTTGAGTGACGGACATGGTTCTTCTAATAAAAATTGATCTGTACATATATATATAGCTACTTGAGTGTCATTCAGTGACTGACATTTCCTCTTAGTGTTTGGTGTCTGCAGTCTCTGCTCTTATACAAAATGATGATATACAGTAAGACAAAGATCTGTATGTTGGATATATCACTGATGTTAACTGTCTTATTAAGAGGAATTCTCCGCTTGCTGGAGGCAGTAAAATAAGCTTAATCACAAGTGCCTGTATCATAGCGGTAAAATAATGAACTGCAAAATCTTCAAAGGGTGCTTTTGTCGACTACATTATATGCACTCATTTGCCTCACAAAGACTGGAGAAGTAATGGTGAACTACAACTTCCATGTTACTTTGCTTTGGTTGTCATGGTAACGTTTGACGTCAGCCCTCCTTTTCTCCGGCAGTGCCTTGGACTGATGTGATTGGAAGGAAACCCCGTGGACTGCATTCAGTCGGGCGGCTGAGAGAATCAGCTGTGGCTTGGTACACTGACATCTGCCAATACTCAGGTATGAAATGACTTGCAGCTTTTTAAAGTGCATTTTGAAACTCGTATGTATCATCTTAAGGTCTTCTGACTTTTCATTAATCAGACTAGCTATAGAGATTCATTGTCTCCAGTTGGTAGCAGGGTTGCGTCTTGCGGGGACGCTCATCAATCTAAAGAACAATGGCATGGCTAGCTTAGCTAACGTTACATTGTGGGATATGGCTAATGTCTGGTTTCAAAAGGAAATGGCAGACGGAGAAGGCGTGTCTGTCGTATAATTGAAGCTCTGAAATTTTGGCACTCATACAAACGGCACATTTTGTTTAAAACGAGGGTATTTAGCGATTTATTAATTAAGCGGTATGATGCTTGTCATCTTAAATTGAAAGTTTTTACAATTAGGTGCCTAGTGTTGAAAGGAAAAACGAGGTTAATTGAAATGTATTTTCTTGTGTGCCACCAGGCGAGCAGCTAGCTTAGTTCAACTGCGATACACACCTTTTTAAAGGCGTCGCGCCTACTCAGCTGTCTCCTGTTTTTCCTTGTATTCTTGTAGTTAACATTGTGTGTAGATATTTTATTTGAAATTGTGAGTATGACGGGCTACCTATGAAGTAGTCACGTTTATGCAAGACTTTTGCCTGGCGTTACTCTTTCAGGAAATAGACGGGGCCATACTTGAAACGAGTCACGCGGGCCTGAATGTAGCGGTTGTTTTTTTCATTCACTGAATTGCGTTTCGACGGTGAGATTGTGTGTTTGAGTTTGCGAGAAGCGCTTTTGGGTCAGTATCGACTACAATAGTGACTTTAATGCCAGTATAATGTGTCCAAGCACGCTTTACTTTGCGCACTTTAGCTTCCGCTTTTTGGGCAAGCCACAGGTACAGGGAAGGGTGTGGTGTGTGTACCGGAGGAACAGAGAGGCGCATCAGAGGCGAGCCAGCAATACAGGATTGAGTTCTTATTTTTGTCCGTACGGTGTCCACTAAATTCTCTTGGCATTATATTATTCTTATCATCCCTTCTGCACATCTATTTGCTGATTAAAGTCGATGCATATTAACATGGTGCATTCTGCTCCTAGGCGAGGGGTACACTGACGGGCAAAGATCGACTTCCTTGTTCACACACTTGTGCTCTTACGGTTATAAGAAGTTGTTTACTTACGGATAACATGACGGTTACAATAACTTTTAAAATTTCCTAGCTTATTTGGCCAAAGATTGGAACTGAAAAAAGAAATGCATTATTTTCTGTATGTTAGGATGGATCTGAACACAACACACTACACTACATGTACTGGAATGGAAAAAAGGGATTGATTTTTGTGTAAACCCACTGGCTGTTTTTGATAGGTCAATCGGATGTAAGCTATTGACATAGTAATGACAATTCTTATGTGTTGATGTGTGCATAGTCTACATAGTGCTTTAGGCTGTAAACTCTAGCTGGTATTCCACAGTTCTTCTGTTACAAGTCTACAGGATCTCACATTGCCCTGTAACTTGCAGGGCTAATACTGTACAAGATGCTTAGGTGGCTACTTGTAGTGTTGCTGTGCAGGCTTTGTTGGCATATTAATTAAATAGATCTACAGCTTTGTTTACTGGTCTTATTTAAGCACAGATATCCCTTAAACAGAAACATCTCAGTTTTTTTTCAGTCAGTCACAGTCTTTCTTTATGACTATAAATAAATCCTTCAAATGACAGGAAAAACTTCCACGGTATGCATCATTGTTGTTCCTTGTAAAGGTACTGAAAGACGGGGGGGGGG
>NW_024582491.1:649155-692748 GCF_018398535.1 Haplochromis burtoni | reverse complement strand
GGAAACTCAATTAAATGTGTTAGGTGATGTGTACAGTTTTTTTTAGGACCCACATTCATTATTGTATTTCCACTTTGACGCATTAAATGACCCTGAAATGAAAAATTGTATCTGCTGGTGGAACAGAAGAGTTGTCATACTACTTTTTAACTTAACTGATTTCAACCTTTTCTATGTTCCCCATTCTCCAGTGAACAGTCATGTCTGAGGCACCTCAGAAGGAACTGGTGCAAAAGGCCAAGCTGGCCGAGCAGGCTGAGCGTTATGATGACATGGCTGCTCTGATGAAGTCTGTGACAGAGGAAGGCCTGGAGCTGTCAAATGAGGAGCGCAACCTGTTGTCAGTGGCATACAAGAATGTGGTGGGTGCCCGTCGGTCCTCGTGGCGCGTGGTCTCCAGCATTGAGCAGAAGACCGAGGGCTCTGAAAAGAAGGTAGCCTTAGCCAAGGACTACCGGGAGAAGATTGAGACTGAGCTGAAAGAAATCTGCCATGATGTCCTGGTGAGATTCATTTATTATTAATTCATTATTTTTTCTTTTAGATTGGGGGAGTTAAGAGACATGGCTGAGATTGTTTGGACATTTGCAGTGGAGGGATGGTGGATGGTGTGGTACTAGGAAATGGGCTATTGAAGCTGAAGCTAGTAGTGATGAGCAGAAAGGCCTCACAACAGACTAATGGATGGAGGAGATGCAGAGGGTCAAGAGAACCTTTGAAATGATAAACTCAAAGTCATGAAAATTTGTTACACATATACTTTTAATATGTTGCTGAAATCTTTAAAGTTGTTGAGGCTGTGGTGATTTTCCACAGAAATATTCCACCAAAGGCACAGGAAAAATAATGGGAATTTGTTTAAAGATTAGCATGAACTGTGTTCCCCAGGTTGGGGGGGGGGGGGTGTAATAGAAATAATTCAGTCTAACAGTACACCATCCTTGCTGTGACCTCAATGCTAGAACATAATTGAGTTATTGTTAAAGATCATCTCGGCAATAGTGGTTTGCATTTGACCTTACTGATGTATGTAATGAGTCTATCAGCATCTTCTCATTTGAATATCCTAACATACTTTACTTGTCCTCTTGGCAAAGTCAGCTTTGCTGTATTTTTACTTTTGTACCATTGTGGAAAGGGTGTTTATCTTGATGCCCAAAAATATGATTACAGAAGTATTCTGTAAATATTACAAAGATTGTAATGGAAAGAGCGCGTATCTTTAAGACTAGTACTTATACACCACACTTCTCTCCATTTTTTTTTAATTGATTAATGAAAGCATTTTCTATTACAAACTTCACCAAATCACTTACACATTTACACACATACAAGTACATTTTTATACACTAAAGCGCCTTCTAGCATTAACACTCCAATGGATGTATAAGGGAAAACTTGGGGTTCAGGGTCTTACCCAAGGATACTTTGATATGCAGAACAGAGGAGCCAGTGATCAAGCCACTGATCATTTCAATTGGTGGAAGACCCACTCTACCTCCTGAGCCACAGCCACATCTTAATAAAAATAGTGTACATGTACATACGTGTACATACCTTAATAAAAACAAGCAGGTGAGATGTTAGAACGCTTTTATTTTTATTTTAGTGGACACTCAATACAATAGACAGCTACTTGGGGTTTGTTAAACCTGAGTAGCGAAAAGACCGCGAGGGGGTTGAAAACGATGTGCCGGGAGTCCGCTGTTCTTGCCGGCTGTAATAATCCTCGACCTCGCTGTCTGCTATGGAGCTGGCGGGTCACAGACGTCTCCGAAAACGTCGGAGCGCGTTTGGAAATATATGATATCTTGATAAATCGAGCATATATTTGAAGTTTACACAGCTACATTCTCGCTTGAAAAGAACTTAATAGTTTATTTTGTGACCCAGAAAGAGTAATATTTAAGTTTTTAGCCCCGCTTGTCCGCCATGAGTTTTGGACGAAATGCATTCTGGGATATTTAGCTGTACCAAGTCCACACAAGTCACCACCGATGCATGCTCGATAAAACGGGCGGAGCGAGAACACATCCGGGACTTTTTCGCGTTCTCAACTTGATGCGTACTTCGAATTGGAACAGTACTTGGTCTCCGACTGATGACGTATCACAAGAACACGAGAACGCAAGTACGCATATTGAGAAAGGCCCTTTATCTTTAGTTACCAGGGACAACTTGAGTCTCTACTTTGGACTGTCCAGTTGAACTAAACTCGAGATTCCAAGTTTAGCATGCTGGGAATTAGGGATGTTCCTGGCGACTAATTTCTTTGTCAACTAAATGAGGCAAAAAGAAAATCAAGTAACTGGCTATTTAAAAACAAAAACACTCAGATTTTAGGTTAAATTTAAGAACCGTTCAACTACAAAAAAAAACTCCAAGCAAAGGCTTTTTTAAAGCGTTAGTCACATTCTTCAGTAATGAGTCATGCTGCCCAACTGTGAGGCACCTTGCATCATGCACTCATGTACCCTGGGGGCTCCTTTGGGTAGGGCAGCCCCTGTCCACCTCAGCTAGCTCCTTTCGATGTGGAGGAGGAATGGCTTTCTTCTGAGCCCCTCCCGAGTGACTGAACTCCTCATCCTATAAAGAAGGGAAAGCACATCTACCTCTCAAATAACGCTCAGTTATGCTGCTTTTTTCTTTTTTTTTTTTTTTTTTTTTTTTTTTTTTTGTCTTTAAAAGAACTAACAGTAATGGTGTTAACAAAAAAAATCAGGCCAAGATTAATGTTTTTTTGGCGTTTCTTACCAACTACGCTTGATCTGGTGACAGATGTCTGCATAACATTAGGACACGCTATTCACCGGCAGTGGTTAGAAAGTAAAATGTAAGACAATTAGATTAAACAACTATTACATCTGGTACCAGCTAGTGACAATAGTAACTAGAAAGTGCATTTTCTGAAGAAACTGCAGTGTGAATGCTGGAATCTGAATGTATCCACTGAAATGAATTAATTGCTGAATGTTAAGTTAAAAATGTTGAATGAGCTGGAAAATACAGAATTTTTAACCTGAAAACAAAAGTGCAAAACTTTCGAAAGCTGATGTTCAGACAGAAGAAGTTGGAAAATAGCTGAACATGTTTAAAATGTAAATTAGAAAAAGATGAGTAATAACAAAATAAAATTTAGAGTCCGAAAACATCTGAATGAATATTAAAAGTTCATATTCTTTGAATCACTGAATGACTAAAATGTGATCCCTCCACTTGGATCCACACAGTTTAAAAAGTTTACAACTTTGAGCTTTGAAAGACACGCTGTTGGAAAGAGAACAACAATGGCTACATTTTGAGGGTAAAATGATGGCTGTAGAGCAAACACTGTGGACACAGCAGCAGTTGAAAGAGAAGTGTTTAAGATGAATCTTGGCAGAATGAGAGACAGAGCTCGTTAAGCAGGCAGGTATGAGCCTGGTTGCTATAGTGACTGCACCCAATGGCTCCATACACACGCACACAGACATGCACCTCACTTCTGCTGCTTAAAATAAACAGAAAAGTCAGCCCGAAACAAATCCTTCCCAAGTGAAAAGTACAAGTCGTATTGACAAAATTCTGACCCTGAAAGAGTTGGAGGGAAGAGGCTGTGCATTGGTGACATTTATGAAAGAACCATAACACCTATTACAATAATAAACACATTGGATGAAAGAGGGCGGCGATGGCTACGTTATGAGTGTAAAATCATATCTGTAGAGCAAACGCTGTGGACACAGCAGCAGTTTTAAGAAAAGATTTTAAGATAAATTTCCCCCCTCCTCCCACTCTACCAGGAGTCTAAAAAACATATGGAATAGATAATAAAATTTTAAAATAATAATAAAGATTAGAAGAACAATACTGTGAATTCATTCACAGTAGCATGAATGCTTGAAAAACGCTAATGATTAGTTGACTAATTGTGCATGTCCCTACTGGGAATATAAATGCACACATGGTTATCTGTTTGGAGGGTTACAAAGCCCTCATCTTTCTTTTGGCTTGATCAGCTTGCTGCATCTACATTCTGTTACCAGATGAAGTGTTTGTATTTTTGAAAAAGATGCATTTGTTAACTCCACTAATAGTTTACTTTTTCTACTGATCTTAGCCACTTGTTTTTGTGTTAACTATTTTTATAATTTTTGCAAACATATTATGTACTCTATCCATCTGTCGGAGCTCTGCTTCTGTTCATCCCTTTCCCTGCGCATTATCTGCCCGGTGACTCATTGAGCCCTAATCCTATAATGACAGAGGCTGAGCTACAAATGTTCTGGCTCACTGCTCTCCACTTCCGCCAAAAAGCCTTATGGGGACTGAAAGAGAGAGCCAAATGGGCACATAAGGGGTGTGGGACAAGTGCACCAGCAGTGCGTACTTTAAGTGGACTAGTTTGTGTGAGCTTTCATCTGGCCCAGTCTAAAGACATGTTTATTCCTGTTCTTAGTAGCAGGACCAAAAAAGCTGTTGTCACAGAAAGTGCAAACATTACTGAGGATGCAAAATATTTCACTTAAATTTCTTCTTGGTTTTAAGCAATGTGATGTTAGTACTTGTTACATAATATAATTGTAGCAGTGAGTGCTCCTGCCTCATGGTGCCTGCACAAACACGTGTGCACACACCCTGATGCTCACTCTCACTGGCATGAATAAGATGAGGAACCACGTGTTAACTGGAAGGAATCTCCATGCAGACATAGTTTGTGCATTACTGTCATGTTTAGAAATATTAAGTTATTCCATATTTTAGTAATAACTCTTTTCTTAACTTGGGGATAGAACTTAAGATAAAAATGTAATGAAAGCAGAGTTGCTGCTACGTTGTTGTTGGGTTTGTTTGTTTTTTATTTACTCCCCATCATGCCATGGTTGTAGTTTTGATTTTAGCCTTGCCAGTGGCCCAGACCTACATTGACATCCCAGAGGGCTTCTCTGTTCAGTCACATCAGTGTAAGAGCACTCACGTAATGCTTTTAGACCATTTTTGTAATGTATTTCCATCTTGCAACATTTATTTTTCCCAAGGAACAAAACTCAGCTCATCATGTTTTTGGAGGTCATATTTAAGACCTGTGAAAACATACAAATCAAGATGTTATTTTAATGGAGGTTTAACATTTGGTCACCAATGCTACAAGGAACAATTCTGCTTTGCCATCTGTAATCTCTTTATTGCACAGCTCTTGTGAGAAGTGCAAATGGCCAGATGGAAACTACATTAAAATTAAAGTATTTATTCATTGTTGTATACAGGCGCTTTGAGTACTCCGGGAGAGTAGAAAAGTGCTATATAAGAATCAGTCCATTTACCGTTAATGTTTGATATCGTTTCATTGCTCTTTAATATAGCACATTACCAAGGCACACTCCCACTAAAGAAAGGTATTCTGTTCCCTGCCTGCTAGTATTCATGTTACCCTCAGAACTAGGGTACCAAGTGGTGCATCCTTGTGCGGTGAAGAGCCGAGCTGGGTTCTGAGTGACCTACTTCTAAGCAAAAGCTCATCAGGAGTTCAGCAGCCTGGCTTTCTCCTCTTCCTTCACCCCTGTTGCTTTTCATCCACGCCCTCTTTTTTCCTCTGCCACAAATTTCCCATCTCAACCATCTTTACTCCACACTTGTCCATTCAGCCTGTCCACGTTTTTGTTTTTAATTGGACTAGGCAGAAATACGTTTAACTTCTCCTGTAGGCTCAGGAAACAAGTGATGAGTAGAAATTGAACATTAACAGCACGTGATGTAAGAATACCGTTTTTTGTCAATGCATTATGCATACATTTACAATAAAGGTCACAGATGACTGCTGCCGTTTTGGCTTCAATGTTGTAAAACGTGCTTACATATAGGGCTGTGCAATATGACCAAACTGTCATATCCCGGTATAAGATGTCTATCGTCCTGACAACGATATAAATGACAAAAATTTAACATTTTCTGTAAATTCTGTGAATCTCGGGCAGCTCGACTTGCGTGAAGTGTTTTCAGCTGGGCGTTGTGTACCTGGAGTCGAGTGTTTCAACCGATGCGTGAAACTATACATTTTTAGACATAAGTTGTAATAGCCGCAATTTTCTTTGAGTATTTATTACACGGCGTGCTGCGGGGAAAAGCCTGTTCTAACATTTGAGTCTAAGGTTTATTTTTTGGCACCTGATGGCTCTTTCTTTGCTTCTCATCTGTAAACACTGCATACTGTTTCACGTGATTCAATTTATTTTGAAAAGTCTCAACAGGATCTTGAGCTTTATTGTGAAAGGTTTATGTGGAAAATAAACAAGCGGACGGCGGTGCCACGTGATGGTTTTACCGTCGTTGTTGCTAACGACAACGCATAAAAACAGTTGCTTGTCTGTCCGTATTGTGGTTATATTAAACATAAGAGAAAGGGAGAACTTTCAGAAATTAATATAGCCACTACAGTGACCATCAAAACGATGAAAAAATATTGCCGTAAACAGATTATTTTGCGACACCACGAAACAAACGATAGCGGAAAATGAAACAATAGACGTTTTATATCGTCGTCCGATATATATCGTTATATCGAACAGCCCTACTTGCATATATTAGAGAACATGTCTTATATGCACTTTGAATCACCTTGTTGTTGAATTGTGCTATATAAATAAACTTGCCTTGCCTATTATATTAAATATCTTAGTCCATTGTTTTCTAAAACTTTGCTGTCTGTTTTTGTTTTCAAACAGGGTCTCTTGGACAAGTATCTTATTCCAAACGCTACAGCAGCAGAGAGTAAAGTCTTTTACTTGAAAATGAAAGGCGATTACTATCGCTACCTAGCGGAGGTGGCTACAGGAGACACCAAGAAAGGTAAGCTCCATTTCAGTATGGTGATGGTTTAGATCTTTGGCTGACTGAGATAAACTGAAATATACATATTAGATATCAGTTAACTTGTGAAAGTATCGGAGTGTACTGAATGACTGTGCTCTTTTCTTTATACTATTCTTTTGTAATTATATTTAAACCTTTTTCTCTTAACACCACAGGGACTGCACTTTATTTTGTTGACTTGTTACAATGACAATAGAGATTCTAATTCTGAAGTGTCAAAATGTCCTCCTTGAGTAAGAGGTAGGATGAATGTACTAAGGGCTAAAAGATCTTTGGTAGTTGCTGTCAGTTTTTAGAAAACTTTGAAAAAGATTACATTGAAGCATAGGTTCTTTTATTTTTATTTTTTTACATACGATACCTTTTATTTGGTCTACAGTGACCTGCTTGGATTACTTGAAAATTTTTCTTGGGATCAAATCATTATGGTCCGTTCAGGGATTTCCTACTTTTTTTTTCTTTTTTTTTTTTTTTGACCCAGATGCCCCCTAGTGGTTGGGGGAAAGAAAGCATGCCAGTGTCTACAAATGAGACCGATGCATTCCCTCTTTGATGGTCTCTTTAAAGTTTCTAAACTCTACTAATACTGGGAACATGGCTGAAAATTGTATTTTATACTTTTATACAGTCTAGTTTTATATTAAATTTTGTTCTTTTTAAAATGCATAATGGAAGTCTGTGCAGGTCCCCATGGGTTAAACCAGTCAGATGTGTGTGTGAACAGGACATCTGTGGTAAATAGTTTGAAAACGCCTCCTCCTTTCTGGCCTCCACCCAGCAGGAACTGTAAACGCCTTAATGCCACAGAAAGGTGTTGCCTGTCTCTTGTAGGGGTGGGCGATTTAACCTCAAACTTGTATCATGATATTAAAAAAAATAATAATTAAAAAAAAATTGTAACATATGGGGGGGGGAACTAAATGTTTTATTACTGCTTGCATGTCAACTAACAAAAAAGAAAATGCTATCTGACGCTCAGTTTTAAATTTTCCACGTTTGTAAGTCTCACAGCTCCACTGCCCTTTCCTTTCTCTTTCAGGCATCATTTCAAATTCACAGGAAGCCTACCAAGCCGCCTTTGATATCAGCAAAAGTGAAATGCAGCCCACACACCCAATCCGTCTTGGTCTTGCCCTTAACTTCTCCGTTTTCTACTATGAGATCCTCAACATACCTGAAGAAGCCTGCAAGCTCGCCAAGCAGGTAAACTCATTACTCCACATAGCTTCTGTTTACATTTCTGGAGATTTTAAAGTGCTAACTGTAATGTTATTTCTCTGCTATCAATCTTTGAGGACTCAAGTGTAAATTTGCTGTTAAATACAAATGACAACTAAAACCTGTGTACACAAACACAACAGCTTGTTTTAGGCTATCGAAATCTCACCGAACTGTGTTTTTGAACCCTGTAGGCCTTTGACGACGCCATTGCAGAGCTTGACACCCTGAGTGAAGACTCATACAAAGACAGCACACTAATCATGCAGCTATTGAGAGATAACTTGACGGTAAGTTACATTTCTTAAATCTTACTACTGAAATGACATTTTTCTTCACAAAATGATTTACCTGACTCAGACTAAAACTTTGTGGTCAGCTCTGGTAGTCACAAATAAGTTATTTAACATAGGTCTGTATTTTAACATTCCTTTAAGATTAGATGTTAATGATTTTTGCTGTCCTTGCATGTTTGCCTCTCCTCTGCCGGGTCATTAATTCCTTTCTTCCCACTTACTGCTCCTTCTCTTTCCACAGCTGTGGACCTCGGACAACCAGGTTGAAGGCGAGGATTCAGAGCCAAGAGATTGAGCCAGACCCCCGTAGTCATCCCTGTTGTCCTGCCATTGTCCTGGCTCATCTTCATCATGATCATCAACACTGAGACCACCTCATTTTGATCATTGTCATCCAACTCTTTCCATCTTTTTTTCTATCTAAGGTCTCTCAGTACTCATCTCATTCCCATCGGTTTACTATTCCTTCTTTTTGTAGTAACTGTGGGGAAAGGGGAGGGGAATTCAAGTGGTGTGGTGGGAGGGTAAAAGTGTTTGGGTTTAGATGTTTTTGGGTGTTGCATTATTAAGGTGCTGGGTGAAAGGGCAGTTTCTTAAACTCATGAAACATGCAGCAGGTTAAGTTTGTAGAAGTAAGAAAATATTTAAGCTGTATGTGCTGTACTACTCATTAACGGTGCTGTGTTTGACCATCCTTTGATGACACATTTGTGCTTGACAAAAACAGGAGCTGCCTCCTTATATTTGAGGTGACAACAACTGAGTTTGTACATGGCAAGGGGAATAACAGCAGAGGTAAAGACAGTGAAGATGTGATTGGGAGAAGGAAGCCAAGATTTAGTTGGAAGACAAGGTTACATTCTACATACTGTTGCTCAACTTTCTACTCTTACTATCTTTTTTGTTTGTTTTTAGTAGACTGCTCTTGTATTTCTATGCATCAGTTATGAGGTATAGAAAACTTTGAAGAACAAAAGAGCACGAGCACACAAGCTTGTATTGTTTTTGTTTTGTATTGGCACGGCAGTTTAAAAAAAAAAAAAAAGAAAGAAAAGAAAGATCCATCTGCGTATCTAATTAATGCTTTTTCAAATTAAGACATTTTGTTTTGTTTTTTCCTTTTTCTCAGTACTTGCCTGAACTGCATGGTGGTAAGAAGTAGTTTTTGGAGGAGTAAAGAAGGTTGTTGTTGGGCTGGTTAGCTTTGTCTGTCTTTGGAATTTTCTTACAGGACACCCAAGCATAACTGTAATTTTTGGGGGAAATGTGTAATTTCATGTAAGTGGAATAAAAAAAATAATAATTTAAGTTTAATGTGTCCATTTCATTGCTACATTGGTGGTCTTGTAGTGCTGTAACATTTCTAGACTGTGGGTTTTAGAGTGTGGGATTTGTGTTACAAGTTACCACTATACCCACCTTTTTTTCCCACGCAGCAATATAAACGACATGCAGAATCTAATATAATGGATTAGTTACAAATACCGGGAAATAACTACTCTACAACACAGACCACATCTGGAAGTTGGAGATGGAGAAATTCAAACACTAAAACACCTTATACACATCTGAAAGCTGTTTGATGGGATTTAGAAGTACACGTGTTGTTTAGCTGAAAATACTTGAAAATCTAGATTAAGGAAAAACGAAAAATTTGTGCTGCTCGGCTCCTTGGGTGTGTCTGCTGCTTCACTACCTTAGCTGTGAGCGCCCAGAGCACAGCCATGTCAGAGAAATGCTGAGTTGCTGCCGCATCTTTCAGAACCAACCCTCCAGTGAACACGAGTGCAATAAATGATACGGGAGTGTTCCTGCAGACGTTTCCCTCAGCTTATCTTCCTTGTAGTGTGACAAAGGTTACATGTTCACTGCATGTGAAGGATAACGCTTTATATTTTAGATGTCTTTAGTTTTCCAGGACTACGTCCCAGTAATCAGAGAAGGCAATGGCTGACCGAAACGTGATGGAAGTAGCGTTGTTTAGGACACCAGGTAGTCTCTTCCCCAAGCGTCCGTGGTCTGTGCTTTGCCACCACAAGTATGCCCTTGTTCCTTTTCCCCTCGCTTTTATAGGCGAATAATCACAAGAAATTCGTGAATACACGCCAATTAGAATACAACGTTGAAGACATAACTGAACATATAAGCCTCGTAAGGTGTAGAAAACAGTAAATCTTAAACGTTTATGAGACAGATTATGCGTCAGATTTTTAATTGTAAATTAAATATAGAGTTCAAATATCGCGAGATGTGTGACGTCAAGCATTGGTAGCAAACGCGCCGTGGTTTCGAGTGGAACAGGGAAACAACCTCCGCCGACCTTTCTTTCAATCCTGTAATCCGTCTGCGTAGGGTGTGCTCTGGGGCTAGTCTCGGCACACATTTTATTATGAAACAAACCAAAAGCTAGAGAGCACACGCAGACATATTTTTATAAGAAAAACAAAAATCGGTGAAGCAGGATTTGATTTGCCAACTCAAGCAACGCGAAGAAGACGCTGCCAACGGATAAGAAAGAAAGACGGAACGAGAAGAACGTTAGCAAGCTAAGCTGTTAGCCTCATTGTTGAAAGCGTGGGCGATTAACTTTAGCCAGGTATATTGTTAACTACTTGTCTTTTACGTTAAAGTCAGTTGTCCTTTCAGGCATACGTGTTAATTATAACATTTGTTTTGCAAGCTACCGAAATTTGAGTGCTGTAAGTGATTGCAAAAATTGAAATTTCAATTTGGGCCAGTCACATCGGTTAGGCCACGCTCCGACATTTTGCTAATCACGCTAACTAGCCCACGTTGTTAACGGTTAAGCGATAACTGCCTGCATTGGTGTAGAGACGGATATAAATAATCTCTCCAATCTTAAAAGGTTGATTTTGGTTGACGATTGTCCTCAAAATATCGAACTTGCAGTTGAGACGTAGCCTGAGAACACGCTTCGCCAGCCATGAATCCCAGCGCGCCTAGCTACCCGATGGCCTCCCTGTATGTGGGAGACCTGCACCCAGACGTTACCGAAGCCATGCTATACGAGAAATTCAGCCCGGCTGGACCCATCCTCTCCATTAGAGTATGCAGAGACATGATCACCCGTCGCTCCCTAGGCTATGCCTATGTGAACTTCCAACAGCCAGCTGACGGTAAGTTTACCGCGATCTATGCAGAGCATGTAAGGAAATGTGGTACTGACAGACTCCATTTTGAACATGTACCGTGCTACCTCGTTTTATCTTTAATTTTAAACATGTGCTTTATTAAATTATCAACATGCCATACTACTAGAATAATTAAATCACGAAGAAAATGGAAGTAAGTGCAACATATTTGTTTATTTGTTTTAGCCGAAAGAGCTTTGGACACCATGAACTTTGATGTAATAAAAGGCAGGCCTCTCCGTATCATGTGGTCTCAGCGTGACCCCTCACTGAGGAAGAGTGGGGTGGGAAACATCTTCATCAAGAATCTGGACAAATCCATCGATAACAAGGCCTTGTATGATACATTCTCTGCATTTGGAAACATCCTGTCCTGCAAGGTATCATCCTGTGGTGCCATTTCTTCTGGCTGTGTTTTGTATATGAAATCAACTAATTAGCATGACTAATGATTGGACCGTTTAAAGCCGGTAGAGTTTCAATTGTGTGGAATGCATGTTGTTTGTGAATGGTTTTGACCTCCTAAAATCTTCCTTCTCCAAGGTGGTTTGTGATGAAAATGGCTCAAAGGGTTACGGCTTTGTGCACTTTGAGACCCATGAAGCTGCTGAACGGGCCATTGAGAAAATGAACGGCATGTTGCTCAATGACAGAAAAGTGTAAGTGTGCCTACTGTTGTACAAGTGTGTGTTTGAAGGAGTGTGATCAAAGTTTGTGTGTGACTGCATCTTGTTCTCCTGTTTTGCCTAATGTACTTTCTGTTGTTATAGAGCTTAGTTCTAAATCGTGAGGGAACTGAGCTGATAGGATTTATTACATTTTGGTTTGAAGCAGTGAAGTTCACTTATCGCAGTAGCTCTAGAGTTATCACTCCTTATTACATAAGCTGTATGTTGTTTTCCCAAAATGCTCTCTTCAATGTCTGACACTCATTTTACCAACACAGGAGGACTTTCACCCCATTGTATTTGATTTAAACTTTATCAGAATATATTTTGATGAAGTTAGAAAATAAATTTTGTATGTCATGTTATTAACAGATTTGTTGGACGCTTCAAATCGCGTAAAGAGAGGGAAGCTGAGCTTGGAGCACGAGCCAGAGAGTTTACTAATGTTTATATCAAGAACTTTGGCGAGGACATGGATGATGAGAAGCTGAAGGAGTTGTTTAGCAAATATGGTAAGATGGCAAGATTTCAGAGACACACTTTTAATAATCACAAATGCTGTTAGTATGATTTGCTGTGTTATGTGTTGATTAGCTCTTGTGTTTTGTAGGGCCTGCCCTCAGCATCCGGGTTATGACTGATGAAAGTGGCAAATCCAAGGGATTTGGCTTTGTCAGCTTTGAGAGGCATGAAGATGCCCAGAAGGTTAACAGCTTTCTTCTTTCTTGGGGGGGCGGGGGACTTTTGGTATCTCCAGAGGCTTTGAAAAAGGCACTTGCTGTAGTTTTTTCTTTGAATCCATACCTAATCATGACTTTTGTTTTGTTGTAGGCTGTAGATGAAATGAACGGTAAAGAACTGAATGGCAGGCAAGTCTATGTGGGCCGTGCACAGAAGAAAGGGGAGCGGCAGAATGAGCTCAAACGCAAATTTGAGCAGATGAAACAGGATCGCATGACCAGATATCAGGTTTGTTGGCCCGTTTCTTGGTTAGAGCACTTTCATGCACCACATTGTGTCACAAGAACAATTTAGGGAAAGCTATCTTGCGTCTGATTGGTGCAGTATTTAATTTCGTTGCTGTGATGTTGGAGCATAACCTGAAGGACAGTAGCAGGAATGCTGAACTACCGTCCAACAGTTTTATTGTGATTTTCCATGTACCAGGGTGTCAATCTGTATGTGAAGAACCTGGATGATGGCCTTGATGACGAGCGTCTGCGCAAAGAATTCTCCCCATTTGGCACCATAACAAGTGCTAAGGTAAAAACTTTGAGGGGTTTATTTGTGATCGTGAAATTAACAAGGCAATAATTAGACAAAATGCTAACCCATTTTTTTTGTTTCCCTAGGTGATGATGGAGGGTGGACGGAGCAAAGGCTTTGGCTTTGTGTGCTTCTCTTCTCCAGAAGAGGCCACTAAAGCTGTAACAGAGATGAATGGGCGTATTGTGGCTACAAAGCCACTGTATGTGGCCCTTGCCCAGCGGAAAGAGGAGCGTCAGGCTCATCTAACCAACCAGTACATGCAAAGGATGGCCACTGTTCGAGCTGTGCCCAACCCTGTCCTTAACCCATACCAGCCTGCTCCACCTTCAGGATATTTCATGGCGGCTATCCCTCAGGTGAGTCAACAACACCCTATTTAGTACTTTTCCATGACATAAAACTCTGTTTTGGTAAACTGTACCAGTGTGCTGTGTTTTTTGGAGTAGCAGTAACTAATGACATGGCTTGATTCTTCTCAGGCTCAGAACCGTGCTGCATACTACTCTGCCAACCAGCTGGCCCAGCTGCGCCCCAGCCCCCGTTGGGCTACTCAAGGAGTGCGTCCTCAGCGTAAGTGATTACATGTAGATTATACGTATGCAGCCTTTACTTAAAAAGAGCTAAAGTCTAATGACTGTTTGCTCCCCCCATCCCCCCTTTCCTTCTTTTAGACTTCCAGAACATGCCCAATGCTATGCGCCCAACAGCACCCAGGCCTCAGGCCTTAAACACCATCCGTGCAACCGCCACCACCAACACCCAGGTCCCACGCATGATGGCTTCTCAGCGTATGCGTAAGTATTTTATCTTTGACTTGACAGGAATCAGATGCATTTAGTCTCCTCACGAGCCGATGATGAGTTGATGCAGTTTTGATCAGGCTCCTCTTGCTGTTGTCATTGCAGCCACACAGGCGCTCAACCAGCGCCCTGCCAATGCTTCAGCCGCCGCAGCCCCAGTGCGTGCCATGCCCCAGTACAAATATGCTGCTGGTGTGCGCAACCCTCAGCAGCACATGGCCTCCCAGCCACAGGTCACCATGCAGCAGGTAAGAATGCTACTGACTTTGATATCAGTGGATGTAATTCATAAATATAATTGCTGCAAATCTTCTAAATGTACACCTTCAGGATATTCAACATTAAATGCAGTTGTACTGATTTATTTTTTTTATAATTATTAATTTTATTTTCCCCTCTCCCCAAGTGGGGTTCAGACTTTAGAACCTGGCACAGTTATGTGCTGCTTGATAAGCGAAAAGTAATACAAGTATTCATGACTAATATGGGTCATTGTAATTCACGGTCTGCTTCAAGTGGTAAAAGTGTGGTTGTGTAGTCATTAACGCCCCCCCCCCTCCTTCAGCCGGCAGTCCATGTCCAAGGACAGGAGCCTCTAACTGCCTCCATGCTGGCTGCAGCCCCACCTCAGGAACAGAAGCAGATGCTGGGTAAATAATTAGCTCAGATTATAAGGTAATAAGTGTAAATGCTCATGGCACGTTATACTCAGTATTTAATTGTTGACTTCTTCCTCCCCTTTAGGTGAGCGTCTGTTCCCTCTGATCCAGAACATGCACCCCAGCCTGGCTGGCAAGATCACTGGTATGCTGCTGGAGATTGACAACTCAGAGCTGCTTCACATGCTTGAGTCACCTGAGTCGTTGCGCTCAAAGGTTAGAGAAACAAGTAATTTCTAATAAATGTGGTATCTCGTAAAGGATTAAATTGCTACAGATGGCCTATGCACCTCATTACTGATGTTTAATGGGAAGTGCAACATATAAATTGGTTTCATAAATGTAATGCTTTTGCAGGTGGATGAGGCTGTTGCTGTGCTCCAGGCCCACCAGGCCAAGGAGGCTGCTCAGAAGTCCTCCACCCCTGCTGGTGTTCCCAGCGTCTAAGGTGTGTTCTCAGGAGAGACATTTTAGGTTCATTCATAAATTGTTGGTGTACAAATCATACTAAAGAGAAGAAGCAAATATGTATTTGAGCCCTGTGTTTTTCTCTCTTGCAGATCGAGCATTTTGAAACCTGCTTCACCGATGGAAAAAGAAAAAAAAACTTAAACATTGAAAAACCTAAAACTCTGAAAACATCGCAAAATGATAAATTATTTCTTAAAAAAAAAAAAAAAGAAAACGATTGACTCTGCCAGGTCTAGGGATGGTTTGACTAGACCTTGATCATAAACAAAAATTTGTTGAAAAAAAAAATAGCAAAATAGAGAAAATTGAGATGATTAAATTTGAATGCATTCCTCTGTTTTATGTCATTTTACTGTGTCAGTGCTCAGAATATCCACCCACTTTAGGAAGGTGGCAGCTGGGCATCTTGAAAGGTGATTTGTATCGTAAACTACTGGCTGTAATAAACTCAATAAATAATTTGGGCTCTCTGTTTAGTAAATTACTGCAGTTGTCAACAGCTACAGGTCATACATAATTATTTGCTGTCAAGAGTTGATTTAATGTATTGGTTCTATTTTAAAGCACAGCCAGCTTTCCTCCACCAGGTGTCGCTCTCAGGCAGCAGTTTCCAGATTACACACTTTTCTGTGAACTATGTCCATCATACATTTGATCTCATGCTTGTTTCGCTAAAAAAAAAAAAGGGCCTGCTGGACTACATGCAGAAAAATTGACTATTAAATAAAAGGACAAACAGTGTGTTGAATTGATTAGTATCCAGACTGATTGGATCCTGTTTTGTTCCATAGAAACTTTTTCCTGGAATAAAAAAATCTTTCACTTTTAAGATTCTGATAATACTGATTTTAAAAAAATATGAAATTAACATTGAAGGTTGATAGTGGGGCAGGCTTGAGGAAGCGTCTCATCAGCTCTTAACAATTGAGTTGGATAAGAGTTCAAAGCAAACAGTTATACTTTTATTTGTTTTGTAATGTGTGGAAGCCAATTGCTGTGTATTTTGTTGCCCTTGAAAGGTCAGCTTAATGAAGCATCAGCAAATGGAAAAACGCTGTAAAAACACAAAACAGAAGTGTGTTTGGGGGGACGTCAATGTGACTGAACCAAAACGGGAAGCATTGCACTGAAGCGGAGAACACTCTTGTGAAAGAGGAAAAAGTGCACAGCAATGTGTGCTGTAATCACATGATTTATATTATACTCTAGTACATGTTTGCTATTAGCCGTTCACTTTTGGCTTGTCACTTTTACAGCACTCTTACAACATTTGTGTATTCTTATCCAACCTTTAGTGTTTTCTGTCCTCTTGGGAGTGTTTTTTCTATTTGGTGGTGTTTCCTTTAAATGCAGTGCATTTGACCTTTCAGGTATTCTGATGAAGAGTGCTGAACCCCTGAGTGGGTATGTGTGCTGTTCTCATCTGTTTATTGTATCCTGTCTTGAAGTTTCTACAGTTCTTCTTACCTCACAATCTGTGTTTATGTTCCTACACTACAAATTAGTGAACTGTTAAAATTATTAATAGTAGTATATATGCTCTTTCTTCCCATCTTCTGTCTTACTCATTGACACTTTCCAACCACAGCAGAGGGTTTTTGTATGATTTCGTATATACGAAGATGAGGCAGCAGTCAGAAAAGAGTTCCTGTTTCTTCAAATGTCCACAAAACATTTTATCAATCCAATGTTCCATTTTTGTGCACTTTTGGATGTAGTTGTGAGTCAAATGCTTATTTTTCCTAAAATTTTGGAACAGTGCTTTAATCTCACCTCCTCACACATTCCTTTCTACCTAGAATCTGTGTTTTTATCAGGACTAGGGCTGGGCCATATTATACCGTTCACGGTAATACCGGTATAATGTTAGGCAACGATAGGAAAATGAAATATCGCGATAGAACATGAGTAAAACGCGCATGCGCAGTGCCTTTGTTTTCATACGCACATGGCCGATTGTTGAGTGAAACAGATGAACCAGAATTGGTTTGTAAAAATGGTGCAACTTCAGTGATGTGGAACTGGTTTGGTGTTTGTCCGTCAGATACACGACAAAGCACATTTTTTTGCAGAACATGCAAGCGGCCGTCGTTATTGTCGTATTTGTCGGACTAAGATGCTCTTAAATCTGGGAGTAATCTGGGTCCTAAACTCCGTATCTTCAGGTCAAACGAACACTGCAGCATCACTGAGAGTTAAAAACTGTCTAAATTCTTTCATCTTTAATAAAACGATCAGCATTGCTGCTTTACCAGGTGTAACTATGAAGTTTAACTTCCAGGCATCCATGAAAACAAAATTTATTACATTTAACGGAGTTAGAAGTTAGCAGGAAGCTAGCGGAAGTTAGCTCGCTAGTTTCGCTAGTTACCTAAGCATGATATAGCATGTTCTGACTGAGAGATTTCTGAAAAAAATCAAACGTACAGCTCTGCTATCACTTCCAACATAAATGAAGACAGGAAACTAAACAGCAGTGACGTTTGTAGGGTTACTGAAGTTGGGCTAGCTGGTATATAATGATGTGCTACGTGATCGCTAGCGACACAGCTATGTTAGCATAACATAAACAGTGAAGCTGGAGGACGAACACTAACACTTTTCCACTTATAAAAGTTAACGTGAAGGTTCTTCATGGTTAGAGACAAATGCAATCGCATGGCAGGATGCTGTAAACGGACCAAACTTCAGTCAGGAGAACAACTGAGATAATCCATCCACAATACGAGGTTAGTCATTAATATACTGCAACAACATGGGAATAGAGCAGCTGCCAGAGAATTCAACATTAATGAATCAATGGTACAGAAGTGGAGGAAGCAAGAAGAATGAGTTTAATAAAGTTTGATTTATCTGACTGCTTTGTTTCGCTTAATGTGCCTTATAATCCCGTGCACCTTATGGTCCGAAAAATACGTACTGCACACTGCAGTTTAATGTTGCAAAGCACCTCTTTTTAACTTCAGTGGATATTATACATGGTTATGCTCAGGATATGTCAGCCCA
This sequence comes from Haplochromis burtoni, assembly GCF_018398535.1. Classification (NCBI taxonomy): domain Eukaryota; kingdom Metazoa; phylum Chordata; class Actinopteri; order Cichliformes; family Cichlidae; genus Haplochromis; species Haplochromis burtoni. The sequence goes on along the minus strand of NW_024582491.1, from coordinate 674,360 downwards.
TTTCTACTGGAAATGCCTTTTGGTTAAACTTTCAGCAAGGAATTTGCATTTGCACTGTTACATTTTTATAAAGCTTTAATGTACATAAAAACCAGCTTCTTGTTTAAGTGAAAATAAATGGAAGGTTGTCTTTTTGCGCTAGTAATGTTGTGGAGTTGTATTTTGTCTCGCATCAATTATATCGTCAGTTATATCGTTATCGCAAATTTTCAAATATATATCGTGATAAATATTTTTGGCCATATCGCCCTGCTCTAATCAGGACCATAGTGATTACTGCCTGATTGCTCTAGTGGACTAAAATATATTTTATACATAACCCCAGCTTCTGGCTTTATAGATGCTCTAGGTTCTTTCTGCATCTCCCCTCACACTTGCCTGATTTAGTCCTTGCTTTAAGCTGTGGGACATATTTCAAAACCCAATCCAGTACATGGGTGACCCAAAACAATGTTCCACTGGGATTTCATAGGATTATCCAGCTTTGCTGCTTATGGTGTGTGTTCATATCAGTTTATGTTTCACAGAGGAAGGATTTTCATTAAATACATTTCATCCTCACTGAGAGATACATGTAAATCACCATTGGTGCTATATGTGCCTTCAGTTCTCAGAGGGATCTTTGTGTTAACTATGGTTGTGGTTTTCTTTTGGGGTATAAGGATGAAGTTCTTGTGTAGCCTGATTAGTCCTGTGTAGGCAGCTATACAATGTACAGCATAAACAGGGACTTTGTGCTTACACTGACCTGCATCTATTGATTTAAAAGCCTCCAGCTTACCCTAGATTCCAGCTGCCACATGATTTTCAGTCTTATTCAGACTTTTTGGCAAACTGCCCTATTAATTATCTATAATTGTCTATAAGGAATCCTAGCTTCAAATATAGACATTTTTTTCCTTTTTGGTTTGTTTTAATATGGCGTTGAGGGTGAAAGTTAATTTAATAATCAGAAGTGTAACATTTTTATCCACTCACTTGTCACTTCGTCTTGTGTGTGCACCTATGATGTACAGTGTAATCCTCTCTTGCATGGATTAGGTTTGTATGTTTACGGCTGACCTGTCTGCAGGATCTTTCATGTGCTGTAAGAAACCTGTTCTGGTAGTGGCCAATTTCCATTTTAAACATTAAGTAAGTAAGCCATGGTAATAGAAACCAATTAGTCCTATGCAGTCAAGTTCAGTTGTCCAATAACTGTATACAAGATTTTCTGGTCCTGTGGACCCGCTTTCCTCTAAATCTCGCGATATGATTTGAATTTCCGAGCCAGAACGAGAACTGTGAACAACAGAGCGAGCTCTGTAGGAGCTGTTGTCGTTCGAAACGGAAAGGATAGGTGGGACCGAAGACAGAGGAAAAATAAGTTGGCAAGTAACTGACGGCACTGCAGTGAGACCAGGGATTAAAGAACTGAAACGTTTTCTGAAAAAGAGAGCGTTTCTTCTTTCCTGCTGTCTCCGGAACAAGTGTCACTAGCAACAGACGGTACGTTCTCATCGTTTCTAGCTAACCTGGCTAACTGGTAGCCAATTGCTACCGCTCGCTGTGTTTTGTACTTAGTTAGCTGACTTGCTTTCTGGTAACCGTCAGCTAGACAAGCTATAGAAAATTTCTTGTGGCTCTTAGCTTTGTTTTGTTAACATCACGTGCCCTGCTTTACGTTTGGACACGTGTAAGATATGGTGATAATTGTAAGAATAACGTAAACTGTCCTTAAACACAGTGCATAATGCAGTTAACCGAGCTGTGAATCTGATGTCATTGAGAAGTTTAGTACGTTACACCGACTCGTGGTATTATCACTGCGTTTTTGTTTTTTGTTTACTCAAAATAGCTACCAAGAACTATACGATTGCAATACTTTTTGTTTAGCCCGTTAAAGGCGTTGGACTTCCTTTATTCGACGTCAAGTACAAAGATAAAAATCGTGGTTTCGGAGTTTTCTAAGGTTTTGTCCGTCACAGAGAGAGTTTACTAAAATGTAAACCACAGATCTGTGTCAGAGATAAATTTCAGCTCTTAGGCACTGACAGCTAAACATACTACTTTACGGAGGCTGTGAATTAGTAAGCGATTAAAGCACTTTTCAGTAGTAGTAGCAGAAAGAGAAAATAACTGTCGTTAGGTAAACCTTGGTAGCATTAAACTAACTCTTATAAGTTGGTATGTTGGGCTCTCACCTATACAAGTAAAATAAAAACATTTTTGGCTCATTTACTTTCCCTAGTCCTTAGCATTTCTTAATTTGCTATTCCAATTTATTTAATATGCCACCGTGAGCTATGATGTTGTAGTAAATGTATTCATTGTATGTACAAAAAATTTAATGTCCCACTTCTCCCAACTGTTATCCGTTTTGATAGTTAACATAATATGATTTGCTTAATGCATTGCACTTGCTCAGTCACTGCTGATTTGGACTGGTGACACTATACAAAAAGTATGAGGGATTATTGAGAGAAACACCTAGAAGCCATCCAAAACCTATTTCACTCCACAGCACGATTTTGTTATGTTTTATGACACCTATGTGTGCTTTGAAATATATTCATGTTTGGAACAGCTTCATTGATTTAGTACAAAATGAAAGAAAAGGTCATTCTTCTTCTGTTCCCCGTTTCATCAGTTCGGCTCTGTGTTTGAGGGGGAAAAAACAAACAGTGATAATTGCAAAACGTGTTACTGTGTAAATTTAAGTGTAATAAAATCTTTCTGCCAATTGGCTAAACTGTCTAAACTTGAAGATGGAAAGATGTTAAACTAAGAATTCTCGAAGTCAAACTGAAAAATCTGCAACTTGAAGTTGATGACAGTTGTTCAGATGCTAGGAGCTCACCCACTCATAGCATTACAGCTGTTGCCACAAAGTAAACAAACTATGGGGGAAAAACAGTAGTCAAATCAGAAGAATTAGAGATAAAGTTGAACATGTACACCTTGAGAGTTGGATAATATCTCTAAATTAAAAAAAAAAAAAAAGTTGTAACAGATGTTTCAAAGTGTTCCAAAAAAAGTACATCTTCAAATTTCATTAGTACTTCTTGGTCTAGGATAGCTCTGATCACATTATTGATAGTGGAAGTTGCTCTGTTGAGAAGTGAATCATTTTTGTTTTATGACAGCTTCACTGCCCACTGTCGCCTACTGTTGGTATCATATTGTTGGCATACCTGCCAGATAAATGACTCCAAAGATAATCAAACTGTGAAAAGTAGAGCTTGTATCAAGAACTAGGTCCTTTAAATTGGATGCCCTTGTGGTTCTGGTTTGTGTGTGTTGTGTTAATGCAAAACGTGGGCTAAATGATTATCCATCTTATCTGGGATGCTTCTTTGATATAATTTGCAGAGATCAAGCATCTTGTTTTTCATCATTGATTTATGCTTGTTTACTCCTTTGGTTACATCATTTTATGTTATATTTCATATATAAAGAAATATAAATATATATTTATATTTCTGCCTCTTCTATCTTTTCTGTTTTTGTTACATTAATTTTTAATCAGACATTTGAGTGGTGCATTTAGAGAATCACAAATTACTTCTATAGTTAAATGAAAATTTAATATAATTTCATAATTTACATGGAAAATTATTGTCTTTGCTTTGTCGCTCAATGGTAAAGCTTTCTACTGGAAAGTCCTCCAGATGAGATCATTTTGAGGTTAATACTTTTATTGTGCTTAATAAGCACTAGAGTCTGCTCTCTGGAGTCATCAGTGTTTGGGTGTGAGAGGCCACTATGAACTTGGCAGCATGTTGCCTAGACCTGTGTGTTCTTCCAAAGAAAGGTCATTAGCCCAGCATGATGATCTGGACCTTTATTTTCTGTGTGTATATGTCAGGACCCCATGACCCCCACAATCCCCCCCACCACCGCTCAATGGTAAACACAGCTGCAAGGTTAGGTGATGTTCTGGTCTGGTCAGTGCATTAGAGGGCTTCTATTACGACCTATATCTATGCAACTGATCTGATCCTGCATACATTTTTTTTTTTTAATGTTGTGATACCTGTGACTGTTCTTGGTGAGTCATTTTTATAGTCATTGCTACATTTTTTTTTTAATATAAGTACAAAAGAGCAACTTTTTAATTTCAATTGTTTTATTTTGTGTCATGAATTCTTGCTTGATGTAAGAATTCAAGAGACAGACTGCGACATAGTCATTTGTGAAAAACCTCTGTGTGCAATGGTTAGAAAATGGTATTAAAACATAACACTTCAAATTATTCAGATTTTTTTGTTATTCAAAGTAGAAAAAAGCATTGAATGGTCAATTTGAAGGAGTATATCAGTGCAATTTTGGGCACCATATGGTTGAGAATAACATTTGTTTTTGGAACATTGCTTCGCTCCGTATTACAGGACTGTTTAGGACATAAATATAATCTTGCTTTCTTGCTTGCTTTCTTTCTTTCTTTCTTTCTGTTTTTGCTAACATTAATACTTGAACAACCAGCAGCACATTCATCCATAACAGCCGGTATTTTAAAATGTATTTCACTTTCCAATAACAGGCCTTATAGATGGACATTAACTGCAATAGTAACATGAAAGACTGGTAAGCACTTGGTGAACATTGCAGTCATAATCGATTCTTGTTAATCCCATAAAATACTGTCCGGTCGCATGCTACACCTCATCACGCACAAAATGCAGGGATTCTCTACTAGACCATCTTCTTAAAGTGCCCTGCATGGTTTGGTAGATTCTTCACAACACTTGCAAACCACTATCCTCTTGTAGTTGCACTTTTCTGTCACCATATGGCAGCGTCAAAAAAAGAAAAGTGAAACATGCATGCTGTACATCTATTTCTCTGAATTTTAAAGGGCACGGTGGCACGGTGGTTAGCACTGTTGCCGCACAGCAAGAAGGTCCTGAGTTCAATTCCACCATCAGGCCGGGGTCTTTCTGTGTGGAGTTTGCATGTTCTCCCCGTGTTTGCGTGGGTTCCCTCCGGGTACTCCGGCTTCCTCCCACCGTCCAAAGACATGCAGCTTGTGGGGATAGGTTAATTGGATAATCCAAATTGCCACTAGGTGTGAATGTGAGTGTGAATGGTTGTCTGTCCTTGTGTGTTAGCCCTGCGACAGACTGGCGACCTGCTCCAGGGTGTACCCCGCCTCTCGCCCTATGACAGCTGGGATTGGCTCCAGCGCCCCCCGCGACCCTGAAAAGGATAAGCGGTAGCGGAATGGATGATTTTTAATTTAAAAAAAAAATTTTTTTTCACCTTCCTTCTCTTTGTAATGAACTCCATTTTCTTTCTCTTTCCTGTTCAGACAATTAGCTTTCTGCCTACACCTAGCATTGTTGCTATCAGGCAGCGACCCGTCAATGTTTTGGAGTGTATGTAAGCATCAGTGCAATGGTTACATACCCATAATCCTTTGTTATGGCAAAGCTACAGAAACGGAAAATTTTGGGAGACAGTAAATACTGCAATATCTATATTTTGAGTAGTGCTGCTACTCGTTCCTCCAGCACATTACTTTAACATATTGAGTAATCTATTACTCAGCAGGCCTGCTGTAGACATTTGTGTTTGCTAGCTATGAGTGGCTGATTGCTATTCATGATAAATGAAAATGTAGTGAAGGAGGTTATTGAAGTCGGATTCCTTTTTGATCTAAACATGTATGCAGTGCAGTCACAATTAACATGTAGGCCACCTCTTGGACTGCTGTGAAAGACAGATTTACATCGTTTTAGAAGAGTCGCTGATATCAGAGGTTTTTCTTGCTCCTCTCTGTAATGGATTTTAAATTATTATTTTCACCCTGCACAGTATAATAGAACTATTTCCCTACTTCCACTATAATTTTGGATTCTTTTGTGTTGCATACTTGCAATTTACTCATTAATTTCTCTCCATTTCCCACCCTCTTCCTGAGCTGTTAGCTCTGTCAGCTGAGCAGAAATGCCAGGATGCTTACCTCATCCTGCTCCCCTCCTTTTGAGGGAAGTCTGAGAGGTTTGGGGGGTGGGGGTAATAGGCAGGCAGCTGGAGACTGTACTGGCTTTGTTGGGGTTGGAAACTTTTCCCTTTCTTCTCCCTGTCTGCCTGCTAGCCTCTCTTTGTACATTAAACAATGCCTTTCCTGTTCACACTGCTGTTGTGATTGTTCTTTGCACTTTTTTTAATTCTTTGTATTGCTTAGTCACAATCTGAACACAATCCATTGAGTTTTTGATGTTGTACACCTCATAAGTCTTATTTTTCCTTCGTCTTTTTAGGTGGCGTATATTACATACAATCTTGCATATCATTTTCTGCTACATAGGAAGATAGTCAAATAATCATGCTGGCATGTTTTAAATGTCTTCTCTGTTCAAATTAGTACAGTTAAATCTACCAGCTCAATACACACACCTCCAGACTTCAGCTTGCTCCACACTGTGGCGTAAAGGGTGGAACTCTGTTTGACTTTCATCCCACATCACTCAGTAGTGGTTCAGCTTGTCTGCCAGGATGTTGCTCGGTGTCTGTTCATGATGCAGTGGAACTCTTAGTTCTGCATTGACTGTCCCCAAGCCCATAGAAGCCCAGGAATGTGCATAGAGGCAACATTACACATGAGACCGGCAGGCCAGGAATGCAGCTGCAGTGAGACTGACTGACTACACTGGCTCAGCTGTGTGATGTCCGTTTCTTTCCTGTCATCACTGCTAGTTGACATAGCTATATCTCAATATACCTTTTCATCCATTCGTCTTTAAATCTTCTGTCTTCACTTGTCTGTTGTATATTTCTGTCTCTTTGTTTATCTACAATTCTCAGTAATCCGTAAGTCCACATACTTTTTGTGTGTGGTTTTCCTTGCCCTTTCATATTAGTCCTTCACACCCTGCTTGTCAGTTATTAAAAAAACAAAACCATCTCACTAGTTAACTTCAACGGGTAAAGTTTTTTTACTTGGTAGAGAATTCCAGATGTGGAAAGATTAGCATTCTTCTGCGGTGCACACAAGGTTGTCCTGTCCTTTCTGTTGCATCAAAAGAAGGTACTTTAACCTCCATGGCCTCAATGCTTGAACATGAAGAGGTTTCCCCTTCATAATTTTCCTTTCACTCATTCTGACTGAGCTTATGTTTAACCAGAATGTCAACATCGGAGGAGGGGGAAAAAAACACATTGGGACCTTTCAAATATTTTGTCATTGTTTAGTTGTGTATGTATCTTGTGATGCTTGTGCTTTTCATATCAAGAATTCAATGTCATTCTTTTATGGCATAGGTTAGAGGTTACAAATATAAGCAAATGCCGCACCCGTCTTATAAATCTTAAATATGTGGAGTTTAGTCATTGAAGTATGTGCAAACAATTTGGAAATTCTTAAATCATATGGCACACAATGAGACGGTATGTCTGTGAAATAATGATGATGATTACATGGAACTGTCATCAAAGTCATATGTCTGGAGATGGTTAAATCTCTCAAGCATGAAAGGAACTTTAACACAGTTTTTAGTGAACTTTTTAGGTACATTAAACAATGCCTAGATATGTAATAGATTCTTGTTAATGCCTTTTGGGTGACTGTATCGGGATATTTTTGCACATACGTGTAAGAGATTTTAAGTATATGGGAAAACATGAATCACTGCCACAGGAAATCTGTGCTGTTGTTGAGTTTATTGTACCCATGGTTCTCAGCATGTATTTAGTGTGAGGCGTACTCTCCCAGGCTGCAACAGGTCAGTTGAGGTCAGTACTGGATCTGGTGTCTCTCTCTCTCTCTCTTTTTGTGTGTGTGTCTGTGTGTGTCTGTGTCTCTCTCTGGAATGCCAAATAAACTCAGTCACCAGAGAAATCTATGGTACATCCACTATCCCTCATCTTTCTGTGCTGTCACTTTTTTTTTTTTTTGTACTTAATCAGGGATGTCGACATTACATTAACTAAAAGATTTTTCTAGTTAACTTGCATTGCCTCTTACTGTGTTTTGTTGCTAACAGGTGTAACAATACAGGGAGTGCAGAATTATTAGGCAAGTTGTATTTTTGAGGAATAATTTTATTATTGAACAACAACCATGTTCTCAATGAACCCAAAAAACTCAATTAATATCAAAGCTGAATGTTTTTGGAAGTAGTTTTTAGTTTGTTTTTAGTTTTAGCTATTTTAGGGGGATATCTGTGTGTGCAGGTGACTATTACTGTGCATAATTATTAGGCAACTTAACAAAAAACAAATATATACCCATTTCAATTATTTATTTTTACCAGTGAAACCAATATAACATCTCCACATTCACAAATATACATTTCTGACATTCAAAAACAAAACAAAAACAAATCAGCGACCAATATAGCCACCTTTCTTTGCAAGGACACTCAAAAGCCTGCCATCCATGGATTCTGTCAGTGTTTTGATCTGTTCACCATCAACATTGCGTGCAGCAGCAACCACAGCCTCCCAGACACTGTTCAGAGAGGTGTACTGTTTTCCCTCCTTGTAAATCTCACATTTGATGATGGACCACAGGTTCTCAATGGGGTTCAGATCAGGTGAACAAGGTGGCCATGTCATTAGTTTTTCTTCTTTTATACCCTTTCTTGCCAGCCACGCTGTGGAGTACTTGGACGCGTGTGATGGAGCATTGTCCTGCATGAAAATCATGTTTTTCTTGAAGGATGCAGACTTCTTCCTGTACCACTGCTTGAAGAAGGTGTCTTCCAGAAACTGGCAGTAGGACTGGGAGTTGAGCTTGACTCCATCCTCAACCCGAAAAGGCCCCACAAGCTCATCTTTGATGATACCAGCCCAAACCAGTACTCCACCTCCACCTTGCTGGCGTCTGAGTCGGACTGGAGCTCTCTGCCCTTTACCAATCCAGCCACGGGCCCATCCATCTGGCCCATCAAGACTCACTCTCATTTCATCAGTCCATAAAACCTTAGAAAAACCAGTCTTGAGATATTTCTTGGCCCAGTCTTGACGTTTCAGCTTGTGTGTCTTGTTCAGTGGTGGTCGTCTTTCAGCCTTTCTTACCTTGGCCATGTCTCTGAGTATTGCACACCTTGTGCTTTTGGGCTTTTTCCACACGCTTCTTGCGACCCTGTTGACTATTTTGAATGAAACGCTTGATTGTTCGATGATCACGCTTCAGAAGCTTTGCAATTTTGAGACTGCTGCATCCCTCTGCAAGATATCTCACTATTTTTGACTTTTCTGAGCCTGTCAAGTCCTTCTTTTGACCCATTTTGCCAAAGGAAAGGACGTTGCCTAATAATTATGCACACCTGATATAGGGTGTTGATGTCATTAGACCACACCCCTTCTCATTACAGAGATGCACATCACCTAATATGCTTAATTGGTAGTAGGCTTTCGAGCCTATACAGCTTGGAGTAAGACAACATGCATGAAGAGGATGATGTGGACAAAATACTAATTTGCCTAATAATTCTGCACTCCCTGTAAAGTTAAATTTTAACAAACTAAATGATAATGATTGTAGCAACTAATGTTATAAGCAGAAACCAGCTCGGTTTATGCAACTGTTCGTTCACTATGGGAGTGTAAACAAGATAATTTGTCTTTGTGAATGTTGTCTGAATGCTTCTGAGTCTTTAAAGTGGAACCAGTGCAGAAGTACGAACAGGAGGCAACTCTTGTTGTTGCTGAAAAAAACAAAGGTCTATGGTGAAAATGGCCCTTTGCGCTTTAACTTCAACACTTTCTTGATGAGCTTCTAGTTTTAATAATCTTAATAATAGTTTTGTAGATTTTGGTCCTGATAGGAGTCATAAAGGAGGCTAAAGCTGCACATATGTGCTTATCTTGTGAGCACAACACATAAATGCAAATATGCAATGTCTTGGTTTTACAGTCAGAGCTTCTCTTGTTGGCCACGTCCAGATTCAGGACACCCAACATGTAAAGGCTCAGGTGTCCACTTTGTTTAGCATTTGTTTGTGGAAGATATATTTGTTTGCAAGTTAGGTTTTTATTTATACATCACATAAAATGCATCTGTGATGAGCTTGAGACTAGATACTCTCCATACCTTTTTTTTTTTCTTCTTTTCATGGGGTGTGAATAACCTTTATTCCAAATGTGTTTAAATATATTTTACAAATCCGTTTTTCTTAAGTCTGAGAAAGGATCAAGGCTGCAGAACCTGTGTGGAAAATGAAATGAACTTGTGAAGATGTAAGAATCAGTTTTAACTTTTTTGCCTATTAGTTTTCATCAATTACCTGTGAAAACAAGATGACTAGATCCAATCAGAATTAAGTTGTGTAGTGAAATGGGAGGCAGTGATCCAATCAGAATTAATCTCCTTGTGTAGCAAGGTTAGATTTTCCCAATTTGAACTACTGTCAACAAACAAGGTTGGAGGCTCCCGGCTTTTTGTTTTTTGTGTTCATGGTCTGGCTGCATGGCTGAGTTCAGCATACACTTATGTTTAAAAATCACTCTGGGTTTTTGACTAGCTTAGTGTTAGCATGTTGTCTGTGTAGAGCCTTGCAAAGAGCTCAAGTTCTGTTAGCAGCATAATGCAGTTGTTTCTGTCCTGGATGCATTTTGCACTTTACCATTGCACATATCTCAACCATCCCATCCTTAATATAGATAAAAGTATTGTCCAAGTCCACACTGTAGACTGCACCACTATTTTCCTCCAGCACACAAACTGAAATCAGGTGATTGTAGTGCAAGTGAAATCGATAAGCGGATTGGCAAGCAGACTAACAATTCCAAGGAACTGAACTACTGGGAACCGGTTCTCTACAAGTTCTTGATTCCCATACCTATCTATAATAGAAAAGGCCTGGACTAAGAATTACTCGATATTTTTTCTGCATCAGTTCTTTCCCCTATCTCTCCTGGATTTCGCAGAAAAACATCCCACACACGGGTGTGTTTCATTGTATGGATGGAACTCACACACACACAGAAAGTAATGAAACATAAAATAGAGATTAAAGACCAACAACCAAACACACATCAACAACAATCTGAGAACAGAGGACAGATAACAGCAAATTGAGAAGTTGGTGAGCTTGAACTGATAGAGAATAGATGTCTGTTCTGAGCCTATGAGAATGCAAATGGTCCAAGTCATTACTGAGCCAGCTCGCTGCAAAGTCGGTGTGATGCTGAATTCCACTGATGTGTGAACAGCACAGCCAGTATTCTGTGTGTTCACTGCTGGTGAGTGGGTGTCATATGTGCTTCGTCCTCCATGCTCTATCAGGCAACTCCCTCACCTAAACCACAGAGTTTTTTCAGTATTGCAAATACTTTCGAGACGGACCATGTGAGAAAGGAAATGGTGGAAAATAATCTATTTTTTCTGATATTATCTGAAATTCATGGATGAAATGATCTTAAATAGGCTTTTGCTTTATTTTTACTTTTTGTTTCTCTGGGGTGGAGAGAAGCCAGCTTGTTAATAAATAAATAAATAAAAAAACCCTCAGACTAAAAATACGCTGAAATGAAAGTGCATATAAATTTAGTTTGCACATAAATTAAAAAACAAAACGGCTCTCTTTTTGGGTGATGAGATTCATTGGTAGTGTGGACTGTGTTAATGTTAATGTATTTACCGTATTTACCGCACGATAAGCGCACATAAAATCCTTAAATCTTCACAAAAATCGACAGTGCGCCTTATAATCTAGTAGCCTTATGTATGAATTTTGGTTTCTGCTTACCGCAAACCATTTTATGTGGTACACGATGCTCAAAAATCTGTCAAAAAAAGATTTTTAGTGCCACTTTTTGGAGCATTACGGTTACCGTTGCCAGGAGCCTCGCGGAGTAATACGTACTGTGCTTCAACACAACATTACCGTGTTGTGTGTGTATAACGACTCCAAAATGGCACCTCGCGAAGAGACACGCTTACGAAGCTGATTTTAAACTTCGAGCAATTAGTTATGCAGAAGAAAATGGAAATAGAGCAGCTGCGAGACAATTTGGCATTAATGAGTCCATGGTGCGCAAGTGGAGGAAGCAAGAAGATGACCTAAAACAAGTAAAGAAGACCAAAAGGAGTTTCCGAGGGAACAAGGACAAAATTGAACAGTGGGTTATTGAACAGAGACAGCAGGTAGATTATGTCTCTATTCGACTCAAGGCAACAGTGGTAATAATAATAATGGATTGGATTTATATAGCGCTTTTCAAGGCACCCAAAGCGCTTTACAATACCACTATTCATTCACTCTCACATTCATACACTGGTGGAGGCAAGCTACAGTTGTAGCCACAGCTGCCCTGGGGCAGACTGACAGAAGCGAGGCTGCCATATCGCGCCATCGGCCCCTCTGGCCAACACCAGTAGGCAAGTAGGGTAAAGTGTCTTGCCCAGGGACACAACGACCAGGACAGAGAGCCCAGGGATCGAACCGGCGACCTTCCGGTTACAGATGCGATTCCCAACCCCCTGAGCCACGTGACATGCAGATTAACGACTTTGAGGGGGACCTTTTTGGTGCTTCAGTTTTATGAAAAGGCATAATCTCTCAATCCGCACAAGAACTACTGTCTCACAGCAACTGCCAAACGATTACAAAGAAAAGTTGGCCATTGAACCATACTGTCGAGAAAACCGCTACCAGTATGGTATCTATATGCACCACGGGGAACAAGAAGTCATCCTTCACTGTAGTTCTGGGCTGGCCATTGGGCCAGAAACACCCATGGTCATTTTCAAGAGGAAGACTTTGCCAAAAGAAAAGTTTCCAGCCAGCGTCATTGTCAAGGCTAACTCAAAGGGCTGGATGGACGAGGAGAAGATGAGCGAGTGGCTGAGGGAAGTTTATGTCAAGAGACCGGATGGCTTTTTCCACAAATCTCCGTCTCTTTTGATCTACGACTCCATGCGCGCCAATCTCACCGAGGCTGTCAAAACCCAAGTAAAGCATACTAATTCGGAGCTTGCCGTCATTCCAGGTGGATTAATCAAAGAACTATTGGTGTCAACAGGTCGTTCAAAGTTAAATTACGAGCTGCGTGGGAGCATTGAATGACAGAAGGCGAACACACATTCACCAAGACAGGGAGGCAACGCTGAGCGAGTTATGCCACTATCTGCCAATGGATCGTGGATGCTTGGGCTAAGGTATCAGTCTCAAGTGTCGTCCGAGCTTTCATGAAGGCTGGAATAATCGCTGAACAGCTAAGTAACAGCAACAAGACTGATTCAGATAATGATGAGAGGGATCCGGGCATGCTTGATGCTGAAATTGCCCAGCTGTTTAACTCGGACACTGAAGGTGAAGAGGTTGATGGATTTGTGGAAGTTGAATGAACTGAAAACGTAAGTGTATTGTTCAATATTTGATGTTTTACAGCTTAACAATGTTAATAGTTACTGTGAATGAGTTGTTTAAATTTTAACTCATCTGATTGTTTTATTTTGCTGAATGCATTTTAAACGCCTTTTAATCCGGTGTGAGAGGGATCCGGGCATGCTTGATGCCGAAATTGCGCAGCTGTTTACCGTAACCGTGAAGAATTTGATGGAATTGTGGAAGTTGAATGTACTGGAAAGAGTTACTGTGAATGAGCTTAATAAAGGTCGAGTTATCTGACTGTTTTGTTTGTCTTAATGCACCTTATAATATGGTGCACCTTATGTATGAAAACAGACCCAGTCTTCAATAGTGCGCCTTATAATCCAGTGCTCGTTATAGTGTGGAAAATACAGTAAACTGACACACAGAGAAACGCTTTAACTGCTGACCACAGTTTGGGGCCAAGAAGCTGACATAGGTGTTTGATCTTGTGAGTGTCTTACCCAGGGTCTTGAGATGAGACTGCTGGGCAAGTCTAGCTACATCATCAGTTCTCTCATCACACACATGCACACACAGCTATCTGCTCAGCAGCGATAAGCCCAGTCATTCACTCCTTGGCTGATTTAGATGCGGTGGTAGCTTTGTGACAGACACCAAGGTCAGGATAAAGCACCTGCCGTACATTTTCCTTTTCATGGGTGAATGAAAGTTATTAGCCTTTGTCATCCAGTGCACTTCACACTGTACCCTCATTTCTTTCTGCTTTCATTTCTGCTCACAATACAGTGCACCTACATGTAGCAGTAGTAGTATGGGAGTTTGTTGTTTGCAACATATTTTAGAGTCACTGCATATGTAACTGTTTTAACAGTCTTTCATTGGTCTTACAATGGTAGAAAGCAGGGTTGCAGCCAGCTGATGTTTAAGCTGCTACAGTAGAACTGTGTTGCTATAATGCTAATTGCATGTGTGTGACAGAATAGCAAATCTTGATATTCTGTGCAGGTAGGAGACGTGGTGAAGTTGATCTGTGCCTGAGTGTGAAAAGAATGTTATGTGCACATATGTGACAGCAAATATGATTTAACTTTGTAAATAAATCGAAACCATATTTAAAAGCACTGAATGGTTTAGCCTACCTTTTATTAATAGACAGAAATGTTTGGATATCGGCTAAGGAGGTAAAATGGTTATAATTCCTAACATTTGTCTGGTTCTGTAATAACTTTCTAAACTCTTTAAGATTTTCATGCTCTTTCAGGTGTAAAAGGAACAGTAGGCTAATTTACAGTTATCCCTTTTGTCTTTAAATAAATTCTGGTGGGAGGTTGTCTTTTACCTCATTGGCTACTGGGCTTTTTATACATTCGTTGAAACACCAGGAAGTTTTACTTAATCTCCAGCATGAAGCAAAGCAATATACTTAGTATAACATATGTTTGTCATACCAAGTTGAGAGAAATAAAACAAATCTTCATCCAGTCCCATTTCTTTCTAACTGATGTGTCACTGCAGCCCTAGACTTCCTCTTAAAAAAAAAAAAATACACAGCCAGTTCTGCCTGCCACATCGAGATTTCCTGTTTTCTGTCCCAACTCACAGCTAGAGGAGTCAGACTTGAGGAACAGGGAGAAGATAAAAAGGATGAAATTGTGGAGAGAATGAACTGCTTATGTTTGAGAGCAGCAAGATGTTGGTGCTGGTAGTGCCAGTGGTTTGGTTGCAGCTCTGCAGCTGTTGTGCGTAGTACTGAGTGCTGCTTTTGATGTTGGGGTGTAGTGATGGTGGTAGAGATTTGTGTACTATAGTTTCAGCTCTTATGAAGTATGCACATGGATACAGTGGGTGAGAAAACATACTTAGCAGCCCTCTTTACTGTTTAAATTCTTACTACACAACTACTGTGTGGGGGTAGTTTTAGGGGTATGTGTATATCCCCTGGCAATACTCTGCATGTGTTTCCATTCCTCTGCATAGTTCATCGCCAAGGTATAACCAAAGACACAGATAAACAAATACACATTCAGGGATCGACACACAGCAAGCAAATTGTAGCTCCGTAGCAACACTCTCTGAAAATAACAGACATCCTTTATCTATCTTTGTCATAAACACTCCCAGAAACACATGGCATAACACACGCAGAGTCAGTATGGATAACTGGTATTCTGCTGTTTTGAACTGCGATACAAAACTATCGGGTAAAAAATTGCACCTATGCAATTTATAATGGTTGCCCTTTTCTTGCTTGTCTTACAGTTTTGATGACGTTTGGCCCTACTACTCAAAACATATGACATGCATTTTCTCTCCTTGAACATTTTTCCAGCTTCTCCCTGGATAAATCTCTCAAAATAGACACTTTTTCCCTAGCAATTTAAGATGTTAATTATAAATCAGGACATTTATTTCTCCACAAGCTGTACGAATGCACAGTTTAATGGAGAGCCTCTTTTGAACAGTTGAACGGAGGGCTTATATTGTTGGCTATTGAAAAAGGAAAGTGCTTGCATAATTACAGTTGATTACAGCTGTGTGTAGCATTACAAATGAGGAAACATGCTTTCACTTACATCTGTTCAACAACTAGAAACCATACTGCTTCTTTTTTTTTTTCTTTTCTTTTTTTTTTAATTCTTTTGTACATTTATCGAGGCAACGTCAAGCAAGTGCACGTTGTATCAAAACCCAACTCCCAAAAAGCTCATTTTGGTTGCAGCTTCTTTTGCCTTAGCATCTCTTTACATAATGTCTCTCAGTCACCCTCTCTTTTGGCTGTGTTTCACTCACACCTTCTAAACATGCCAAATTCTTAAGGCCTATTATACTTGCCATTCTCGCCCTCGTAAACTGCACTATGTGCCAAAAGTGATGTCACAGCCACTGGCCAAGCCACACTCTGGTTGCTGCAGCTAATTTGGAAACATGACTTTGTGATTGTGTCAGTTTTTTTCCCCCCATTTCAATGCTACATCACTGGAAAAACTCAATGATTCCTAGAATACAAAGTTTTAAATAAGTGGACTTTCTGAAGAAAACTGAAAAATACTTGAGATGTCTGTGCTGCTTTTATTCCTGATGTGGAGGTTTTGTCTGAGTGGTAACACCCACTGTTTTGGATAATACTGCTTTCAGATACCCATGCCCTTGTATAAATGGTTATGGGTTATGGTGATCACTGTTGTCACTGTGAGTGACATGACTACTGTAGTGACCATAATGGGTCCTTTAAGTCGGCAAAACATCTATTAGATTAGGTCAGAAGCCATCTAAATGACTAAAAGCATAAACGCACTCAGAGGTCACATGAGTCATTACTTTTTATAATGAGAGAATGTTGGCTAAGGTGACCCTTTGTATTTCAACAATTATGAGAGTAGCATATTGCTTAGACTATGCTATGAAAAACACTTTAGCAGCTGTTATACTGAATAAGCAAAATGTCAACAGGTAGCAGCTGGACAGGACTACTACAGCTCAAAAGAGCAGATTTTAGAGGAAGTTAAATGATATTAAAAATATTTTCAATTCTTAGAATTTGAACTTACATTCAGCAAGACTGTTTATCCTTTGACTCTTTATCTTTTCTAAACTGTAGTATACTGTGTTGTTTTTGCTTTCTCTAGGTTCTGTTGCATCGGTTTCACACCAGTTGGCCCCCACCCCTCCGCCAAAATCCGGCTATTAGATGTGACCACGAGGTTGATCAGGAGAAGCCATCATGTCTTAAACACAGAAGGGCCCTCTGGAGCCCTATCGCCCCACCATGGCCCGCCATCCCCCTCCCCCTCTCCCTCCCTCGTGCACCACCTTACCCCCTCTCCAAGCCCCATCCAAATCCCAGACCTTTCTGCCCATGTGAGAGACAGGCTACCCAACCCTGGCTCCCCACTGGCGCATCCCTCCCCTCCCACCGGAGAGATGAGCTTGCAAAAGCACCAGCAGCTGGGGCGAGGAAGTGGTGGGGTAATGGGTTCTGATCGGGACCTGCAGTCCACTGCTTCCTCCATCTCTCTGCCCTCTGTGAAGAAGGCCCCCAAAAAGAGGCGTCTCTCCCTAGCCTCGCTTTTTAGGCGACGAGGACGAGAGTCTAAATCAGGCCGCCAAAGGTCCCGAGACCTGCAGCATTCTGGACCCGGAGGGCTAGGAGGGGTGGATGGCATCGCCAGTATTGAGAGTATCCACTCTGAGATGTGTAATGATAAGAACTCTGCCTTCTTTGCTGTGGCTGGGACCGGAGCTGCCTCGTCTGCTGCTGCTGCTGCCTCCACCTCATCTGCCTCGGGGCCTTGTTCCTCTACCTCCTCATCCTCCAAGGTAGAGGGTGGGGTTGGGGCAGAGCTACTGGAGTGCCCGCTGTGCCTTCTGCGTCACTCCAGGGAGAGCTTCCCTGACATCATGACCTGTCACCACCGCTCCTGCATTGATTGCCTGCGCCAGTACCTACGCATTGAAATCTCAGAGTCCCGTGTCAACATTAGCTGCCCTGAGTGTTCAGAGCGCTTCAACCCACACGACATCCGTATGATCTTGGGAGACCACGCACTGATGGAGAAATATGAGGAATTCATGCTGAGGAGGTGGCTGGTGGCTGATCCAGACTGCCGCTGGTGTCCTGCACCAGACTGTGGGTAAGTAGTTAATTAAAATACTTGGGATTTAGTGGACCATGGAAATTTAAAGTTTGTTACCACCCTCAATGAAGGCAAACAAATGTCCAGTGTGTGTGTGTGTGTGTGTGTGTGTGTGTGTGTGTGTTCGTGTGTTCCCAAGTCGGCTGCTGAGTGTGAGACTTGTTTCTAATTGGAAATTACTTAAATTTATCAACAAGCTAGTTGTGCAGTTTCAGCTGAGTCTCAGTTCGCTGCTTGCTCATGGGAATACCTAAATGGTAAATAGTTCTACTTTTTAAAAAATAAAAAAGTTATCCAAATCCAAAAATTGAGAACTTAATAATGATCAAATAAATAAATATTGGAATAGTTGGAATATTAACTTTTTTTCATAGTGTCTCAAATTGCTCACCTTGAGATTGAGAAAGCTTATCTTGGGTCCCGCCTTAAGCATAGTTGCTTGAAGTCACAGAATGTCGTTCACTTTCTGTGGTCTCTGGTCATCAAGTCACTTCCTGTGTGGATACTGCTTGAAGTACATGTGAAACACCACATATACTGACTGACACGGCGGGGGACTGACTGACACGGCGGAGAGACACAACTCCAAAACCTCGAGCGGTGGAAGTGAGTGAAAGAAAAGCGACATAGCGCGTTTGACCTCGGCTGTTGTAAGAATGAACTCATATCAAGTGGTACGGCGCATTAAGCTATGGTGTTTCTGTCTCACTGTCAACTGACGGGAATGATGAATTTCTCAACCTGACATATTCGTGGAGGACAAAAACAATCACACAGGCCCAGGATCCTCCAGCAGCCACTGTGCCCAGGCTCCTCTAGCAAGGCACCAACAAGTAAATCGACAGTGACTTCAACGGGCCATCACAAGGTAATACCAATCTCATCATTTTCAAAATGCCGCCTAAAAAAGCAAACCCAGGAGTTGAAGAGGAGTTGGAGGAGATTAGGAAATCGCTTAATTTCATGTCTGATGAACTGAGTAAAGTGGCTAAACAACAAGGTATGCTACATGACCTAATGGATGAAATAAAACAACTAAAAAACCTCATAAAGGACAAGAAAATAGACGACTTGGAACGGCGAATCGAGGACCTTGAACAATACACAAGAATGGATGATTTAGTCATAAGTGGACTGGAGACGCAACACCGAACCTACGCCAGAGTAACAGCTGGCGGAGGTAAAGACGGTGAAGATGCTCCGGTAGAGGAGCTGCAAACGCTTGAACAGCAAGTGATAAAAATTCCTTCAAACGAAGAATGTAAGTATTCAGAGCCATCATATTGCAGCATGCCACACACTCCCCAGTAAAGACAGTAAAACAAAGGCAGCAATTATTCTTCGGCTTGTGAGTCGCAAAACAAAGATTGAGTTACTGAAACAGGGTAAGAAGCTAAAACGGACCGGTGTGTATTTAAATGAACATTTAACGAAAAAGACTGCTGAAATTGCAAGATAGGCACGCAGCCTGACAAAACAAAATAAGATACAAGCAACATGGACGAGGAACAGCAAAGTAATGATAAGACTAAATGGCAATTCCGAAGAAGCGAAAGTTGTGATGATAAGAGAACTCAAAGACTTAGAGCAATATAAATAATCAGGAATCTGCTATGGAATCTATTGGAAAAGTGACGATTGGATAATGAACAATGGGTATGGAAAGTGTTTCTGGCCTTATGGCTCAAAAAACAATGGAAAAAACAACAAGAAAAACAAAAAATACATAAATGACAAGTTTGGACACAGATTATAGGTTTCCATTCAGAGATATTGAAGAGGAAGAATTTGATTATGAAAAGGACTGTCAAGGTGGTTATTTTGCCACACACACTGAGAAATCGAACTTCAAAACGTTTAATTATGCTGAGCACAACATGCATGACCCTGAAAGTAACATTGACCCAGATAACCACTTCTACAATAACAACAATAGTACTTGTGAGTACTATACAGATGACCAATTCAATATGAATATTAAAATGGCAAATGCATTGTCGGTCATACATTTCAATAGTAGAAGCCTGTATAAAAAATTTTCTAAAATTACAGAATGTTTAAGTAAGTTAAAAAAGTTTAATATAATTGCAATATCAGAAACATGGCTCAATAATGAGAAAGTTAGTGAAATGGGACTGGAAGGATACGAATTATTTACAATGAACAGGGTGAATAAAAAAGGAGGTGGTGTTGCTTTATATGTAGATAAAGTTTTGAAATGTAGTCTGATTGAATGTATGTCAAGCACCATAGATAACGTATTGGAATGTGTTACTATTGAAATCCATGTTGAAAAAGCTAGCAATATAATTATAAGTTGCATCTATAGGACATCGGGATCATTGAGACATTCAATGAAAAACTTGCTATGTTTAGCAACCTAAATGATAAAAAAGTGCAAATAATTTGTGGTGATTTTAATATAGATTTGCTAAACCCAAATGGACATCAGAAAACAACAGATTTCATCAATACAATGTATAGTAACTCCCTTTTCCCTGTAATTATAAAACCAAGTAGAATAACAATTGATACAGCTACATTGATAGATAATATATTCACAAATAAAATTGACCATGAAATAGTAGGTGGACTTCTTATAACTGATATAAGCGATCATCTTCCTGTTTTTGCAATTTTTCAAAATTATTTTGGGATTAAAACTAAACAAAAGAATCAAATATTTGATATGATACGACATAGAACAACAAGAGCCATTGCTGCCCTCCAGGTGGACTTAAAGGAACACAATTGGAATGAGGTTTTTGCAAATGAAGATTCAAATAGTGCGTATGATGCATTCTTATCAACTGTAATTTCACTATATGAAAAACATTGTCCTTTAATGAAAATCACTAGAAAGCATCACAGATCAAATAAGCCATGGATCACAAAGGGGATAGAAGATGCATGTAAAAAGAAAAATAATCTATATAAGAGATTCATAAAACAGAGGACAAAAGATGCTGAAATAAAGTACAAGTTATATAAAAATAGATTAGTAAATATTATAAGAACAAGTAAGAAAGAATATTACCACAAATTATTGGAGCAAAGTAGAAGTAACACACAAGAAACATGGAGGATATTAAACAGTATAATCAAAAAGGGCTCAAAAAATAAGAATTATCCAGATTATTTTAAAAAAGATAAAGATATTGTGCTTGATAAAACTAAAGACATTGCAAATGAATTTAATGATTTCTTTGTAAATGTTGGCTTTAATTTAGCAAAAGAAATTCCAGAGTCAAGAAATAATAACGACCTAAATAAACATATTACTCAGAATGTGTCCTCCATGTTTATTGGTGCTGCAACTCATAGAGAAATAATTAACATTGTGAAGACATTTAAAAATAAAAAGTCCACTGACTGTTTTGGTATTGACATGATATTAGTTAAAAGTATTATAGAATATATAGTGCAACCTTTCGCATACATTTGTAATCTGTCCTTTCAAACTGGTGTGTTTCCCTCACAAATGAAAATAGCAAAAGTTATTCCAATCCATAAAAACGGAGAGAGATGTCAGTTTACCAATTATAGGCCAATATCACTACTCCCACAGTTCTCAAAAATTTTAGAAAAGTTATTTGTTAATAGACTTGATAAATATATTGAGAAGCATAATCTCCTAAGTGATAACCAATATGGCTTTAGAGTGAAAAGGTCCACTTCAATGGCAGTGATGGAACTTGTTGAAGGGATATCTAATGCAATAGATAATAAGGAATATACTGTTGGTGTTTTTATAGACTTAAAAAAGGCGTTTGATACAATTGATCATTCTACACTCAACAAAAATATAAACGCAACACCTTTGTTACTGCTCCCATTCCCCATGGGATGGACGTAGAGACCTAAAATTCATTCCAGATACACAATATAACCATCCCTCCCAAACAGTGGTCACAAATCAGTCCAAATGTGTGGTAGTGGGCACATCTGCTATATTGAGATAATCCATCCCACCTCACAGGTGTGCCACATCAGGATGCTGATCTGACATCATGAGTAGTGCACAGGTGTACCTCAGACTGCCCACAACAAAAGGCCACCCTGGAATGTGCAGTTTTGTCTCACAGCAAAATGCCACAGATGCCACAAGCAATGAGGGAGCGTGCAATTGGCATGCTGACAGCAGGAATGTCAACCAGATCTGTCGCCCGTGCATTGAATGTTCATTTCTCAACCATAAGCCGTCTCCACAGGCGTTTCAGAGAATATGGCAGCACATCCAACCGGCCTCACAACCGCAGACCTCGTGTAACCACACCAGCCCAGGACCTCCACATCCAGCAGGTTCACCTCCAAGATCGTCTGAGACCAGCCACCCAGACAGCTGCTGGAACAATTGGTTTGCACAACCAAACAATTTCTGCACAAACTGTCAGAAACCGTCTCAGGGACGCTCAACTGCATGCCCGTCGTCCTCATCGGGGTCTTGACCTGACTCCAGCTCGTCGCCGTAACAGACTTGTGTGGGCAAATGCTCACATTCGATGGCGTCTGGCACGTTGGAGAGGTGTGCGCTTCACGGATGAATCATGGTTCACATTGTTCAGGGCAGATGGCAGCTGAGAATGTCCCAGTTCTTGCATGGCCAGCATACTCACCGGACATGTCACCCATTGAGCATGTTCGGGATGTGCTTGACCGGCGTATACGACAGCGTGTACCAGTTCCCACGAATATCCAACAACCTCGCACAGCCATTGAAGTGGAGTGGACCAACATTCCACAGGCCACAATTGACAATCTGATAGACTCCATGCGACGATGTGTTGCACTGCATGAGGCAAATGGTGGTCACACCAGATACTGACCGGTTCTGGGTCCCCAGACCCCCAATAGCGCAAAAAACTGCACATTCCAGGGTGGCCTTTTGTTGTGGGCAGTCTGAGGTACACCTGTGCACTACTCATGATGTCAGATCAGCATCCTGATGTGGCACACCTGTGAGGTGGGATGGATTATCTCAATATAGCAGATGTGCCCACTACCACACATTTGGACTGATTTGTGACCACTGTTTGGGAGGGATGGTTATATTGTGTATCTGGAATGAATTTTAGGTCTCTATGTCCATCCCATGGGGAATGGGAGCAGTAACAAAGGTGTTGCGTTTATATTTTTGTTGAGTGTATATTAATGAATAAACTAGAGAGATATGGCATAAGAGGGATAGCATACAAGTGGATGAAAAGTTACCTGGATGAAAGATATCAATATGTCGAATTCAATAATGTAAAATCTAAGCAGTTGAAGGTAACTTGTGGTGTTCCTCAGGGCTCTGTGCTGGGCCCTAAATTATTTATATTATATATAAATGACATATGTAGCATTTCCAAACTGTTAAAATGTGTATTGTTTGCTGATGATACCACTCTGTACTGCTCAGGTAAAAACCTAGAACAGCTTCTGACTACAGCGGAAAAGGAGTTAAATATATTAAAAAACTGGTTTGATGTAAATAAGTTATCATTAAATATAAAGAAAACAAAATTGATTATTTTTGGCACTAGACAAATGAAAAATGTATCTAAAATAAGGGTTAATGGAATTGAAATTGAAAGAGTGTACGAAAATAAATTTCTTGGAGTGATAATTGATGATAAGCTGAGTTGGAAGTCTCATATAAACCATGTGAAAACAAAAATGTCAAAAACCATTGCTATTCTCTATAAAACAAAGCATGTCCTGAACAAAAAATCATTATACACACTTTATTGTACTCTGTTGCTTCCATATATGACTTACTGTCTGGAGATATGGGGTAATGCATATAAAACGAACACTCTTCCTATTTTCAAGTTACAAAAAAGAGCTATAAGAATTATAAACCAATCAAACTATATAGAACCAACTAACATTTTGTTTATTAATCTGAATACCCTGAAATTTTATGATTTAGTTGAATATAAAATGGCACAGATAATGTATAAAGCACAAAATAACTTGCTTTGCCCCAGTACTCAGAAGCTGTTCAAAGTCAGAGAGAGTCAATATGACTTAAGGGGAACAGATTTCTTTAAAAAAAAACAAGATGAGGACAAATATAAAGCAGAGATGTGTTTCTGTTAGAGGAGTTAACCTGTGGAATAGTTATGACAGTGATTTAAAAAGGTGTGGTTCATTTTCCTTGTTTAAAAACATGTTTAAAAATAGAGTATTAGAAAAATATATAAATCAAGAATGAAAAGAGCAAAAATAATAATACTGAAACTCTTGATTGTTTTGCTTTGATGTAGTTACTTATCTAAGGTGGAAAGTTTGTTTGATTTGTTGTGTTTGGTTGTTTGTTTGATTGTTTGAGGTGACTTTTGTTGTGATTTGGCGCTATATAAATAAAATTGAATTGAATTGAAGTTTGTCTGTTTTTGCTTTGTTTTATTCTTTGCTTCGAGCCCTGTGTACAGGAGCTGCATGCAAAAAGATCTTTTGTTAAAAGGGTTGGCGTAATAAGCAAATGCTTCAGCCAATACCTTTTTAATTAGACTTGTCTCATGCTTTCTTGCTTTGTGGTAGATCTTTGTTCTGTATTCATTGAGATATTTGAATGCTAATAAATCAAATCAAATCATACTAAGGGTAATTTACACTGTCATAGATTTAACACTGTCTGTGAAGCTGGATTTATGAAAAAAAAGCATTTAAAGTTTTTAGACCACGTCTAGCGCCATTTTCTCAGTACAGAACTGGTAACTCTGTTGAAAACAAGGAAGCTAAAACTAAAAAGCAGTACAAGGGGATCACTTTTGTCGTGTTAAAAAACAAGTTCATGCTGTGTTGCTTAAGCAGTAAGTAGTTAATCGTTATTCGGCTAGCTGAAGAGAAACGGAAAAATCCACCTATTAGCTCTAATGCTAGGGTTTGTAGAGGACTCTATGAATGAGGTCAGTATTGAGGAAAGCCTGTTAGAGTCAAGTACACCAGTGGTTGACCAGACCAGCATTGAGCACTGCAGTTATCTGGCAAAGCAAGATGTCAGTGCATTAAATTAGTCTTTGTTTTTCCAAGCACATTCAAACAGTTTGCAACATAACTATTACATGTGCATCACACCACAAACATAACAAAGCTTTCTTACTGAAGCACAATCGGGAATCCTGACCTCATCAGTATATTCATATGGGAATAGATTAAAAAAATTAAAATAAAACACTTGGGCCTCGGAGGAAGAGATGCTATACTTTTTGGAGCCCTAATTTTCTTGTTTAGAAATTCTTATCTCATATTATCTCACAGAGTGGATTGCTGCTACTACCAGAAGTGAGGAAAATGTAGGTGAAGGAGAGTGTAA
>NW_024582491.1:647827-648627 GCF_018398535.1 Haplochromis burtoni | reverse complement strand
GTTTTTGATTGTTCAAATACATATATCTGGCAATGAAAGAATTAAATAAAAATAACTTCGAGGAAATAAGTATTGTTGCATAAATGGAGAGATTTTAATAAAACTGTAATAATAATACTGTGGTCCTCTCTGGCAGGAAATCATTTTCATCAAGAGGATATTCTGTTCATTAAGAGGTCATGGTGGAAACTGATCATTGACTTGACTCATTTTGTATTTAATACTCCATTCATTTTGATTTGCTATGGTCAGTCATTATTAACCCCCCGTCTTTCTGTCTGAACGTATTTACTTCAGCTCTATCTCTGTGACTCGCTCCTTGTCCCTTCTCCAGTAATCCAGTGGTGCTGGACTGTTTTTCCTGTTTAATCCTCTCTTCCTGAGTGACGGCTCATTGGCCTGCTTCCACCCAGCCCCCTCCCCCCTCCCAACTGTCACTGCGTTGTCACTTTGTAGAGGCCCTGCAGGGTCAGTGACTCTCACTCACTGACATATCAAATCAACAGCTCATTAATATGGTTCTGAGTGGACATCTATCTACAATTTCTTAACTGCAGACAGTTCAGAAATCCATATTTGACATTTATGGAAAAATGGCTGAAATGTTAATTTCCTCGCAACGCCAAATATGTGACGTGGAATTTTGAAATACAGTTCATTTTTTTCCCCTTTTTTGTATATTAAGAAGCAACGCAACAGAAGTTGTTTTAACTACTCACCTATTTAGGAAAATCATTTTCCATAAGCAGGTTTCTCTGTGTCATGGTGAAAGACTCTTGCTCTCTCTCAGCCATTTCCTT
>NW_024582491.1:577078-647439 GCF_018398535.1 Haplochromis burtoni | reverse complement strand
TTTTTTTGTCAGTCATTAGAACAAAGTTTATTCTTTCTTTTCCTTTCAGAACAGAAGACCAATGGGCAGGAAATTATAAATCAAATCAGAATGACATTTATCAGGAGCTGCAACCTTTATGCAGATTACTTTACAGCTTATAGTGGCCATCTGGTTGCCTTGCTATTAATTCTGTAGTGTAGTGTGTGATCACTAAAGGTGTTTTATTGTCGTTAGCCACTTATTCATTTTTTCTCCATGTTTGTAGAAAAGAAATGTTTCATTCTTGTAGGCTTAGATATTTATGGGGCTTGGATATTTTCCCCCTCATTTTGGTTCAGAGGAATCTCCAGTTTCCATCCATTTTCATGTTCCCCTTTTCCTGCTCCTTTTCTATGCTCTGGCCCTTTCCCCTCCTGCAGGTTAGAGGTTATGGACACTGCTTCTGCATTTTCAGAAGAAGTGGAGATGTAGACGCTTAACAGATCCATTGATTTTGATAATGTTTAAGTGAATGCAACTTTTCATGTTGTTCCAGTGGCTGATTTAGCAGTCTCAACAATGGTGAGATTAGTTGCATGACAGGGAGTTTGAGGCCATTTGCTGTGCTATCTCTACAGTACTTAGGCTGAATAGTGCTAAGTGCATATCATTTTAAATGAGACATGCATGTCGCTGTGATTCTGTCTGCATTGTAAACACAGTTCTCAACAGAGTACACCGATCCTCAGTAGAGGAAGTCTCCCAGGCTCTCTGTGATTGAAACTTGATCCTTGGGTCAGTCCCAGAGGGTCTGGGAGACTTCTGCTACGCTCGGATATAACCATGTCACACACTCTTGGGTTTCCCCAAGAAATTGGCTAGCTGGTATTTTGCAGCTGTCTGTTTTATATCTGGCTGTTTAAAAGTCTATGAGTAAATGAAACATCAATTTAAGAAAATATTTTTATTACAATCTTAGTGGCTTTCCTTGGGAGTGGCAAAAACTGTTGTAAGGAAACCAAACAGTCACAGATATTCAAGAGAGTTATTGAAGATGGCTAAAGCATAATTCCTCTCAGAAAAATGTACTTGTGAGACAATGGAGTAGATACAGGAACATACTTTTTTTTTTTTTTTAAAGCCATCATAGGACTTCCTGCTGCAGAGTTCGAGTAAAAAAATAAATAAAAATGTACACCATTTCTCTTGACCTTTTCTCAAATGTCAGCTTAATTTTCAGCATCTTCATTTTCATCACTTTAATTTTTGTCTAAAATTCTGGTTAGAAACATTTTGCTGCTTCTGCATGATGCAGTTGTTTTCCTTCATAGTAAAATCCTTCTAGAACCAGAAGCCTCAACATTTGGCATGTATCGACTTTTCATGTGACTTAAATTCAGATTCTTTGCGGGCACCATGGTGTAGTGTTTTGCCTTATGACTTTTTTTGTGCGTCCCCTGGCAGGTATGCAGTTATTGCCTTCGGGTGTGCCAGCTGTCCGAAGCTCACCTGTGGGAGGGAGGGCTGCGGCACAGAGTTCTGTTACCACTGTAAGCAGCTGTGGCATCCCAACCAGACCTGTGACGCAGCGCGCCAGCAAAGAGCCCAGAGCCTCCGCCTCAGAACGGTGCGCTCATCCTCCCTCAACTACAGTCAAGAGAGTGGAGCTGCAGGTGGGCTGACTTAACGATTTTACACAACACGCTTATTAGGAGAAGGGAAAAAAAACAAAAGAAGACAACGCTGATCATCAGTCCTCAATGAGCAATCCCTAACCCATATTTCACTGTTGTAAATCATACTCTGTTGTTACTTCTAGCTGATGACATCAAGCCGTGTCCACGCTGTGCTGCTTACATCATCAAGATGAATGATGGCAGCTGTAACCACATGACGTGCGCTGTCTGTGGCTGCGAGTTCTGTTGGCTCTGCATGAAAGAGATCTCAGACTTGCACTACCTGAGGTAAGCATCTTAACACATACATATACAGTATATACTAATAGACATAAAGTACATGCTGTTGGATCAACGGTTTCACTGCAAGTATTTTAATAATTTAGCAATTTAAAAATAAAAAAAAAGATCCTGCTGTGATGAAAACCTGTTGGTCATGTGACACCCTGTAACTACAGCACATAGCTAGTAGTTGTTCCACCGTTTATTTGCTGGTTAACTTTTGTTTCCAGATTGGTACCTGAGATTAGAAGGCTATCCAGCGCTTGCTCTTCCTGTGAACATTTCTCACTGTTTCTGCTCGTCTTTACCTCTCTCAGTCCATCAGGCTGTACTTTCTGGGGAAAGAAGCCGTGGAGCAGAAAGAAGAAGATTCTTTGGCAACTGGGAACACTCGTGGGTGCCCCTGTTGGCATTGCACTCATTGCAGGCATAGCTATCCCTGCCATGATTATTGGTATTCCTGTATATGTGGGAAGGAAGGTAAGGCCTTGCGCACACATACCTACACAGTAGATTGGGATATATTTCAATTTTCCTGCTCATAGTTTTTACTACACGGATTTTGTTTATTATTGGGATGTGTCTCTATGTAGATTTATAGTATTATAAAGTCATAATTCATTCTTAGTGTTGCATGTACCCTTTAATCCTTTCAGAATGTCCACATTGCTTGTTGCATAACTTTATTCATGTCACTGCTGTCAGCAATCAAAGTAAACATGGCGAGTAGCCAGAAACAATCACTGCAACAATCAGTAACCAGCTAGTTCTACTGAGCGGCCAATGTACCCTCAGTCATCTCATTTTCCCAGACTCTGGAGTTGATCCGAGCCAGCAACAGTCATGTGTTACTAACCTGTGTGTCTGTGTATACGTGCACTTGTTTTGTGTTACTCACAAGTCGGGATCTGTTTAGAATAAGAACTTCACATTACAATAAAATGAAACCAGTTGGTCTCCAAAATTCCCCACGAAAGGCTGCCAACAAGAATCTTGAGCCAACTGACTTTTCTTCTCTGCAAACGTCCAGCGCACATTCAGAAGTGATCACAACATACACGAAACATCTGAACATGAATCACTTACACTCCACAAGCACCAAAGTCAATATAGTTATCTTTGAACCATTGTCCCAGGTGTTTTATAGGGGCTTTTTGCCACTAGCACTACCACATTTGTATTGTTTCTGCAATGAAATGCGGGCAGTGCAAAAGAACAGAATGCAACAAAGAAAATGTCAGCCAACCTAAAGAAACAGCATTCATCAAAGAGTTGTCTCATTTGTGGTTTCTTAAAGAGGAAGTTGATGGTAGTAAAAATTTACACCAAAAGACAGAGAGGCAGACAAGAGTTCTGTCTTCTGCAACAGTAGCTCAGTAAAGTTGTCATAGTATTGCCAGTGCCTCTAAAATAATTTCTGAGGAGCAACCAAAAGGTAAAAGGTAAACAATAAGCATTTTTATTTTTATTGTAGAAATCTGCTCCACAACAACACTGTTAATCATACTTTTTCAGTGGTGCCTTTGAGGACTCAGCTCATACGTTAAGTGCAAGTTCACTCTCCTCTAAATGTGTCTCTCACATTTGTGCCACTTTTCTCTGTCAGATCCATAACCGCTACGAAGGCAAAGATATTTCCAACCACAAGAGGAACCTGGTGATCGCTGGTGGGGTGACTCTGTCTGTCATCGTGTCTCCAGTAGTGGCTGCAGTCACTGTCGGTCAGTCTGTGCTCTAACCTGCACCCTCCTAACTCTCTAGTTCTCTTCTCACTGGAGATCTTTAATGACATGCTGTGCCTGTGTTTGACTTTGTTGGAATCAGGAATTTCTTCTGTTTAATGTTCAAGTTCAGATTATACAAAAGTTTATTTTCACTCATCATTTCTCATTAGCTATTTTGTAAACATGGGAAAAATCAAAGAGGGATGGTCTGTTATGTTTTTTATTTTTATTTTTTTAGTGCTCTGACCTTATTTGACCCTGGTGTGTCTATGTCTCTCGACTCTTTCACCTCTTAGGCATTGGAGTTCCTATCATGCTTGCATATGTCTACGGCGTGGTACCCATCTCTCTGTGCCGTAGTGGTGGGTGTGGTGTCTCCGCTGGGAACGGGAAGGGAGTTCGCATCGAGTTTGACGATGAAAATGACATGAACGTTGGGAGCGGGGCAGCTGCCGCTGGTAAGGTTCGATTTCCAGTCCCGATCTGAACTAGCCCACCACACAAAACCAAGAGGGCGTGTTATGCCAATCGACATTATTTGTAAATAAGATCTTTTGCTTGCTTCACTCATGGCAAGTACTCTTTCCTTCCACAGTAAACTGTATTTCCTCTGCCTCTTCACTTTTCCAGGTTGCTTTGAAAAGTGTACTTGGCAGTATACTTTTATTTTACATTTTTCCTCTTTTCACACTTCAAAGGTGTGTTTGAGGATTAAAATGCTAGTTTTAGGTAAGGGTTAGGGTTAGACAGTAACTTGTGATGGTTTAAGTTAAAGAGTTAAGTTAAAGAGAGCCATACAAATGTGCCTGACTGCCCCTTCACCCACATACAGAGCCACATCCTCATACTTGGCACTGCTCTTATAATACACAAACTAAGACTGAAGAGAATCTTCAGTGAAAACCTGTCAACAAGATAAGCAAAGAACAGACGGATGAACAAACTGATATGTTTGATATGTTTGATATGTTTTTGTTTTAAATTCCACGCTGATATATTTTGTTTTGTTTCATGTTCTGTGTAGATACTACATCAGTCGCAGACGCCAGGAACAACCCCAGTATAGGTGAAGGCAGTGTCGGTGGGTTGACAGGCAGCCTGAGTGCAAGCGGCAGCCACATGGACCGTCTGGGGGCCATTAGGGACAACCTGAGTGAGACGGCCTCCACCATGGCCCTGGCTGGAGCCAGCATCACCGGCAGCCTGTCTGGCAGCGCCATGGTCAATTATCTGAACAGGTAAATGTGTGCTGCAATATTTAAATGTGGTTGTGACTTCAGTGTGCTCTCCTGCATTGTCATTGTCTTATTTTCTCTCTCTCTCTGTTGTCAGGCTGGAGGTGCAGGCTGATGTGCAGAAGGAGCGCTGCAGTCTTAGTGGCGAGTCTGGCACAGTGAGCCTGGGAACAGTCAGCGACAATGCTAGCACCAAAGCAATGGCTGGATCCATTCTTAATGCCTACATGCCTCTTGACAGGTGAGCATCATAGGTTTGGATAAGTCGAGAAAGCATGGTCTTCTGTTCATTAGCATGTTTAGTCCAGTTCTTTGTAGCTTCATAGTGTGAAACAGATGCAGCGGATTAGTGAATAATCTGTACCTGTATTATTGTAAACCTGTGCTCACGTCAACTGAACACAAAGTATTATTGTTTATATCATCATGTTTTGAACCTAGCCTAATTTCTAACCTATTGTACTAGTTGGTAAAAAATTAGGCTAGTGCTATTCAAAGATAAAATGGTCATCTAGAGTCTATAGTCACTATATGTTATGAATAACAGCCCTCTGGATGCTTAATTGTGCTGAACACAAACTACATGCAACTCATGTTTCCTGTGTCCTCTCTTCTTCCAGAGATGGGAACAGTATGGAGGTGCAGGTTGACATTGAATCCAAACCTGGCAAACTACGGCATCACAGCGGCAGCAGCAGCATTGATGACGGCAGCCACGTTGGTCGCTGCGGCTGGACCTGTCCCTCTAATGGCTGCACCTCTGCAGAGGGCAAAGGAACCTCCACTAAGTGGGCCAAAGAGGCCTCCTGCTCCTCCTCCTCCAGCTCGGGGGGCAAGAAGAGCAAAGGCAAGCTGCGGAAGAAAGGGGGAGGAGGCACAAAGATCAATGAGACACGGGAGGACATGGATGCTCAGCTGCTGGAGCAGCGCAGCACCAACTCCTCAGAGTTCGACTCTCCTTCGCTGAGCGGCAGCCTGCCATCAGTGGCCGACTCCCACTCCAGCCACTTCTCTGAGTTCAGCTGCTCCGACCTGGAGAGCATGAAGACCTCGTGTAGCCACGGCTCCAGCGGTGGCGACTACCACACGCGCTTTGCCACAGTCAGCCCCCTGCCTGAAGTGGAGAACGACCGCCTGGAGACCTGCCCCACTTCTTCATCCTCCTCCCAGGGACAGAGTGCTGTGGCCACCCCCAACTCCCCCACCTCCACCACGTCCTCCCTGGGTCACGGCACAGAGCTCCCCCCTCTCTGCTTCATAGCAGAGGAGAATGTCAACCTGGTGTGCCCCACTGAGCCGGACTCTCACAGCAACACCGGAGAGATGTTGAAGGAAACCAACAACAACAACACCCAGCATCATCAACCACAACAGCCAGCCCAGACGCAGCATCAGCCCAAGAACTCCTGTATACAGACTGATATTTAAAATCTCAATACCATAAGTGCTGCACACACATTGTTTCAACATCCTTTTCCTCCACTAACATAACAATCCTAGCTTAAAGTTTAACCTGCATTTTCTGTTATTCCCTTGTAAAGGGGACATGTTACTTTTGGATTGGACATCCTCTGTTGAAAAGCAGCCACTGAGTGAAGTATTAAGAAAGGCTTCTGCAGTGCAGCCGCGTGAGAAATTTTAAGGTTATGAATGCTGATGTTTCTCCCTGTGCTGACACATTTTTGTCACTCGCTGGCCACCTGTAACAGAAGGCAACCCACTGACTCGGGTGTGTCAGATTTATCTGTGTAGACTAAAGTAAAACCACTGTGCCAGTTTTGCTAGTATTTGATTTTAGCCGTACTGTCTGGATGCAACACAATAAGAGAAGTTAACCAAGCAGGGACAAGGCAATACAACTTATTTTTATTTTCCCCAACACGTATTAGTTAACAGAGGGAACCTGAGAGTTCTCATCTGTATTTATTATTAGACTGGTTGTTTTTTGTCATGGATCTGTGTTTGAAATTAAATTGTAGAAGACCAAGGCCTGGGCTCAATGTCCTGAATCATTTTAGCTCTAAAGCTGACTTAAAAACAACTGAGATTGTTTTTAAATGGATGCACACACAGCTATTGTCCCATTGTGGGCGATGGTGCTTTATGGTTTTTTTAGCAGCTCGCTAAGAAACGATTTGAGACCTGTAGCCTAATTCAGTGCATGTTCTAGCACTAAGGTGACTCAGGAAGCCTGGGCCTCATCTTGCTCTGTGGAAAGTTTGTAATGATATATGTTGAGGGTGTGGGTGGGGGCTATTTCTTGATTTGACAAAAGGTCTCTGGAAGGCCGTAGATGTTGAGATAATGCTTAAAGTCATTATAATAACATTAACCAATGGGTTGGTCAATTCTGTGAAATTGTACAAAGAAACTTTTTGTCCTGTTGAAAGGTGATTTATTCAGGCTGATGGTTTCGCCTCACTGAGTAAGAGAGAGCTTTGATATCTTTCTTTGTTAACTCATGGTGCCTTCAAGAAGCTGTTTGTGTTCCGTTTATCTCCACCGTGTCTTCGTAGATTCCAACCAACAACCACAACAACTCATTGCAGAATGTCTGACTGTGTAGGAGGGATGCTCCTATGATAGATCTGGTAAATGAAGACTTTTCAATTGCCTACCAAAGACAGCACTCAGGCTCTTGTTAAATCTTAAACCTTTGACTTGTCAGCTGTAGATGCAGTATTGTGCATCCTTTTGAAACCACAGGGATGAATGATATGATCCGAAATTATACAGACACACAGACTGCTGTTTTTGTACATGCTTCACAAATGCTACGCAAATAACCAGGGCTGTACAACGGCCCGAGGCACCTGCACTGTTACCTGTATTTCCTATGACATTGATGTTTTGCAATGCACAAAGGTTAATGGGGATGCAGAGGTTGGTTAATGGTTACCTTCCTTATTGATTTGTCCTGTGAGTTCCTGTTTGTGTTGCCAATCGGTGCTGCTGAGCAGACTTGAAGTTAAGTTCTTCTTTATTTCAGAGTGTTTGCTTAAGCCTGTGTTTACCGCTCCGTGGTCTGCTTTACTGGGGGCCACCGAGTCAGCTCAGGTGAACCTCAACCATTGAATGGTATCCTGACCCAGGTCTGTTACAGAATGAACTCTTTGGTTCGGTGGATTCGGCTTCTGCTGCACTCCTTCCCTGCATTACAGAAAAGCAGTTTTGTTCTTCCCCCTTAGTTCGGTTTCTCATTTTTCACCCAAATTCCAGTTTCTCAATCCTAAGTTGAACACTAGTGCCAGATATAATTTGTAATTTGTGCAGAATTGCATAAGGTATTTGTATATTTGTTTGGTAATTTGCTTTACTATATGCGTGTAAATGCATATCAAAAAAATAAAAACAACTATATATGAAATGTTTACGGTTTCCCAGTTTTTAAGTTAATAAAAGTACTGTAAATACACAAAATGGACCTATTATGATCATTTAAAACTTCATATTTTTACTGTTAGACTCTGCTAAGAGAGGTTTTGCATTATTCACTGTTCAAAATAAATAAATGAATAAATGGCCTGTATTTGTATAGCGCTTTACTAGTCCCTAAGGACCCCAAAGCGCTTTACACAACCATTCATCCACCCATTCACACACTGGTAATGGCAAGCTACATTGTAGCCACAGCCACCCAATAATCCTTAGCTGTTATATTGGGCCTTGCTATGGCAAACAGCATTATTACAACGTATGTAAGACACAAAAACATCATGTCACTCCATCTTTAGTGTCTCTTCTGACACTTTCCGTTACTTGTTATGAGCTAAAGAAGGAAAAAAACCATGTTTCCCAGTTTATTGAATAGCCCTCTGTGAATAGAATATACAATTTTTACAAATCTACTGACACAATGTTAAAAGCCACTGTTAAGAGAAGCTGTGGAAAATGCAGAATTATTCCCTCCTTCCCCCAAATTTACATCCTTATGCTAAATTTTACATTCATGTAGATTTAATGAAACATGAGAAAACAAAAAGTTTGGATTCAGGCAGTCTTTAGATTCACAATACAGAAAGATTGATATTTATTACTTATAACATGGACAGAAACTTTAAATAGCAAATAAATTACACATTTAAAACAGTTCTGAGTTTGGAGCCAAGTGAATATATGTGTGTGATAAATCCAAGTCATTAAAGAAATTTATTAAAGCTACAGAATGATATAAATAGACTTTTTCTTTACGAGTACCGATATGCTCACCACACTAAGTCGACCCCTAGACTGAAATCCAAGGCACACATCTTATAAAGATGCTGCTTCTCTCCAGTGTGCTGGTATCTGCTGTGAAGCTGATGGTGCAGGTAAACAGGCTCAACGGCACAATGTCATTTCACATGGTGAAGACAGAGACTCGCCTTTATGAATGGAATCAATACAGGAACACAGAGCTACAAATTTGCATAGATGACTTAAAGGAGAGCAAGAAATTTTTTTTCTTACAACATTGTAAGTTCTGTTGCACTCACATGAACAGCAGTGAGACATGCAGGTCTCTTTCACCCATTAAGATAACACCATACATGTGGTCATATTAAAATAGTTACTTAAGATGCAGCAAAGATGCACTTTTAAACTTGGAAGGAAATTAGCTTTTTGTTTGTTTATATTTAACATGCACTGAATAGCTTTTGGTATGTGACAGCTGGTCTTTTATAAAATGATTTCAGAAAGCGACTGGGCTCAAAGAGCAGATCAGCTCGATGAAGCCTGTCCTAAGCAAAAGCTACTGCCTGGAGTGAGGAAACACCTGCCTGCTGTGTTACACAACAGCACATTGGACCTCGTTTATTAAT
Source organism: Haplochromis burtoni (assembly GCF_018398535.1). Taxonomy (NCBI): domain Eukaryota; kingdom Metazoa; phylum Chordata; class Actinopteri; order Cichliformes; family Cichlidae; genus Haplochromis; species Haplochromis burtoni. The sequence goes on along the minus strand of NW_024582491.1, from coordinate 637,759 downwards.
ACACTACGGTGAAAGGTCCACTGAGTCCCACTGTTGTACAATGCAAATGGTGCATGGTGTGTACAAAAGTAAAACTGCATAGCAAAATGTTCTGGAGAGAAAAATAGATTTTTTTTTTTATATCGTCACAGACATTACAGACCAGTAGAGTGAATCAGCTCGGTTCCATTGTATTGCTCATTCTGCAGCTTCCTGCCTTTGTGTACTCAGTTCTTGTGCAGTGTTTTGCATAGATCCAAGAGCAGTGGTGGAGCAGCTCATGCAGAGAGGGGAGGGTCAGATATATTTGTTGGCCAGGTTCTGAACATCGTTCTTAGTGAACTGTGTGCTCTGCACGGCTGAGAGATCCTCAAACAGCTGAGTCATGTGGTGACGCTCTTCCTTCTCCAGCAGCATTAGTACAACCTGCAAACAGTGCGTCAGCGTTTATCACCACACAGACCGCTTGATTGCAAAATCTTACCAACAAACTTTAGCTTTTCAGACCATATTTGCATGCTAATCTTACCGAGAACCTGTCAGCAGTGTGCAGATGGTTGAGGTGTTGGTAGACCAGATAAGGGTCTTTCTCCAGTAGGTGTGAGTGCAGGGCCTGCATGATGAAGCTGATGGTGTGTCCATCAAGCTGGGTGCTCAGGAACTGGGGAAGCATCTCTGGGGCCGTGGAGGCCAGTAGTTCCGCGCAGGCCACTGTGTTTCCAGAGCTACGAGCCGCGTTCAGGGATTGGCCGAATTCATAGGCGCTGGCCGGCTGGAGGTTGATGCTGATGTCTTCTCCTTTGCAGCTGTTTTTGGAGTTAGGGACAGCGGTCACATTCTCGTCATCCTCAACCTGAGGAGGGAGACGGACATGGGTGAAACATTTAAACAGGAAAGACAAAAATGGAAAGCCGGTCTCTGTCAGTGAGTCACAATCTGGGAAATCTGCACCACCTATTGCCTTAATTAGGAATAATTTGTCTGGGATGCAGTGATTGGATCTATAAGCTTCCATCTTTACCTACTGGTGTGCTGAACCTGAAGAAAAGGAAAACAAGAGTTTCATAACAATCTGCAGCCTTTTAAACTTGGAGCACAGCCACTTTTCACTCTGGTGTTCCCCTGAAACTGAGACTGAGTTTTGAGACCCAGATAAGCAGCATAAGATGCATGGATACAATTTTACACTTTAGCTTTCTCCGTGTTCTCTTTTGTCTTTTAACAATAAACTGAAAATGGTACATCTAGCCCCACTCAAGCTTTAATTTGGTGTTTTTATTCTTCATTAGATCATTAATAGTAAATGAGGATGGAGCACAAAGACGAACGGTGCACAACAGCTGGGAGCGCTGCACTTTATGATCTGTGCTAGGCTAGAATAAAACCAGAGCTGATCAGATTTCACACGGTATCCCAGCAGGTGTCAGGAGTAATCAGCTAAAAACACACAACTATTTAAAGGACACTTGTTGACCATAAGTCATGATTCTTCAGTCCCCATCATTATAATGCCTCTTCTTCCTAACCACACGTGTAGACTCTCTAAAGTCAAAAGTGGATATGTCTGTTGGATGCAATTAGGGGAAAATATTTATTTTCAATGAAAGTGAATAAACTGTACTCACCTCTGTGATGGGGACTGTCTTCCTGGGTTTGTTTGGTGAAGTGCTGGCCAGACTCTGTCTGAGCAGCTTGGTGACCTCCTCCAGCTCCTTCTCAGCCTCCTGCACGTTGGGATCTTGCTGCAGCACTTCCTGCAGGTCCGAGCTGCAAGCCAGGTAGTCCTGATGGAGGGAGACACCGAAAAAATACAAAGAGAGCTTTATGTATGAAATATGTGAAAGGGATATTTTACTCCTTAGCCACCCAATAAAAAGAAATCACTCCCTTATGGCATTAGCCATTAAAGTCCAGCTCTATTCACCTTGAGACCTTTATTAGCCATGGCTCGTCTGTAGAAGGCCTTCTTATTGGTTGGCTCCAGTTTCAGTGCTGCATCACAGTCCTGCTTGGCCTCAGCGAACCTCTCCAGCTTCAAGTAGCACAGAGCTCTATAAACACACACACGTCAATTGTGATTTTTATTTTTGTCACTGGCACCTAATCACATTTGACACGTGACTCAGAAGTATCATGAATTTGTGACTCACTGCGAATCAGGTTTTATAATAACAGCTGAAGTCATGCCATCAGCATTAACAGAACAGAACATTTTCCTATGATGATGAGATTTACGATTTACACCTCAGAGATGTGCTTCTGGAGCCCCTTTTCTAAATGAATCTTCATGTTTTTAATTTTTTCAAATGGCTCTCAGCAGCTGTGCACCAATGGCGTATGGATGTTTGCTCTGGTGTGGCTGTACATACAATCTGTTCTCACAGCAGGGCTCCACATGCACATGCAAACACCAACACACAATAGGAAAACATTCACGTCATCAGTTTCTTCTGTGACCTGATCAACACCATCTATGTACTATTGTGTTGTGCACCAATTTACCACCAATACACACTAATTTGGCAGCAGTGACAGGTGGCACGACTGGATAGGATTAAAAACAGAGCTGAAAGCACGGCTGACAAATGACAGCTGGGCGTCGTTAATCGGCCTTTTTTAAATTCAGTTGAACAAATTTTGTGGATTTTCAGGCTGTTTTCCCACATCAAGGTGAACCAGTGGCAGAAGATGTGATGAACAGAGGGGAAACGAGACCGCAGGAACATGTCTGTTCATATTAAGGTGAGAATTAAATGACTAACCTGTTGGTGTAGATAGTGCATTCCTCTGGCTTTAGCTTAAGGCATTCTGTGTACTTTCCCAGAGCATCCTGGTATTGGCTCTTCTTCACAAAATCGTTCCCTTCTTGTTTCAAAGCTGAAAAACGGACTTCGGCTTTCCTCTCTAGAAAACAAAACAAAGTGGTGATTGCTAAACATCGCTTACTCACACAGACACGAGGTCCATTCTCCTCCATTTTGACTTCATATATCCACACTGACACTTGCAATACATTTTAACTGACCTCGCTTTTATAAGCCTGTGCTACACAGCTGGAGGGTTTAAGCACTTGAAATTAATGCTGTGCTAGCTGGACATGAGCCACGAGAGTTAAGTCAGCAATCAGTCCCGGTGTGGACCGAGGGCTAATCAATCTGCTGCAGAGTGTCTGCAGAGCGTCTTCAGGGAGGTAAAATTATGCCAGCAGTGCTATTCTTTCATTAGAGTCTAAAAATAGCATAGGTAGAAAAGCCCTGGGAGCAGAGAAACTGCATGGTCAGAGGTGACACGTCCACTTATATAAAAAAATAGGCCTTTCAAATTTTCCTCCAGTCACAACAGGAAGACTTTTGTTCCTCCATCGCTGTATCAAGCAGAAGAATGGTTCAAAAACCGAACAAAGGTAGCTATAATGTCAGAAGAAAGAGCTGCTCGAGAAAATGTTTGTTAATGCTGGATGTAGTCAACATTAGATTTTATTCAGTCATCATAACCGCTGTATGTATAAATGTCCCAGCTACTCTCCTCATTGTCCCAGCTCAGCGATCAACACTTCTGACCCTGACTAACTCTGTGTTTCTGGGGACAAACATTAATTAAGCATCATGACTCTTAAAAACAACAGACCTGCATCCCTAGCAGCCTTCTCTGCTCGAGCTTGGAGGACCTCAGCGCTGGGTGGCTCCTCTCTGCGGTGCTGCTGAGCCGACAGAGGCACCAGAGGGATCTCGGGAAGTTTCTCTCTCCACTCTGGCCCGTCTTGCTCGATGAGCAGCCGGGTGATCCTAGAGGAGGACGTGATTCAGTCATTGTTACAGCACACAGATGAGAGACATTGATAAGGCTTACATAGCGTGTTAAAGATGCATCTAATCCACCCTGTTCCACAGTTTAGGGAGTTTATGTCTTATTGTGTAACTTTGTAGATAAATGTGGGGATGAATGATATCTTTGACCCTCTGGTACTCCTGAACACAAACCAGCCAGGTGAGTATTGCGTAACAGAGAAGGGACACACAGTCTGAGAGACATGATTAGCCTCTAGCCGGAGCTACTTTTGACCAGCTAAATCTGTTAGTCTCTAATAAGCCTGTGTGTAATGGTTACCATGATTTGTTCTGATTTAGTCTTCTAAATATGCTATAATTCCATTTCTGGATTTCAATTATAGAACATTTTCAAATTTGGAAAATACAGCAGGTAGATAGAGTAAGAAAATCTCCATGTCTCATCTGTCTTTTTATTTCCTTTGCTGTAACAGCTAAAGATAGTCTGCGTCCACCTTGTTTAAAATAGATGAGAAATGCACTGCCATAGACATGGGTGCTGTAAAATTCAATACTTGCTTTTGAGATGCCAAATGTTAATGAGTCTGTTAGCTGAGGTGAGAGGTGGACATTATACCTGTTGACACTGTCGTGAGCTGCCTGCACGCTCACGTCTATCTGCAGCACAGTTTTGTAATCCACGTAGGCCTTTCGGTAACGCTCCAGGGACTCATAAGCCATGGCACGGCGGAGGAGGGGCTTGAGGGAGAATGGCTGCAGCTCCAGGGCTCTGATTGGAATAAATAGATGCAATGAGACAAGAGCAAAGGATCGAGTCTGGTGCCCCTGCTGTCGATGCTAGGGCAAAGGATGTGTCTGTACATGTTGTTTCTGAGGTAGTGAACAAGTCTAAAGGTGTGATTCAAGTTTTCTATAACCCCATCTTTCTGCAAACACATCAAGTATATTTAAAGGCTTTCATATGGGAGGCTCCCTTAAGTTAACCCAGTCTGCTGCTTATAAACCACTTCTAAAGAGATTAATTACAATCCCTTACGACACACCCAAGTGCAAATCCCCTCCCACTCATAAATGATCTGAGATCCTCTGCTGAGACTGGTATATGATGACGCTGTCTGCAGAAATTTGTAGCAGTTTGATCTTTAAGATGAAGCACAGGGACAAGCGTGCATTTGCCTTCCACAACTTTTCACATTTCTTGCTGAACACTGGTAGAGTTTTATCAGTTCTCTCACCTTGTGCAATCTTGTATGCAGTCTTGACTGTTGCCATCTTTCAGGTAGCAAGCTGCTCTGTTGGAATATAGAATACAGAGATCTTCTGGACTATCAATCCCTGCATAGAAAATAGAGACCAATATCAGAAATGTAATACACAGCTTGGAAACAGCACGCATAGTTCTGCAGTTATCTTGGGGGTGGAATACAGAATATCTGCAAAGACATCATGAACTCAAAGTTTGAATCGTGTACTTATTGTCTAAATCAGACTGTTTAATGTGCTCTCTGAGCAGCTATAGAAGCGCTGTAGATATATATATATATATATATATATAGACATTTCCCTTTGAGATTGTGACAACTGACTCGTGCAAAGTCCGCACGCTGTTTCTCTCCACCTGCCTTAACTTAACAGTGTTTTCTTCACTATCACAGAGTTAAGCAAATCACACAGGTCTATGGTGCATGTTTTAAACACAGCAACATTATCCAGCTACACTAAACAAATTCATGTCAGTGTGCTGCCTCATCAGATGAAAACAGATTATGGATGATGACACAGCGTGGCAGTGATGATGATGTCTTAGCAACTGAGAGCACTTAGCGAGGTTATTGTGACAGTAGATCATATAAACTACAGCAACTGTGTGCATACCACAACTACGAGACCTGTCAAAGTTTCTTGAATGTCTCGTTCAGTTTCATTTCTACTGAAAAGAGCCTTTTTCACAGATCGGAAAAAATTAGATTAGGTCACATCTGTTGTGCTTCCCACAGTAATCCAGATAGATGATGCCCAGCGACTTTCACAGTCTTAACTGAGTATATTATGGCTGTCCACAGAAAGAGACACAAGGCCATATGTTTAACGGAGAGTGAGCAGAGGTTTCTCTTCCTCCATCAACTGCTTGTCGTCTCACTCTCTGTGAGAATTATTGCTGCAGTCCTACAAATTCAATTTCACAGTGAGTGGTTAGAGGTCATGTGACTTGGACAGACCTGAGCTGAGAGGCTTAGCACCAGACTAAAACAGCAACACTGTCTGCGTACAGCCACAGTCCATCACCCCAGGGATAAGTCACTAAATATTAACATCGTAATGGATCTTACTAAAATTTTGAATACTGCAAATAAACTGTTCACACAAAAATGTGAAGTCTGAGACTGAGAATTTGAAATTGTTTATGAGGAATTATTTCAATAGGGAAAATGATTTGTATTGCTATCCTGTTTTCATGTGTAAGTCTCTGCAGTGTGTTAAAGTGACAAAAATAAAGACAAGCACTGACATTATAGCTACGACCCTATGACCTTTGATTTAAAGTTAAATTAAAGTATGACACCATAGAAAGCTGTTATTAAAATATGATGATGAATAAACAGCTGAGAAAACAGTCGATCAGTTCTGATTCATTTGTCAGCTCATAACACACTGATATGAGTAAAAATGTTATGATTACTGACACGGTGGCACACAGGTAACTTCTAACCAGCAACCTCACTGTATAAAACTAATTAAATAGTTTTTTCTTAATATTCTAAAATATTACAAACACGATCAACAGTGAGTGCCCCTGAGGCTTACCTGAATCTGTATAGCCCTGAATGGCTTGTGAGTATTTCTCCAGTGCATCGGCAAACTGTCCATTTTTAAACAGCAGGTTTCCTTCGTTCTTTAGCCGGGCCAGGGGTGGGGGCAGGGCCCCACATGGGGCATCAAGGTTGACAGTTTCTCCAGCATTTCCTCCAACTGGAGTTGCCTTACCGCTGCCGCTTTGATCACCCTGAACCGAAGCTGTCGAGCCTCTCTTGCTTGATCCATTGGCTATCTTTTCCTGCGGGACTTTGTACTTGTCTGAGCTGCCTCTGTTCTTCCTGTGTTCATGGTGGGAGCTGTTGGACTCGGCGTGTGGACCCCCGTCCCCTCTGCCGTGGGGCTTTTTATGAGCGTTTCCCATGTCTCCCCTTTCGACAGGAGTAGCTGATCTCTCCTCCCCTCCCACGGGCTGGCTAGGTTGAACCAGACAAGCTGGAAGGGAGAGGGAGGGAGGGGAGAAGCAGAGGGAGAGAGACAGAGAAGGGGAAGTCACACCCACAGGAAAGAGTCAGCAGTTACATCATAGTGTGGGAGGAGAGGAGCACATGACACGGAGCCACTTCAAACAGGGAGTTCCAGGAAGTAGAGATACCAAACAGTGACTTATGAAAGGGCTGTGTGGGGGTAGGGCAGAAAACATGCATGCACTGTTCCTTCACCCAGAGAGACAAGAGGGGAATTTCCTCTATCTATAGGACAGCAGACAGAAGGGGATGTGACTAAAGCACTACTATTACCGGCAATGTTGGAGCTTCCTAACATGCTCTGTATAAATCGTGACTGTATTAGAGGGCAAATCCTTCAACTTCTAAATCCAGCACAGCTATAAAGACACAAAAAACTTTCTGCTATAAAGTTAAAATTTAACACCTCATTCAAGTTACATAAATTAGAGTAGCAATAGATTTGAGTCCAGTTAAGTCAGTGGAATGACTTAACTTGTTACTTTTCACTAAATGAGAATATAGATAAAAAATATATCTCCAGTAAGGGAAAAATCTGATCTGGGAAATCTGTACCACAGTCTACTGGTTTACCTCATTCACTTCCTGCTAGTCTTGCTAGTTTTTAATATGAAATCAACAGTGAAAAAAAAAACATGTCAAATAAAGGATCAGTGCACACTTTTGACAAAAATCTAAGTTTCCTCTGAACTCATAACTTACCTAAGCTTGACTATAACTGAAAAACAATTTAACTGCATGTTAAATAGAGAGTAAGCAACATTTAAATCAGTTGATTGATTTTTGGATGCAAATGGGTTATCATAAATGGCCATTAGCGCCGTTATAGTCTCTATGTCTGTGTTTAAGGATATTGATTGTTTTTAGTAGTTCAAACAATCACCAGTTTTATGAGCTTTGTTGTCACTGTCAGTCTGGTTATCCGCCTCTTCTATCTCTTGGATGAGGATTTTTTTGCCCTTGCGTTGCTTCTCTTGTTGGCATTCCTCCATCTTCTTCTCCATTTGAGACATAAGTTGCTAAAACACAAACAATTCATCCATTAGAACATCTCATGTTTTGTTTGTCACAACTATTCATATCACAATCTATGCTAGATTACTTAGTTGTAGTGACTGGTGTATGTATAACTACAAAAAGGAACATTTTCTTCCCATTTACACCTAAATTATACTCAAATAAATAGAAACAGAAGTTAAACAATGCAATTAAAGGGGACGGTTAAACACAGCACATCCTGGGCTGTTCCACTGATACAGATCTGTTAAAAAAGCCACATCATCCTCTATTTATGGTAATGACATAAATACATGAAAGACTTCCAGTGATAGACTCACTAAATCACTCAACTTTCACAAATACAGTGACACCTAGTGGATGAAAGGTAGACTGGCGCATGATGAACATGCCTCAGTACTATCACCTACAGTTGCAGTGGTGTTCTGTGGCTCTTCCCTGAGCACCGTCCTCAGGTCTTCAGTGGCCATGTGGAAGTTGCCCATATGATTATAAACAACAGCACGGCGAAGCAGGGCTAACGGAAAGAAGTGCATTACAATATGTAGCACATACACTAATGCTGCTGTAGCTAAAGTATACCACATCATATAAATACATCTAAAAGTGCAGGTGTATTTATTCTGGAAGCATTATTGTGTTAGAAATTATAGAAATAACATTAACACACCTTTCAGATTGCCTGGTTCTAGCTCGAGCACACTCAGGCAGTCTTTCAGGGCATTGTGCCAGTGCTCGAGCTTGATCTCTGCCTGGGCTCTGTTGTTGTATGCAGCCACAGTTGTTATAATGGAAAGGCTCCTGTAATGGAATAAACAATAAAGCAAACCTCTATTTACAGTGAGATTATTGCACAAACACTTACTACTACAGCTACAATGAAAGATGACAGTCTACTACTTACAATATATACCAAGCAAAACGATAAAAGCCCTTTAAGAGGTGCTAAGTGCTTTCTGCAATGAAGGAGTTGTTTAAAGAACCTGACCTGGAATAGTATGTGACCGCCTCCTCATAATCCTTTGCTCTAAAAGCTTCATTGCCTTTGTCCTTTTCACGATTTGCCAGGAAGAGCTTCTCCTGTTGTGACAGCACTGGATGGATCACAGGGGAAACCTTACATGTTACACAAAAATGCCAACACACCTGATGTACGTTGTATGCTTAATAATTACTGCAAAAGAACACTTTCTATCCACAATAAATTACATGAAGTGTCCACTTGAGTCTTGATTTTAGGATGTCCTGAGTTTATAATTGCAGGTGGATCAGTTTTGTCCACATCCTCCTCTATTTTCTCACATTCTTTTTCCACATCGAACCTGGAAAGAAGGTGTAAAATATATACTTAAAGGTCAAATTTTTAAACTGTGGATCACTGTAATGGAAGCAGTTTAACTTTAAAGCCCTTTTACAAAGTAAAAAGACTTGGGAAGCTTTTATGCATAGAGAATTCAGCTGCTGCAACAGTGGGGTCTTTCTTCTGAATATAATAGACAAATGTGGAGACAGCATGACTCACTTGTCCCATTCTCGGTAATCACGTGGTAGGGCGCATTTAGAGGGTTTCTTTCTTTCTTGTGGAACTGTTTTCTATCATGAGAAAAGACTCTGTTTGAATATTTGTCTTCTATACATATATGTAACTGGTTATGTACTGTATATGCCTTGATTTTTTTACCTGGCTCAGAGGAACAAAGCAACTGGAACCTCTTACAGGTGGCATATTTTCTTTCACTAGATCATCAAATACTGACTGGTGTTTCAGGGTTGTTTCAGTCTTTTTGGTTTCTTCTTGCCATCTCTGAGCAAAGTATTTAGAGAAACAGCCATGTGAGAACAAAGTAAACAGGATTTATTTATTTTTTTAAAAGAAAGAAAAAAATGTGTACCATACTTTCAATTCATCCTCAATTTGGCTCCACTCATCTTTAGAGAGGCTGGCTGCTGTGGCTACAGGCATTTCCTTCCTAAGAGCTCGGCTCTTAGGGTCCAGTTTCTCCAGGTGACTCTCACAGAACTTGATCAGGTGAGGATAAATGCCCTCTTCGCCGGACCTTTAACCAAACAAAAAAGAAAAATAAAGAATAGCTTTTTTTGCAATATTTTTCATTCACATTTGCCAGCCTGTATTTTGTTATGACATGCACTATTATTCCTCTGCAACTGATGACAAGTGTTACATAATCTATTTGCAATATAGCACATACATCTTACCATCTCAGTGGAGAATGAGTGAAACTTGACATGATGATGAGTTTATAACCTTCATAAAGAAAAACCTCACCAACACTATAAAGGGACTGGACTGACTGATTGCTTTATTTTGAGCATGTAAATATAGATACGATTAAAAAAAGCAGCAAAAGTCCATTGAACACAGGTAAAGGAAGAAAAGGGACAGTGAGTTTCCTCCAACAACACTATATTGCTCAACAGACAGTTACCTCAGTGTTCTCAGGATCTTCTCGAGGTATCTCACATCTTTACATTTTTCAATGTAATCGTAGTCCAGGTGCTCCACAGGAACCTTGCCCCTGTAGTCCACAGTGGTGGAGTGACTCTGAAGGGATAAAACTGCGTCTTCACTCATTTCTGGAAAGAATTTACACAGTCAACGTGTCAAAAAGTGTTCCATAAAAGGGAGACATGGCAGTTCTGCATTATATTTGTATAACTTACCAGCATTTTAGCTAGCTACCTTAACTTTACTGGTAATTTTAATAGTTCGTCAGAAACAGCTAGGTTCTATATTTAGGGATGTAACATTCGGGAAAGGCAGACTTATCTCTTAAGTGTCTCTTGAGTAATTAATGCAAGATCACATTAATGTTAGTAATGTTAAGCAAAACTAGTTTACCTGCTCCCGTTTGGCTGAACGCTCATCGACAATGTGGTGTGTATTGCTATGGTAACCACACACGGACGGAAGGCCGGTAGCGCCGAGAGGAAGCACGTGACACAGCCAACAGAGGGCTCCAAATTTGAAAACGTGGCTGGTGAACATGAGAAAACAAGAACAACAGCGGGGGGACAGCTGAGGCCTGGAACAAAGCCTGAGGAAACAATATCGCCTACGGAGGCCACGGTTTTTGGAATAGCCCCGTTTTAACTTCAGGTAGGTATTTGTTAAATATTAAGCGCGTTTATTCCCGAAGAAGATTATTTTGTCGAGCTTAAGGTACAGGTGCGTGGAATTCACCGACATTACCTCGTACTGGTTCTAGTTTCAGGAGGCTAACAACGTTATGTTAGTAAACGTGGATGGCATACAGAAATGTCAGCCACATTTTTTTCTTTAATTATAACTCGGTGTTTTACGAGGCCCACAGTTTTTGTTTTGTTTGTTTTTTAATGGCAATCATTTTTGCATGACATTTCAGGGTTAACACAGGTGTAACTGATTAGTCATTCACTGTGCCATTCCGGGTCCCCTTCAGTCACATTAACAGGAGGCTATTTCAGCTTTGACGGAGCATCACTGCTTTTAATTCTGGAACCGGTTTTTATCCTGTCCTGTCTTGTTAAAATGGCTGCTCTGACCCTCTGACCTAGCATAGAGGGTGAAATTACACTGTAAAATGCGCACGCACGAAACGTCGTCGGGTTTTTGTTTTGTTTTGCTTTTGGATGAATTTTACTAATATCAGTTTTGCGTGTGTTTACCAAATAATTTTGCCTTGTCATATTTCTTCAGACGGAATTAAGTGTGAAAATAACGAGGAGTAAAATGATGTTAAAGGTGGTGTATACTGTCAGTCGGGCTCTGTCGGTGTCTTTTGGCGGTTATGGAGCTCTTTAAAGCGGCATCAGAGAGGGCACGAGATGGGGGGATTTAAATCGGCAGCAGCACGCGCTCTCATAGCAACGCGGATGAAACAGCTGAGAAGGATCAGAGATAAATCAGCTGTCTGTTGCTTTCTGATATACAAACTGCTACTTTTATACACTGAAAACCACCGTAAGATTCGGGAGATAACTTTTATTTTACTATAAGTGAGTCCAGCATGAGACTCCTTTTAAAAATATCTTTTTTAAAAGTATTTAAGCTAGCATTGTATGTGTTTACGGTCTCTTTAAGTTCATATTTGCTGTGCTGAAGTAGTTCTGTTTATTATATTCTGTTTCACTCCAGGTGACTTGTAATCCCCTGGAGGCCAGGCTAAGGTTTGTTCGCGCACTTCCAGTGATCAACAGGAAGATGCAGTGCACTCCTGAATCTAGTCTTTATCTTGATGGCTATAAAGGGCAGCACTGCTACGATGACTGCTCTGACAGTGGATACTCAGGTTTTTTCCAGAGCCCACACAGCACCAGTGGAGCTGATTCATGTAGATCTTTGTCTCCGGTGGAACTGGATGAAACGCCCAAAGAGAACCTCCGGGTTTCTGTCACGCCAAAGAAGATCCGAGAACAAGTCAGATTTTTGGGCAGAGACTCCAGGAAGGTTTCAGCTGTAAGCTGGTGTGAAACTCCTAAAATGTGCAAAAGGGATACCTCGCTGCGACAGAGACTTCTACTGTGTAAACCCACTGTAGATGTCAAAAATGACAACACAAGATCACCGTGCACCAGAAGGATTGAATCCCCTGTCAGTGGGTCTGAACCCTATTTGAATACATCATTTGACTCTGTAGACACTGAGATGGGGGCATCAAGCACTTTAAAAGTGGACCAGGACCTGCCACTATCAGGCAGGAAGCGCCGTGTTCTGTTCACACAGGTGAGGACCTCAACTCTTGAAGACGGCAAGCACAACTGTTGTCACCTTCCCAGTTTTGAGAAAGAAGCCTCACTCACAGATCTAGACATGAGTGAACACATTTTTGCATCTGGTCAATGTAATGTCAAGACTCCAGGCTTCAACGAATTCCTGCCCATCTCTAAAGAAAACTCTCAGTCACCACTGGGCAGCATGACGGATAATCTATATAATGGCTCAAGTGTCTTGTGCACACCATCATCTGCACATACACCCAACTATATCAGGTATGTGTTTTATTGACGAAGAAAATAAAACTTTAAAATATTTAAACACAGATTAACTCCTTTCTGACTTTTAAACAGGTCGTTGAGTGAGGACAGCGGTTTCAGCTCAGTGACTCTTGATAAATCGCAAGACTCCACAGTGGACCATGATGGCTCGTTCCAGGAGCTGCTGCCGTCTGCCTCCAAAGGAAACTCTGAAACTCCAAATCCAACAGAGGGAAGGCGCCGCTCCCGTTTGCAGCGTCAGCACAGGCTCTCTACGCTTAAAGAAGGTGGCTCTCAGTCTGAGGAAGACCCAACGGACAGAAAGCATCAACATCCTTATCAATGTTACAGCCATTCTAAAGAGGATGAGGTTTTTGCTGGGGATATCACCCCTCGCAGTGTCCTCTCTGTTAAATGTGGTAATGCCGTGAGCTCTGATCACTTGGGCTCAGCAAAAAAAGATTATACCACCCCACAAAGAGTGACTAAAACCAAGGCACAAGACATGACCCCTTGTTCTACAGATATCACACCACTCAGAATGACTCCAGTTAACCTCTCTCTGACTCCAGCGCTGCAGCTGGTTCAAGCTATGTGTCAGCACCATGCCCAGATGTTGGCTGGTCAAAGTCCAAGCCTGAAAGAGCAGCTGAAGTTTGCAGCAGCACTGACCAAGACCCCAAGCACTCTTCGGACCACTATGCCATTGGCAGGGCTGATTGGCAGGAAGATGGGCCTGGAGAAGGTGGACATACTCACAGAGCTGATGAAGAGGAACCTCAGGCACATCCTGGCTGTTATACTTTGCCAGATGGACTCTGAGAGTGTCTATAGGTGATGTTTCCAAATATACATTTTTATTCACACAATGTTTTACAGCGCATATCATCCATGCTTACTTGCCACAGGTTGCAGCTCCTTTCCCATTTGGTCACTGATTAATAAAATCATGACTACATTTTTAATGGAGTAAAGAATAATTCAGAGTCCTGTAGAATGATCGCAAGGTGATTGACGCTGAGCTGAAACATACATGTTGTTATAACAGTGTTTGTTGTATAAACAATGCAATTATTAGTAAAATCAGTGGAGTTTAGCTTGCATTACAAACTTGTGTTGTCTAAAAAGTTTAGTGAGCTGAAAATATTTCTCTCATACTTTGTTGTTTTTCACAGGTGCAGCTGTGTTTGCAAAAGCTGGAATCAAATTCTCCAGCAAGACAAGCTAGCTAGCACAATGAGAAGAAGCCACCTGAGTCAAGTGGAGGCTGCTCTTGAGGTAAGAGCCAGGCTATGGCTAAAGGTCTTATAAGCAGGGGTGCACATAAGTGGTCCGCAGGTGCGCATTTGCTGTCAAAATAAAAGACGTGCACCAGATAAGAAGTTGCAACGCGCGTTTGCGTACATAAGATTTTCTGGAGGAGGACAAACATTTGTTTAGAACTCTTAAAAATGTTGAAGCAAACTCCTTTAAGAAATTACTTTGGTGTTCCTCCACCTCCAAAGAAATGTCAGGAGTCCGAACAGCAAAAGAAGCGCATATTCTCGGAAAAGTGGTTGCAGGAGGTGAGCTGGCTTCAAACAAATGATGAACGCACAGATGTGGTGCAGAATATGCTGTGAAAATCCCACTCTAGCGGACAAAAACTGTGCCTTTTTATATGTATGCAAACGCCCATTGCAGCTTCTTATCTTATTCGCTTCCTATTTTGACAGCGAATCCGCACCTGCGGACCACTTATGTGCACCCCTGCTTATAAGAGTGTTTGTTCAGCTCTGTAGCATTTAGCTTTCTGTGTTTTCAGTTAAACACAACATCTCTGTTATCACAGTCTTTGCTCTGTGGTCATCAGTGCATACGTACATCAAAATGAGTCGGTGTTATCACAATCTCCATCACTGTCACTGAAATGACTCTGAACTTATTTGCTGTCGTCTTATAGCTTGGTGCTGCTGTCCATGTCGCTGATGCAGAGACCAGAGCCATGTTGCTTAAGCGATCAGCTCTGAAGACAGTTCAGGCCCAGTCTAGGACCTCCAGCTACTGCACTCCACAGTCAGGAAGCAGGGCTTTAACGCCACTGCAGCTCAGTGCCTTGCATTCAGACAGCAGCAGCAAACGGGATAAATTTCTGGAGGTAAGTTACAAATCCATTAAACTGCATTATGCTTTGAGGCATTTCTCATCAAACATTTATCAAAGTTATTTTAATAACTTCTTTTTCCTCTCAGGTTGCTAAAACCCTCTTCAATGATGAGTGCCTCAAGCCTTGTCCGAGATGTCAGCATCCCGCAAGATGCCATTCAGGCAAAAGAGAGGGAGTGTGCAGCAGAGCTGACTGTGGATTCCAGTTTTGCATGTCATGCTTGTGTACTTCTCACGGCTCTAGAGAGTGCGGTAGTCACTCTGCAGGCCGTCGCAGAAAGGACATACTTCCCGGAAGCGCTCAAAGCAAGCGCAATGTTAAAAGACTATGAACAAATTATTCCTGCTTCATGAAGTCACTTTAATAATATCTATTTTTTGCAAGTTTATAGATGGCAATAAGCAGCGAGGAAACAGATGTGTAGTCCGTGCAGTGTCTGAACTCTTCAATGTTTGTTTGTATTTCTTTACTTATCCCATCCTACCCCTTTCCTTTTTTGATATAGTTCTTACTTGTATATTTTTTTTAAATTATGCACTGAAGGAGGTTTTACCAGCAGATAAAAGGATTTCATTTTACTGTTGTATTTTTCTATGCACTGACTGTACAGCATGTTGGGTTTTTTGTTTTGGAGCTATTGAGATTTTCAGCTTTTACAAACATGTTTTCTAGATCGGTTTTAAAATAAACTTGATATATAGTAAAACCTTTTTTTTTTCTTCCCCTACCCGTGCGCTGCGTCTCATTTGTGAGGATTGTGTATGTCGCTGTAACCTGTACAAATCTCTTTGGTGCCACCTAGTGGTTTGACACTTTCACTGCGAAAGGAGTTTTATTTTAACCCCCCTCCCCTCCCTCAAAAAAAAAAAAAATATATATATATACACACACATATCTTAGATACTAAGAACTTTAAAGTAATCTCTGAATTATCTCGAATAAATCGATCCTGGGGTATTAAAGAAGAAACTCTAAATTGCATTAATTTCTCTGGTCCTGTCTGGTTAAACTTTTACTGCCCCCCCGTGTTTTGAAAATGCGTCCACTTCCATAGCAACCTGGACTCACAGTGATTGAGTTTGACTTTCTGAGTAAGCCCGTCTGAAAGTACTGTCTGCCATTTTTATTTTTAAGGAAAAGCATGTGTGGATTCATTTCAACAGGTAAGAGCAGCACTTTAAACACATCTCAGTTTACTCATGTTTTTACACCTAGCGTGTTGGAAATTTGAGTTTTTCTTTCTCTTTGCAAGAGTTTCTCCGCCTTACTGTGGACAGTTTTGTGAGTAAAAGTTTAGATTCCTCACATTTTCCCCAGTCTGTTACAGCTCGGACAGAATGTTTGTTTTTTAAGCGTTTTAATGTTGATCTTCACACAGGAGAGCTCTCTGGCCTCTGATGATGTACTGGCTCACTTCTTCAATGATTTCCTAAGTGCGCCGGTAATGTAGGCCTGACATAGATATGCAAAACTTTGACATGGCTCAAAGCAGTTTTTCTTACCTTCGCATGTTTTTGCCAGTCTTTCCCAGAGGCTTTGCGGTACAACCGGGAGACGGGGCTGTTTGAGATGGCGAGTAGAGCGGCAGAGTTTGTCTCCACAAGAATCCGATCAGCCCTTTATAACAGAAAATCACAGCTTCTTGCTGTTGACCCGTCACTGCTCACCAAAATGCCCCCAATAGACAATCATTACGCTGTCTGTGTAAGTAGCTGCTAGCAAAATGTTTGTTTGTATGGAGGGGTAGAAATCTCTATACTGGATTGAAGAACTTGTCCCTGACATTCACAGTGCCTGGACAGAGAGCGAGGAATGCAGTGGATCAAAAAGGAAAGATTCCCCTTTTTCCTTCAAAGTGATTGTTATCATGAATACAGGTAAAGTGTTAAATCCTGCTGAAAGAAATGTTTTAATCATTTGTTTTGCAGGCAAGTTTCATCTCATTTTTACCTACATTTTCTCTTTACCTATGAAATGTGATTTCTTTGCAGTATCCAGACAGTGTGCTAAGATGCCTTAATGCTGACTTTGCTGTCTCCTTATTTTATGATGAACAAGTAAAGTCTGGGTCTCTTTTTAGTTTAGTTTGCAAGTGTTTTAACTTTTAAAAGAAGTATCGATTTAAGATTGCTACTTTCAGATCTGAGACTAATCTCTTCTCCGTCTTTTAAGAAGCCTAAAGGCTTCAAGAATCTCTGCAGAGAGAGCCATGCTAACTTATAGGCTGCACATAGAAGCAGCAATACAACAGCAGCCATTTACAGGCCATTCTTTTGAATCTTTTGTCTTGTATCTCTGCCTCACCAGTTGTGGCACATGGCTGTGCCTACCTGAGGGGTTTCTACCTGTTATAAGGGAGTTTTTCCTTTCTACTGTTGCCAAGCACTTTCTCATCGGGGGTTGTCTGATTGTGGGGTTTTCTCTGTATTATTGTAGGGTCTTTTTCTTACAATAAAAAGGGCCTTGAGACAACTGATATTGTATTTAAATAAAACTGAATTCAACTGAATTAAAAAAAATAATGTTTTTAAGAAATCTTGCTTGTGTATTTTCCAACTGGCAGTGCCTCCTCTCTCTGTGATTTTCCCCAGACTAGCCAAGCTTCTGCTTCAGTGGGACCCAAACTTGTGTATTCACAGAAGGAAAAGCAGTTCAGTTCGGACCACCCTGTCAGCCCCTCAACTGCGTTCCTTAAAATTAAACACGGGTAATACTAATGTAGTAAATGTCTTGTCCCGCAGTGCAGCAAAACAAAATGTGTATGTATCCTGTGAGTATAAAAATAAGAACTATGTGTGTCCCATGTTTTTATTTCCTCACATCTCAGGGTTTATGAGCACACGCAATCTTACATGTCTAACATCTCTGCAAAAGGAACAACTTATTCCAAAAAGCAGTGACTCAACCAGATGTTACTCCAGCTGGTCTGAGCCAGAAAGCCTGTGTTCCTTTCCCCCTTTGTCCTCATCAGGTTTCTCCTCTGCTCACCTTCAAAGTGGGAAACCTCAGGAACTTAAGAGCTCACAAACAGAGCTGGGTGTCTGCTCTGGGCTATCATCTGTTAGTAAAGAGAAACCCCTAAAAGAGATCAGTAGCCTGGCATCTCATTCTCCCGAACAACACTTGGAGTACCTGGCTGTCCAAGTGACTGAACAGGTGCTTAAAGACACAATGAATGTAACGGATGGTCCGAACCAGGCAGACACTTGGGAGTGCTTCAGCAAGTCAGGAGATCAGGCAAACTGTAGCAGCACAGACAGATCCTGTAAATGTGACCTTAACCGACATCTCAACAGAGGAAGACTGGAGGGGGAGAAAGAGAGACGTCAACTTGGCAAGAGGGGGTGTGGATGGGATAAGAAGGATCAGGAAGAGGGGAGCAGAGCCACAAACCAGGAAGATGTCCCTTATACTTGTTGCAGTGATACAGGTTTCTATGGAAGCTTGGATAAGTTTAGGGAGTTTTTACAAGGAACGTCAGGAGAGAAGCTCCTTAATCTCTGGATGGATATAGAGAGACTGAAGGCTGCACGGGACAAAGAGCGGAAGCACAGGTAAACACACCTGTCTTATTCTGCAGCTCCAAAAGTTCTAAACATTCAAGCAGAATTTATTGTCTTTTGTTAAGTGAAATAAATTTTCAATGTGGTATTGTTTCAGGTATTTGGTTCTCATGAGAAGCTGCTACCTGCTGAGCAGCAGTCAGTTCAGTCTGAATGCGGAGCTGCTCTCCAGACTGGGACTGACTACCTCCCCCTGCTGGACAGAGGACAAACTGCGCTCAGTTCAGACCTGCCTCACTGAGCCTCTGCTCCACTACTGGTGAGATTTGCGGTGTTTATCTTCTAAATGTCAGTGACTGTGTCTAGAATGCATCCATAAAAATGACCTTTACATTTACTCCTGTATTACATTTATTATTTTGTTGTCTTGTATAATTATTGATTGTGTTCTGTATAAACTGGGTTTTCATAAGTTATAATTTTGCATGTGTCTAAATCTTCTAATGAAATTATGCCCCCTCTCTTTTCTGCAGGGTTCCTCGGTTCTGGACATCTCTGTGCCATCAGGAAGACCATAGTAATTCCTCTGATGTGGAGCTGAGGACAGGGTGGTGTTACAGCTCTTCTTTGGGCTCACAGCCTCGCTGTTGCTCAACGTTCTTACGAACTGATATCAGCTCGCCCCAGTCTTCCCATACTGTCCGTACACAGGTAGGTGTATTGAGATATATGTTACTATGTGCTTATAAGCTTTATGGCAGGAAATCAAGCCCACAAAAGCATCATGAAGCAACAATAAACAACCCAGAGTTTTTATCAGTCAGCAGTAAAAAAGGATTAAAAGAT
Source organism: Haplochromis burtoni (assembly GCF_018398535.1). Lineage (NCBI taxonomy): Eukaryota > Metazoa > Chordata > Actinopteri > Cichliformes > Cichlidae > Haplochromis > Haplochromis burtoni. Next base: position 618,225 of record NW_024582491.1, on the reverse strand, counting down.
AGATTTTAGTGAAATAAATATGAACATGAGAGTATCGGCCAGCTCTTGTTTATACTTGTATAAATTGTACAACTTGGTAGTTTCTCCCTCTAGTCATCCATGCTCCTCCTGCATGCACTCTACACCCTGCTGGGGTCCTCTCCCACTGCCATCTCCTGATTTGTGAACCACTGCAGGAAGTGATTTATCAAACATCTTTTCCAGTCTAAAAACATACAAAACAGAGACAAATGGGAAACCTATTCAAGCTGTGTCTTTGCACGCTAAGGATTCACCTGTTTTGATAGATTTTTGTAGTGACTAAACAATGTACTGTGGGAAAATAATTTTAAAGCCAAAACAAATGAAAATCAACTAGTTTTCACTCCAGCTTTACCTAGTTATTTTATATAAACGCTATATTGCATTTAAAGTTTTTGTATTGTATTTCATCAGGTGATGTCCAGCAGAAGTCAACTACAGTGCAGCACAATGATGGAAAAGATGCTGCAGGCTCTTTGTGCTGAGTCTCGTGCTGGCTCATACTTCACACACTTCTGCGAACAATCTGGAAACCAGGTACAAACAGCTGCAGATGTTAACGAACTGTTTTAGAGAACATGAGGCAGAAAAAAAGAAGCTCGAGGTAATTTAAAAGTGGTGCCAAAGAGTTTCTTCAGCTGAGCAGCTAAGACTATTGTTTGCAGTTCTCCACGGTGCTGTGCTGCTGTAGATGATGGCAGGTTGCTTTGTGCTTTGTGCTTTTTGTTTGTGAAATGCATTGCTGTCATTCTCCTTTATACAATTATGTGTAGCTTATGTTTTACCCTGTGCCACATAGATTAAGAATCTGGGCTCATGTATGGAAACTGTTTCTTTTTAAAGCTTGACCCAACCACTAACTTGTGCTCTAACCGTTATAAATTCACATTAATGGATTGAAGTACATGTAAATATAAGTCAGCTGACAGGGTTTTTGATGTGTTCCACACTGTTTTCCTGTCCCAGCTGTGGGTGAATGCACTTTACTTCTGGACCGACCTGCAGTATTACCGTGAGCTCTTCTACCAGGATGGTCTGGACCCTTACAGAGTGCAGAGAGAGGCACAGGTCAGCACACGCAAACACACAAGCTGTTATCACTGTCAGTGTGTATGCACCACACAAAGATATGACACTAATTCATTCAGTTTGATGCTAATGTTGGCTTTTTAGTACAGTTACTGCAGGAAACAAGAAGCACATGCAGTGTTTTTGCATGAAATATGAAATCTTGGGTCTGTATATTTAGGTGTATTTGGTTATATGCCTCTAATAAAAGAATAATAAAATATTGAGAGAGATAAAGAGAGCTCAATTAGAGAGGATGCCAGGAAAAAACTACCAGTTATAGTAACGTAAAGCTGAGGAGATCAGATGTCTTAAATAAGCAGCCAGTAGTTAAAAGGCAATAAAACAGAGGTTGTGTATTAGATTTTCTATTATTCTCCCTTTTACGCACACACGCACGCACACACACACACGCACACACGCACACGCACACGCACACACACACGCACGCACACGCACGCGCGCGCGCACACACACACACACACACACACACACACACACACCTGCCCTTGTGTACGTGATCTGTTAGCTTGCCACTCCCATTCTCCTCTCTGCTTCTCTTTCAGCCCTCTTCACCCCCTCACACTAAGCCGAGAGATTTAAACTCCCATAAAAACAAGTGAGTCAGACCCCCCCAGCTTTGCGCCAGTCCAGTCACCCAGAACCACCCAGCCTGACTGCAGCTGGCCCAGGGAGGAAAGCAGGCAGTTCTGGTCCAGAATACCTCACAGTGAAACCTATTTTCCTTCAGTTAACCTTTAGTTCACCAGAGCAGTGACATTTAGATGATCTTTCCATAATTCTGAGGCCAAGCGGGGTAACTGACTGACATTTATGTGGTGTGAGGGCAGCAGTGATGAGCGATAGTGAAGACTGTGTGCGAGAGAGCGCAGCGGTGGTGAAGAGAAACGTTTCTGACCTTAATGCAGTTTTATGACTCCTTCTTTCCTCGCCTCTTGTCTCCTCTTGTCTCCTCAGTTCCTTTACTCCACATATCTTTTCAGCTCTGCCAGGAGGCGCTTTGGTGTTGATGAGAAGTTGAGAAGGGAGGTGTATGACAGACTGATGCCCCCGTTTGAGGAGCTGTTTGACAGGGTCGAGGAACACGCACTGAACATCCTGGTGGAGGCGTGGACCACGATGGTCAACAGGGACACAGAGTCTTTCCAGCAGGTAACCGCAGCGCTGCATTAGCACACGCTGCTTCATAAACTTCAGTTTATGTGGAGAAACTAGGCTTCCTTGAGTATTTCTGAAGGTTTGATTACACTGAGGCCTAATTAAAGGAGAGATTGCTTTAAACATGGATAAGCATCTGGTTTTTGACAAGCAAGAAAGTGACTTTCCCATGTGTGTGCTAGTGTTTATGTTGCTGTGTTTAGAAATCCAGAAAGATCAAACCGATCAGGCTTGTTAGTTTGAGGGTAAGGTTTCCTAAAGAGCCTTGCGGATTGGATTTAGATAGTTGCAACTCAGAAAGTGTCCATCACACTGTCCACTTTAATTTAAAAGCATAAAAGACGAAGAAATGCAGCGAATTCTCACATTTCAGAACCTTGAAATATGGACACTCAGGTGTTTCTGACTGTAAAAATGATTTAAATGATAAATCAGTCGTGAAAATATTTAATGCTTAGTTTTTGTGTGTGTGTGTGCAGGTAGCTGTGCAGGAGGAGGTGCGCTCCATTGACAGCTGGGAGTACAGAGAACTGTGCAGCCTGTACGAGGAATCACAGCTGCGACTGGAGCAGGTCAGATCAGCATCCAGCAGTAATAAGATCTATAAAATGCTCGCACTGTGAGTTATTAGGCAGTAAACACACCTGCGAGCGTGAAACGGCTGTGTAAACATAAATGTGAAAATGTATTGCCTAGTAACAATGTTGATTATCTACTGCTATGAGACTGCTTTACTTGGCACAGATACATTATTTGCAATGATGTCATACCGCTGGTAAAAAAAAAAAAAAAGAACAAATGGTCTTTAGGGTGACTTTCGAACATCTAGGAGGCAGGATGAAGCATGGTTTGCAGGAGAAACATCATTTAGCTTTAAAGCTTTATTTTACTGAGGATTTGTCCTCGGCTTGCATTTTAAAACTGGACCTTCAGTGATGAAGTGCTGGATGACTCTTTGTGTGAATGGGTGAAAATGTCTGGTGGTCTAAAGTGCTTTAAGTGGTCAGTTAGATTCGACACTATCCGTCCCACTGTTTCCATCTTCCTCTCCTCTCGTTGCATCTGTCCTGCAGGGGGAGCAGTGCAGCTCCATGCTATCTGCTTCATCTATTACACCTACACACACTTCTGACTCTTGGTCCAGAGTGTCTCCAAATTACCGTGGTTACCGTTTAGGCTCCTTACTTCGTCACCGCCATGAGATCGGGCACTTCATGTCTTTCCTACAAAATCAGAACGCCAGGTGAACTGCAGATTTTAGACTTTACCTGTAATATTCATAAACAGTTATAATATGAAATATATATGGAAACATGGATTTGCTTTTGTTTAGTATCCATCTGATGTGCTGGCTGGATCTGGAGCAGTATAGGAGGACTCCTCGGCAGCACAAGGCTATCAGGCAGGAGAGATCAGCATGGATTGCTGCCAGATACCTCAACAGGAAGTACTTCTTTGGCTCTGACAGCCCTGCCATGACAGAACAACAGAATGATGTAAGTCAGCCCATCTAAATATTTTAAAACCATGTTAAACGTACCCATGTTGGCTCAGTAGCAACTCCAAAGAATATGAGTTATTGTCAACTTCCTGGGAAAGCCTCACAGAGGCAGAGGAAGTAGGAACAGGCCGCCCGTGACATGACTATTCCAAGATGGGATTTGAGCTCCAGCTGAGGATCAGCATCCAGATTTGATAAGCAGAGGCTGCTGCAGCTCTCACACAATTCCCCCATCTCCCTCCTCGGGACTCCTGCAGACTTGACGCTGACAGCTCTGACAGCGGGGTGTTGGCAGCGAGCGGGAGATGAGAGAACATGGTTGGAATTAAAAGGAGAAGAAGAGGAGAATGTTTTGGATCCAAGAAGACAGAGATGATCAGCTCCAGCAACGAGGACAGTAGGATGAAATCTGTCCTGACGTTTATGAGGTTTCTGGGTTCTAAGATTACTCCACGAGGGTGTGGTGCGTAGTCAGGATGAGTAGATGGGACATGCAGCGGTTGGCGTGGTTTTCTCTTTGGGCCCACAGAGATGCTTGTTTTTCTTACGTGTCACAGGACGCTGGTTCTGATGTGATTTTTTTTAGCTGTAATGAGAGAATCTATTAGTGAAATTTGTAGGTTTGTAGGCAAAAAGGTTGATGTTAGATATTTTTGCCACTATTTTATCTTTTTTCTATTCATTTGTCTCATCCCTGGGTTGCTGCATACATACAGCGGTTGCAGTTAAACAATAGTCTGATGTTGTTCTTGGGTTCAGATAGGCATGCAGCGCACTTGTTGGCATGAATCTTTTGTCTGATTTTTTTTTTTTTCTTTAGTCACTTGTCATCCTCATCTCATAAATACCATCAGAATAAATATTTGAACTGAGGATTTGAATTAGAAAGCCAATTCCAGTGGAAGGATCGGGCCTGGCTGCCGTTCTTGCATCTCAGTGTTGGTTCTTGTCTGCGTGAGCAATGTAGAGAGACTGACAGCTTTACTGCTTTGGCCCTTCATTCTTCAGTCACTCAGTCATCCAGTCACAGATTGGCCCCCTTTCATCTGCTCACTCCCACCGCGGTGCCATGACTGGTTCTCATTTCTGAAGCGAGTGTATGCGTGCACGCGTGCCTGTGTGCGTGCAGAATGAGATGAGAGAAACTATAAAGGAGATATAAAAAGAGAGACACGGCCAAATCGATGCATGAAGACAGAAAGCAGAAAGAGGGGAGATGAAGAGAGCAGTGGGTTTGTGGGAATGAAGAAGAGCACAGCAGGAAGCACAAAGGAGAGGAGCTGTCAGTGGGGTTTCCCACTGTGGGCAGTTTTTCTTTCTCCCGTCCACCTCGACCGTCATGTGTTCCTCGTATAGAAATCTATAGACGTGTCCGTTCAGTCTGCTTCAAACACGTGCAGCCATGAGCCGGCACTCCCCCGTCTTCTTTCCTGTGTGTCTGTGTGCAGATTTTGCATTTGGCAGGTGGAATTGAGCGTCTGAAGTTGGAGTGCCTCTCAAACCCAGTCGTCGTGGAGATCCAGGACGTCGTGAGGAATCACATCGAGAAAACATGGCTGCCTCTGTTTCTGTCCACAACAGAGTTCATCGAACGGCAGAAACGCAGACCAGAGGTGGACATACTCTCACACTTTCCTTTACAAAAGACGCCAGTGAATCATCAGCTATTTGACTCATGCAGGTTATACTGAAGGTCCATTACTTGAGAAAAACAATGGTTAGTAACAGTGGAATTTATACACACTGTGAGTGCAAGGGCGAAAGTTAAGTACTGTGATTACATCAATCATAAGCTAAGGACATATTTTTCTATTCTAACTGGAATTTCTCAGGTTGGCTGCTGTGAACTCTGAAAGCATTTGAAAGATATTTTTAGCCCCATTTCTTTTCCTCTTTGCCTTTCGCAGGCTGCTGTTGTAACTGAGAACATGTTCTTAATGATGAAGGTTACATTCATTCCTGGTACGTGTTGTAGTAAAAATAGGTATTTTACAAAAGCATGGCCCGTTTGTCGCTCAGCTTCACCTGGCATCTATTCAGCAAACTGCACAGTCATGGCAGTTTGTGCACGTGCTGCTGATAGCTTTAGTTAACTTTTAAAAAGGTTTTAAACTTTAGGTGCCTTTAATACAAAATAATCTCCAGAGTGAAGTATACAGATTTTGGTGATTCCCTGAACAGCAGGACAAAGTTTGAATACTGGATCGGCTGTAAAGACATTCCATAGGGAAGTATCCTTTGGACTTCAGCGACCTCAGCATGTTGATATTTGCAGTTTTGAGTAAAACACCTGGAAAATTCTCTTAAAGAGACCTCTGGAGTTTAGTTGTACATAAACTCCGTCATGTTATATAATATCTGTCGTAAAGTAAATGCAAACTGTTCTCCTGAAGCCTACACTTGAGAACTGTTCTTCCGTTTTGCTGAATATTTGTTGTAATATCACTTATTGCAAAGCTTACAACATTTCCTAGTGGTCTTGTGTTTATTTGCACACATCCAGCCTTCTAATACGCTTTCATGATGTCACCGAAGTCAGCAGAGCACACTGAGATTAACGATGCTGCAGAGAAGCCTCTTTAACAAAGGTCAGGAGATTTAAGACACTGAATGATTAAAAAGAGTAGAAGTGATTTTGACCCCCTTTGATCTTCTGCTTCAGCTGTACCACGTGCACGTGTTTGATTCCTGGAGTGTAATGGTGCTGAGAGCAAACTGATATAGGAAGTCAGGCACACGTTAATGTTACGTGAGCAACCATTATGCGCAATTACCCTGCAGTCACTCTCTCAGGTTGCCTCATCAGGTGGAAACCCATAAACCTGGGATTCTGCTTCATTATGTTATCAAGTTTAGTCACACTGATCCTCTCATTAGGTAATGAGAGGCAGACACAGGTTAGCATTACACCGTGCAGGAGGAGACGAGCGGAAGGTGGAAAAGCTGGTTAAGAGGTGACGAGGAAGACGGCGAGGTCGTCTGAGACGGATGACATCAGGGAACTAAAGAGCTCGCTAGGAGGAGATAGAAGGAAATGCAGACGTGGGGCAGGTTAAAGGTCTAAAAAAAAGAAAAAAGAAAGAAGTGCAGGCAGAGCTTTGGTTACAGCCAGCAACAGGGAGCAGTAGAGAGGTCTGAGAAGTGTTCCTAGTTATACTCCCTTTCTGACGTTTGACCTGTTTGCACGTGTTTGTGTTTGTGTGTGGCAGCCACAAGAGGTGGCGGGCAGGCTCTCACAGCACGTCCACCGTCAACGCAGAGCAAGAAAAGAAGCCTGGAAGGTAAGGAGAAATCCTCCAGGGGAAGCTGGATATTTTTTAAATGGATAAAAATAAGGCATTTCCTGGCCTGAAAGCATGTGCGATTTAGTTCATGACTTGGCTTTAAGCACTGGCTTTGTCAGACACCATTTTGGCCTTGGGGTTAGTTTTCTCAAATTGGATCCAGAATAAATAAGATTAAAGCATCATTACTAACCTTCCTTTAATAGTTTTTGGAGTGATTTCCACACAGCTCTGTTCCCGTCCTCTCATCGCAGGACACAGATATAAAACATGTACATTTCACATTAGGAGCAGGATGATTACAGGAAGACGTTTTCATACATGATTGTGACCATCACGTTTATGATCATGATGTCATCACTGGCAAATAACGAGTATCATTATCTCAGTATCTGTGAGCTAAGAGTGGAACTCAGAGGTCAGCCGCTGTACAGGAGAACACTGTACTGTATCGGGGTAGGTGATGGCGGACGGCGTGTCACAGATAACCCGAGGAATCCTGCGTCATGTGTCCCTGCAGGCCGAGGGCTTGTGGATGAGTTCCACCAAAGAGATCCTGCTGTTCCGACAAACCCTGCTCAACCCTGTCACCTGCCAGCAGTTCCAGGACTTCGTCTACTCGAAGGGAGGCTTCCTGGAGAATGATGTGCTCTTTTGGTTAGAGGTGCAGAGGTACAAGGTAAAATATCTTGTAATATCTATAAGAACAAATGCTTTCTCAGTCTTTTCCCGTCTCCCTCAGCTGTAAACCAGAACCAGGCACCGGTGGATCTTTGAAATGTCTGTTAAAATTTGACTGCTGTTTCTAAATGAACACTTTGCCCTCTCTGCTTAGAAGTCTTTATTAGCCAAACCTACTGTGTTACTGTACATCTGAGCCAATATCTATGATTTGTGAGTCCAACTCTAAAAGCAAGTCAAAAATAATGTAAGAAATGCTTGATGTGCAGTTTGAATATGGAAAAAAAAAGAAGCTAGCCCTAGTTTTCCTATCTCGGTACAAAAATTCCTCAATGATTGCAAACATTTGTGGAACAGTGGGAACACAGAATTGTTCCCATGTTACTTTTCATTCCTCCTTTTCCCTCTTTGCTTTTGAATGCAGGACCTCTGTCATTCCCACAGTGATGATGCCACCATCCAGCAAAAAGTCTCCACAATCATCAGCTGTTTCATCAACTCTTCCATGCCCCCGGCCCTGCAGATAGACATTCCTCCCCAGCAGGCTCAGCACATTCTGGAGAAACGCCACGAGCTGGGCCCTTACATCTTTCGAGAGGCTCAGGTACTCGCGTCGCATGTGCGGGTCGAACATTTACAGACTTTTTTCTTCTGTGTGTGCTTCAAGCTATTCTTCTCTGCCCGTAGATGTCAGTGTTTGATGAATTACTGAAGTTTTGGCCCGAGTTTCAGGAGCTTATCAGCAGCATCCAAGAGGAGCAACTTATTCCTCTGCTGCAGGAGAAACGAGTCAAGCACAGAGCCAGAGTAAGGAGACAGAGAAGGAGGGAGGAAGAGGAGGAGGAAGAGAAAAACAAAGGAAGGAGGAGAGCCCAGGTGAGGAAATGACAGCGACACAACATAAAAATCTGTGAGGGGGAAAAAAAACTTAATCAAAAATCTAACTTTTTGTTCAGGAAGACATGGAGAGTCAAGAGACCAGTGTTACAGAAGAGGATGAGGATGACGAAGATGATGAGGAGGAGGGGGATGATGATGATCGAGATGAAGCAAATGAACCAGAAGAAAGAAGTGAGAAAAAGCAGTCGAGCACACGGAGCAGAGTGTTGTTCACACCCACACAGACGGTGAGGAGCTGCCATGTGTTTGTCGTGCGAAGCTGAAAATGTGTTTCACAAAAATGAATTTAAACCAAAATCAACGATATCCTTCTATGTGGGAGCACAAGATGCTAAAACAAAACCCCCTGACAACACAAAGTCCAAACAAGGCCTCGTCAGTCTCGACCACAGACCATAACGGAGAAACTCGATGCTCTAATTGAACCGTTTTTCTAATCATGTTTGATGCAACTTGATTTCTGGGCATTTGTCTTCAGCTGTCGTGGTCCTACTCCAAGTATATGGCAGGTCTGAAAAGAGAGGAGGTGCTGCTGAGGAGACGGAGTCAGCTGGAAACCACCTTCTCCACGGCCTCAGGTACTTGCGTGCGCACACACACTGCTTTTTTCTCTGAGCTCAGCTAGGCTCCCATATCCACGGTTTTTGACTGCTACTATTCAGATTAAATGCAGGAAACCATAACAATGAAATGACATTTTGCCTTTTTCCCACAGTAAAATCCAGGCTACATTTTCCAAGGCTTTGATATTACGTGGCAGTTGAAGCCAAAGTACTGTCAAACTGACCTGCTCCACATGTCTGAACTGTCTCATTGGGCAAAAGTTCAGCCAAAACAGCCACTTCAGCCCATCCATTAATTATCAATGTTCTGTGAACGAGTCAGTTCCAGGCCATAATGAATGAGGATACATGGAAATGAAGCATAGTGCAAATGGTGTTTTAATGGGATGGTATAGAGGAGCGATGCTGTTAGGATCACAGATGGAGATCATCACTGATGTCTGCGGCAGCCACTCGTGTGACAGAGTCCACACGAGTGCTAAACATAATGTCTTTAACAGATAAATAGCCCTTCTTATTCTTAATGACTGCTGTTTTTACCGCGTCTTCCTCCCCCTGCCAGAGTCCTCTTCTAACCGTAGCATTAAGTCAGCGAGCAGCGAGCAGAGCTACCGGCAGCCCTCACAGCGCTCCTCCAGAACAAACAGCAAACAGTGTAACAGATACAACCGTGAGTGGACATATTGTAGAAACACTCTCTCAGCAGCCGTTTTGTCTTAGACAGGACAGGCTGGGCTTTATTTTATTATTATTTTTTAAACTGCAGGAGGTGTTAGAGCCTGAAGTGAAACCAGAGTGTGAGGAGTGACTCCATGCAGCGTGACTTTAACAGGGGAAGGTGACCGACGCCGTCATCGGAGCGCCAGCGCTGAAAACCGAGAGCTCAGAGGCTACTGATGTATGTCAGAGTGTGTGACAAACACCACGCTGTGAAACGCAAATCTCTGACACTTGAGATAATTTCATTTGTTTAATAAAAAGTTTCTCCATTAATATATTATAGATTTAAATCTTCCGTAGAGCTCAGTGGTGAAACAATACAAAAGGCAACATTAACATGTTTGCATCGTGAGGGATTGGCATCGACAAAGAAAACAGTGTTACTGTCAAACAAGTGTTACATTATCATCTTTAAAAAACATTTTGGTTTAGCATCTAACATCCATCAACAGATATATAATATTGCACTTCACATTGGCTTGAGACACCGACTCATAAGCAGAATGTAAACACACAGAGCTGCTCGTGCAGAGTGAACTCTTCCAGATGGGTTAGTTAGGAAAGGCTCCGACTGCTGCGGCCTGCACATTTGTATCTGTAACGGCGACAGAGCTCTGATTGGATTTAGTGTCCACTGTTTTTGTTTTTCCCACAATTAAAACTGATCCCACTAATGTTCTTTGTGACTATGTGGTGACTTTTCTTTATCAGAAAATATCTTTCAAAGGCAATTTCTAGGAATTCTAGACACGTCTAAGGCATGGTCAACCAGGTGAACACATTTAGATATAAACCCCCTCGTTTTTACACCAAAATGTATGTTTTGCATAAATGAGAAGAGTCAAAGTACAAGATACTTGTTTTTTTCACATTTTACATTAAAATGAAAAAATTGTTTCTGAAGCTGAAAGCCACACGAATCAGTGGAATCCAATGCGTAAGGCTTTGTTCTTCACCATGGTGAACTTGCTGACAAACACTTTTGCAAAAGCGGGGTCCACCAGGTAGCGATAACACTTGGTGACCGAGGGCGGGGGCTCTGTGAGCGTCACTGGGGGCTGCAGCTGGAGGGAAGCTGCAGAGGGGGAAAGAAACTGAGAGGCACGCATCACGTAATCCACCAGCCTCCGATACTGCTGCTCGGACAGACGCTCACGAACACCGTCACCCTGAGAGAGAGAACACACACACACACGGTTACACTGCTGCTGCACCTGCCAGCTGCAGCAGAGCTAACTAAATCATACATCAAGGTTTAGGAATGCTTGTGCACACTGCTGGAAGAAATTAGTCTGGTCTTAATTAACTGTGGCACGTGATGCCATTAACATCAGTGCAGGAGTTAGAGACTCCGACTGTGTGATCGCTGCACAGCTTCATTACTTTTACAGCCTCACCTCAGCATCACTAGTAACTGTCTGCTGCTGTAACGTGAGTGTGAGCTCGCCCTGCTGTCCTGGTTCCTGCTGACACTCCACCTGGAGGCGGCAAGTGGTTTAACATTCACGTCATTATCTATAAAAGGCCCACGAGTTGTTCTCTGAGAAATGTCATCAGACTCTTTAATTCTTTGTGTCTGTGAGTTACCTCTGTGATGGGAAAGGCCTGCTGCTGGGTGTCCTCGCTGAGGCTGACGACAAAGAGCACCTCAGATGTGAGCAGCAGACAGCCGGCGTGCTCCTGACCTGACCCGCTTACGATGGTCACATCCAGGGACATGTGGAGCTCTGGACGCCCCAGAGACTGCAGCATTTTCCTGCAGTCAGAGAAAGCAGGGACGAGTAGACGCTATGAAACCAGCTGGGATCTTTATATTACCCTATAATTTAGAACTATAGACACAACTCCTCCTGCATGACATTTGTGTACATGTACACACGCACAATGAAAGCCTCCATTCAGCCTGCTAACATCAGATATACACTTTGTCTATAAACACGAGACCAAATGTGTCTGCGTACATCCTGTAATTTACATTTCTGCTTGTTCTCAGTGTGGTTCCTATTACACACATACTCAACGGGGAAATATGTGAGCAGGAACTGAAGTGTTCAGTCATGTTTCTCTGACAGTGTGTTTACTTTGGAAGGCAGGTGTTCGGATTGCGGAGCAGATGTTGAGGCAAACACAGTAGGGACAGTTTGGGTCTGCTCAGTGTTACTTTGCTCAAACAGGCTGACCCCTCAAGTGTCTGGGCTACCTGTTGTAGTAAAAATAATTGATGGACGCCTGATGGAAACCAGTTTGACTTCTCTGCAACACAGGGGAGCATTATCTCAACATTTGTGTATTTTATATCAGGATATAGATTTCTTTAATCTTCCTCTAACATTAGCAGAAAAAAAGGCCCTTGAGTGATGAAAACTCAAGTGGAATGTCAAATTTGGAATTCTTCCTGAAGGCAGATGACAGTCGACACTGACTGCTATTACAAGCAAATGTTTGATAGCTATGGAAACCAAACTAAATGAGAATAATTCTTCAGAAAATGCCATAAATGCTTTTTCTGCAGCTCCCGATAACCTCCTGGATACAGAGGCCTCTCATAAATCTTTATGATTACATTAAGAGTTCCAGTGAGAACATACTGGAATCTTTGAAACACTGAGATCTGACGCTGTATATACAGCTCCTCGGAGCCAAAGGTAACCTGCTTGGCAAGCACATGCAACCTTTGTAAACCGAGTCTCTCCAAACTACTCAGGCATGCAAAGAAAGGTGTTCCCCCTCCATGTGAAGGTACTGGGAAACATTTCTGGATAGACTCAGAGTTAAACAACAAGAACAATTTCTAGCTGGCGGCTTTGGCAGAGTGCTTATAAAAACCTTTTAACATGGCTCGATGAGAACAAGGGAGGGCAAGCTGGCTACCATGTGTGGGATCAAGGTCAAACATCTTTGCAGGCTTGTTTGGAGGGGGGTAGGTGGGGGGGTAGGTAATGAACTCTCCAAGGTTTTTTTTTTTTCTTTCTTTTTTTAAACAAAACAGCAAAATGATGAGAGGTAATGGGGAGGAAAAGAACAGCAGATCCTGGTGAGAATCCAACAAAAGCAAAGAAGCAGAGGCGAGAACACATGTCCCACTTTTGAAGAAGAGCTGGGCAAAGGTAAAGGAGGAGTTGGCGGGAATGAAGAGCGGCTGCAGGTCATACCAGACATATTTAAGATGGCTGTTTGGGGCTAGAGCAGACTTTTCTTCTGTAGGCAGGTAGAGCTGTTTGGGAAGCTGCCACAGTCCTGCTCCATGAAGGATCCCTGCAGAAATCAGGACAGTTGACAGCTGAGTTTTGACAAAACTGTGGATTATACACATGCTCTGCGTCTGTGTTTCATATACTGGTAAAAACAAACACTGATTAGGATGATTTTGCGTGCGCGTATTTATGCCATTGTGAGTTCATAACCCCAGTGCGTGTGGTCAGTTTTCTTTCAACCCTCTCTAGCTGTCAGCAGAGCGATGGCAGCAGCGAGCCAGTGAAGTCATCAAGTAGTTAAAACAAAGCAATAAAGAATCCAATGAGCTCCATTAATGATGTCACTGCAGTGGTACTCGGCAATGCTGCGCAGCTCTGAGTGGGTGTTTGTGGATCCATGTGATTCATAACAGAGCACAAATCAGTGAACTTGATCTGCATGTGTAACCAGATGATTGGATTTTTTTTTACTGAATATATTGTCGGAGCGAGTGCCAGTGGGTATGCTAGTGTATGTGTGTCTTTCTGCTGATGATTAAGTTTGTGTGTCTGCGGAGCTCAGAGGTTTCAGGTAGATCAGAGCCAGGCCCTGGGGAGGTAGCGCTCTTTTATGGAGCTCCTCATCTTATTGGCAGTTTATGTGCTGTAGCCAAAAACTGCCAGCACGCACCTCAATTTTCTATCTCCAATATAAAAAACAAACAAACATTAACTCCACAGGATTAAACTGGCTGTATGTAGAAGTAGTAGCATATGTAGGCAGGCCTGCACTGTGTGTGTTTCAGCTGCTCTCTTCTGGTTCCTGGCTTATTAACCCTTAGCTCCTGCCTGAAGCTGAGAGGCGCGAGATCGCCCATGCTCTGACAAACTAACTCTAATCCACACATGTGTTCATTGTTGCTGAGAGCTCCTTGGAAGAAAGACTTAACACTCAGTCTGTGCTAGTTATATCTCAATAGATCAAAGAGCTCACTGCAGGACATGATGGGCTGACAAATCCATTTGTAAATAAAGCTATCAACTTTTTTCTGTCCAAAAAGTTCTTAAATCATTGGCTGGTCTTCAGAAACAAAATAAGGAAACATTCATGAATTTATTACGAATGCTGTTATCTTTGACCGTGCTGAAGTTACCGTATCCAGTCTGGGAAACCAGTTCTGCTGCTCCTCCAATGGGCTTGGTAAAAACCCCCACGATGCCTTTCCCCACTCCAGAAATCACCCCTTTGGCTTTGCTACCAGCTGAGCTCTGCATCTCCCAGTTCCTTTGGAAGTTCTGCATGGGCTGGTCCACGATGCCGGCTATTGCTCCTGACAGAGAAAAGGAAAAAGTCTCTTTCTTAAACTCACCAAAAGAAAACTTTAACAAAATACAAAACGCTCAGTGAGTTCAAAACACCTCTCTGGATTATTGATAAATTGGTATTAAACCAGTAAATATAAATGACACAGGTATTCAGACATGCTTTTAACCTATAGACCATCCACTGTGATGCAGACATGTGAGCAGCTGTTTGGTTCCAGTCAGTATATAATACATATAGGAGTCTGATTTGAGACAGACTTGAGTTTTATTGCCCTCTGAGTGTTTATTGTGTCCCTACTGTGCTGTCTCCACCACTCTGTGTCACAGCTCTCACCACAGTGTGAGCACCTCTTTGAGAATGTGCCAGTGTGCAGCAGATGAAATGTGCGTAGGCAGAATGTGTTATGCATATGAACAGTGGTGAGAAGAAAGTATTTGGCCCCCTTCTTGATTTCTTTTTTCCCATAAAATCTTTTTGTCACACTAAAATGTTTCAGATCAAACAAATGTTAATATTTGACAAAGACAACCAGAGTAAATATTAAGAAGCAAGAAGCAATCCAAACCTACCTGACCTTATGTGAAAAACTAATTGCTTCCTAAATCCAATACGTGGTTGTAGCAGCAAGAACCGCAATCGAGCATTTGTGATAACTGGCAATGAGTCTTTCATATTGCTGTAATCTGGTTCACACTTCTTTGAAAATTTTTAATTCAGACACATTGGAGGGTTTCTGAGCATTAACAGTCCACACTTCGACTAGGACACTCCAGGTCCTGAAGCAGCAAAGCAGCCCCAGACCATTACTCTATGCTACCATGCTTGATTGTTGGTGTCTGAGATGCAATGTGTCTCCCACAGATGCCGTTTTTGTCCAGTCTATTTCTTATCGTTTAATAATGAACTCTGACCTTAACTGAGGCAAGTGAGGCCTGCAGTTCTTTAGATGTTGTTCTGGGTAGGCTCAGAGGCCTTTTCACCTAATAAATGAAATCATCATTTAAAAACTAAATTTTGTATTTACTTGGGTTATGTTTGCCAAATAAACCCTGCAACAGACTGACAACCTGTCCAGGGTGTTCCCTGCCTCTCGCCCTAAGACAGCTGGGATAGACCCCCCCAACCTGACAAGGATAAGCGGAAGAGAATGGATTGTACACACACATATATTGCTCATTTCAAACATAACTATATTTTGGGGGTTCATTTATTACTTAATAAGACAGCTAACTGACTTGTTTGAAGTTTGGTGTTCCTTCTCATATACCTAACAAGCTAATGCCGAGTCGTGACAGTCCCTGTCTCAGTCCGTCCCCGAGGCTCTCTGGCAGCTGCCGTCTCCACTCCTCCTGCCTGGTGTAGTGCTCCTCATCCAGAGACAGACGGTCCATGTTCCTTGCCAGGCTTGTGGCTAAGTTGGTGATGGAGGTTAGGGTGCCTAAACAGAAATGAGAAATTCTTATGTTTTCTCAGTGTCTCTAGTGGCAAGGTAGAAGTACTTTTATGAATTATATCACGGATTTAAAAACTTCAAATGAGAACATGATTTCCAAAAGTGCCCTTCACACTGATCTGCTGAGAAGACTGACTAAAGCTGGGCTTACACTGCGCGATTTTTGGCCCATTTTGAGACGATTTTTGAGTCGTCTCGGCCCGATTTTGGCCTTTATCGTGCGTCGTGGATCGTGTAGTACACGTGGGATAACGAGAAGCGATTAACACCTCACGACCAGCTCCCGATCATCAATCGATTGGTCGTGAGGATTTCAAACCCTCACGACTGTCGTGAGAGTGTCACCGCAGCTGCTCACACTGCGCACGCGCAAACACATAAATGTCGGTGAAAAAGACAGAGCAGCACGGCAGTGCAGCGTGTGAGCTGAACACAAGCGATGGAGGCACAACTTGTAGAACTTTGGAAAGCTCATCCGAGCCTTTTCGATGTGGCCTCACAAAATTATCACGACCACAACAACCGTGAAAATAGTTGGATCGACACTGCTGCTCAATCACAGCTGACTGATCAATGTTTTTCATTAGCAATTTAGCAAAGTTGATGTTGGTGGCGTGCGTGTCTGTGTGAGTGAAAGACAGAGAGGGAGAGCGAGCGACAGAATTTCCGTTATAACCTTCATTTTATGGACGCACAGTGTGAGCACTTGCATCAGAGCATCGGGCCGTATAGTGTGAGACCCTGATCGTGAGCGACGAACTTCTAACCCCGGCGAGTCAATCGTGCAGTTTGAGCGGGAGCTGAATATCGTGACTGAAAAAAATCGCAGTGTCTGCCCAGCTTAATGTTGAGGTGGACACTAAATGTTGACTTGTGCTTTTAACCATGTCTGCCACAAAACAAAAGCGAAACACATCATTTTGTGTAACTTGTGTTTGTAAATGTTATTTGAGTCATTTCATTTATCACACGGGAGAAATGCCATAACTCCATGAGATAACTTAATCTGATGCTCTATATTTGTTGTGTTGTAAGTCTTGTGTGAGACTCACATGAAAACTCTTCCATCCACAAATAAAATAAAGACAAAGAACAAAGACGGAGCATTTATGTTACCTTTCGAAATATGTTTGACGAAGGAGGTGGTCCCTCTGGACACTCCACTGACAAAGGCTCCAGGCCCACGTGTCAAACCCTCATATGGGAGGCGGAAAAAGTCGGATACGCCGTTGCCGATGCTCCGCACCAAGCTGGCAGGACTGCCCAGGATCTCCAGAGACCCCACAACCCAGCCTGAGACAGACACAGTGTGCTGCATGGTTACATTTGTGTAGAGCAACACTGCAGTACTGCACTGTGACGATCTGAACTAAAACAGGATATTTATCCATATTCTCATGGGTCATACTCTTTGCACTGCATTCTGAGAAGTCACAAAAACTCCACTTCCTCAAGGCTATGAAACATTTTAGCAAACAGTCACAAACCACCTTCATCCAGAAAAGCCTGGACTGAAAGCAAACGCTTAAATAAACTAAACTTTAACTGTGTTATTTCTGGAGTGAGTCTCATTACTCAGAATGAACATATTTTATATTTTCATGTACGATACAATTAAAAGAAGTTTTGTATTCAACAGATATTAAAAACATTTTAGACACTCGCTCTTAGGAGGAACATTCTTCACACGTGCGCTGTGGATAAAGTGTCCTGTGTTTGCCAAAAGCAATTTAGAGTGGGAGGCTCTCTCAATCACAGCAAGTCACAGAGTAACTTACAAAGTATTTCACATCATGATTAGATTTTTAAGAGTTCTTATCTCAGTAATACACACACAGAGACACACACGCATGCACGCAAACTCTTGCATGAAATCACACGTGTGACACAGCACAGGATTTACAGCCTTCTACTATCTCACCTCTCTCATTAAACCATAGAGTCCCCTTCAGATGGCACGGCTCATTGATATTTATGCACTGACAACTCCATCACAAAAATCAAATAGTCATTTCTCAGGACGCCGGGCCCCGCTCGGCTCTTATTCTCTGTCAATTTGCACTTGAATGATGGACTCTAATGGTAGGAAACCTACTCTAGTGGGGCCTCGTGGTTGATTCGGCTTTATATGGTTTCCCAGTTGTGGTTTTGGTAAAGCATAAAGTCCTGACAGGAGCTGATGTTTACAGGCCTGAGTCATGCCTTTAAACACACACGTGCTAGAGTGTATGCAAAGATAGTGTGTCTATTGTCCATAAGGCTTTGTATGTGCACGGATTTACACATGTGGGCGCATGTCTGATCATAGCGCTGCACATCCTCATGTTAATCAGTCCCAGAATGCAATGTTTCCTGGAGTCCGGGTCTTTATGATGACTCAGGAAGAGGAGAAGGCGGTAGGGTGACGTGTTGAAATACGAGCAGAAATGAAGGTTCTAACGAGAGACAGCGGGAAGGAAGCGTCTGGCCAGAATGGTGATTTCTGATGTGGAAATGACTGGCTTAAATCAGACCATGTGTGGAGGCTTTGACTAGACAGGAGGACAGCACAGGAGAGCGGTATGGAGCTCTTACAGGGCCTGATAAGTCAGCCTTAGACACGGTGACCGCTAAAGGATTAACCAAAACATACTGCCAACAAACTGGGTGTGAACCGTGAGTTATTGGTCAAAACTTATGATACACCACTGAATAATGACAATGACAGAACATAAGTCGTTCTCAGGCCACTGGTGATTCAGGTTTTGCTTCCTGGAGCTCAACAGTTTTCCAGCAGCCCCGGGGTGTATCATTTGAAAGATCAACTGTAGCTGTGCTGAGAAGAAATGGCAGAATTTTCTTACTTCATGCTGAATTCACATTTCATTTGGCAACCGACACCACAAATTGTGACACCAAGCCCATCATAAAGAGAATGTAGGAAAAAAGTGCATCATCTAGTGCGAATACAGGTGTTTGAGGGTAAGAGAAGCTTTACAAGTCCTGTCTGCTACCTACCTGCTCGGAAGAGGGCTCCCGCAGCATAGTGCATGGCCAGAGCATGGACGAGCTGTCTGGCTGTAGTGCAGAATGGCCCTCTCTCAAAGAGGGAGAAGGACAGAGGAGTGTGGTCTGAAGCAATGTACAGCTTCAGAGAGGCATGGATACTAACTAGCAGGTTGACAGGTTGGATGGTCAGCTTCTGCAGCTGCACGGGGTGGACCAATGCCTGCACTGACTGGAGAACCTGGATCACACATAAAAGTTATCAAAAGAAATAATTCTCAGACATATTCCACATATCATTATGAGGTTGGATGCTGCTTCCTGTCAGTAACATAAGGTTCCATTGTAGTTATAAAGATTGTCAGAATGTAGCAACTAAAAGCAGAAATAAAACGATCGTGTCATGAATATCGCACCTGCTCAGGGAGGGTGGAGGTTGCTCCAAGTTGTTTGCTGCACCGGGTCTCTGCAGAGGCAAAAGCATGGGTGGGGATGTAGGTGTGGAACAAAGTCTTGATGTAGTAAACAAAAGTGTCTTCGAGGTAGACTCTGGCAGGCTGGAGCTGGAAGGAGAGCTGAAGAAAAAGAACCTATTCTGAGAATGGCTTCTTCACAATTGTTTGAGAGAAAGTAAAGTCATTTGGACAGAGATTATGCTGATCTCTTACAAGCTGTGACAGCTGCTGAAATGCTTTTAAGCGTGATTTTTTTTTTGCCTCCAGTAAAAATGAAATCATACGTCAGGTAAGTTATGACAATGTGTTGGAAGGGAGAGTGCGGTTAGCAAACAAAAATGCACATCAAGAGATGGGAACTAATCGAACCTCCTCCACCGTGCATCTGTCCCCAGCCAGCGTCAGCCTCATCTGCAGAAAACAGGAGCGTTTGAACTCATTCATTGCTTCAAGGGACTCAGTGGGGTTGGCATCACGGCTCCACAGACTCCCAGGTTCAACTCCCCCTCTCTGATCTTGGCACAGCAGCACAGGGAAGTGGAAACTTGCCCGGTTATACAACTGGTTGTCCAATTGCAGACTGGAGCACCACACCTCGATGAGAGATGAGTCACACAGCAGAGCTGGGATGGCTGCTGTACCCACAGAGGGGTCAACGGCTAGCTCCGGGGGCAGGGAGATAGGCGTGGGAGCCAGGCTTAGGAGTAGCTTGGTTAATGTGAGTCTCAGGAGCTCCACTGAACTGGTGGGACTGGTGATATCATCACTTAGCACCATGCTGGCCTCACTCAGGAGGATGCAAACAGACAGTGTGGAAGACCTGAAAACAAAACAGAAATATTAACCAAAAAGATCTACAGTGGGAAGAACAGAAACTATTAAAAATAAATGGTATTTACAAATGAAAATATAGCAACAGTTAAAGTAGCCATAAAATTATTTGTCATTTTTTGGGTACAGTCAGGAAACCTTTCCAGGCTCTGATTATTTGTAAAGGATAATAAGGGACCATCTACCAGAGCACTTTAGCAAAGATCATTGTCTGAGGTAATTTGTTTACATTTACCTAACATGTGATTATATTAATATCCTGTTTTGCCAAAATGACAAAGCAGCTTGCATGTGTTGATGTAATGGAATAAAGCTGTAATACTATGTTCTACTGTACAACTAACCACGCTCATGACAACACTAGAAGGTTTTATTGCCCTCCTGTGGTGAAAATGATGCCTGTTTCTTCATGTTTTGAGTACTGCATGAAAACATAGCTGTTAACAGTAATCATAAAGCAAATGGAAGTGAACACAGTAATAGGCACAGGGGTAGATAGCTTGAGGTTAGGAACAACAACATGCATGCTTGATTTCTCGTGGCTCAATTATGTAGGGAACATAAATCGACAACAATAAAACCACTGCCTGTGCACGCATACCTGCTGTGTTGGTTGATTACAGTGTCCACGCTGCCCTCTGGTGCCAGAGACAGAACCAGGGTGCCTTTCTCATAGGCCACGTCTATGTAGAGACAGCCAAAGCCTGGCAGGAACACCACCTGAACAGCAGCAGAAAACTAATGACTAGACATTATTCGTCACATGATACTTTGAAGAAGAACTTTTACACAGTTCTAGCTCAGGTCAGTGTGTATGTGTGTGTTTCAGAAGTTACACGTGTCTGACTTTAACCTATGCCACTCTAGGTTCAGAGTCATCACACAGTCATGTGAAGAAAGGAAGTAGATCACTGCTGAACGCTTGGCTAAGCAGTCATAACAAGTCTAGCCTTTGACTTCTCACCCCTACCACACAGGTCAAATTCAGACTTCACAGTAACCAGAGATACAGAGCCTCAACCACCCCACCCCCGCCAACCCACAGCTGCCTAGACACAACAGTAAACATTACACATACTGCTCCTTAACATTTTGCTAACCCTACTTTACTACCCCAGACGAGACCGAACATTCTTACCCCGGATCACCATTTAACCCCAAAACACGCACAAAACGAAAAACTAATGTTGCGTGAAGAAGGTTCCGACATACCTCTAAAACCTGATTTTCATTTGTAACGGATCAGCCACACAAACCAAGCTTAATTGTTAACTTGTTTTCCTAATGCGAAGCTAATTTAAAAGAAAAATAAGTGAAAACCTGGGTGCTTGTATTTTATCATCATCATCAGTCACAAGACTGTGACGGGGCTAATCTTCATTACCAGCAAAACATAATGAACTCTGGCTCCATCTAGCTGCTCCTGAGGTTTTGTTATCACTGACATCTGTGGTGTTAGGAAAGGTGTTTCTGTGTGTTTAGGTCAAAAGTTCAGATTGGTCTATCACTAGGAGGAGGAATGACTTAAGTGGTACATTTCTTCAATTACTACTCTTTTACCTGAGTGCCAGGGCAGTTGATATCTATGGGGTCTGTCCAGTCGGTGGTGCTGTGGTCCGAGGTGTTTTTCAGCAGCAATGTGGGCAGCATCTCTTTCTGCTTGCACTCTGGGAAACTGGAAAAGTGGTAATAGAGTTCATGGTGCAGGGAACAGTTAGCAGGCAGAGCACGACAGTACACCTCAGTCCTTGGAGTTTCTGTGAAACAAAAGAGAGGAAAAAAAAACGTGCAAGAGAAAAATTGTGAGTTTAACCACAAGGCTTATTAAAACACAGAGTAGAGGTTTCCAGTGTAGCCAGAAGGTGCCCTGCTTACCTTTGATATTTTCCTTTAAAAGCAGTGGGATAGGACACTTGTTGTGGATTAGCATGCGGGGACAAGGGTCCTCATTAAGGGTGATGTATGTCACTCCAAGGTGCTCCTGATAGGCCAGGACTATTGCTCTGCATGAAAAAAATAACATGAATAAGGTAAAAGGGCAATTTGAAGAAATTGTTTGGATCGGCCCAAAACTGAATACAAGTTTCATGAAGTCATCCTTTTCTGGGAAATCTTGCTGACAGACAAATGGACAGACCGACAAATCACATCTATGATGTACCTCCACCTCAGCTCTGGCCATAACAGGGCAATAAACCCATAAATAAACTGTCTGCAGACAGCTCACATCCCAGCCCTTTCTAACCACACACAGATAAGCAGTCACACACCCGTCAACACGTCAAACGTCACATTATTGCAATGTCCATTTGCAAATCACTAAATGCATCTAGGGGCAGAGCCCTAACTGAACCCAGGCAATGCATCATCACTGTGTGTGTGTGTGTCCATGTTTGTATTTGTGTTTATATCTGTGTGTCTGACTACACATACAATTATGCACAAATGAAGAAAATGAACTAAAGCTGGCCAGTTTTATCACCATATCATACGGGTGTATCCGTAAAAAACGAAATTGTCCATTTATGAGCTATTTATCACCAAGTGTATATATCACTGTGTGTTCAGTCCCTGAAAGCCATCCAACCAGCTATCTAAATGGGCTACACTAGATTAAAAGAAGAGAAAAACAACACGAAATTCAGATGGATGAATTGCACAAGAGCAGCTGATAAACTGACAGTGGAAATGTTGAGGGGATTTCTCCTCCTGCTTCATCATCAGTGTGTAACAAAGTGTGACTAGCTACAGTGTCTCCTCTCTTTATGTCTAGTGCCAGCTGGGGTTCGGTGCCCAGCTCTAAATGGACTGTCACGGCCAGCAAACCGCAAATGTTCTGCTTCACCCACCTGCTGCTCAGGCCACCCCCTGAGTCTGGTTCCCTGGGAACAGATAAACTCTGCCTGGGGAAGTCTTGCCGGATGGGAGCGGGAAGGCTCCATGCTGCAGATCCAACACCGGCGTCAGGCCTTGGACACAAGCTGAAGAGCATGTGTCTGAGTGGCAAAGGGAACTCCACCATTCCCTGGATGCTGGTTTGGAGGAGGTCCCAGCATGGCACTGAGCACGGTTTGGCTTGGGATGAATTCTCAGGGGGAAGGAGTGTGAACGTGGCCGTCTCTGGTATCTCACAGATCTGGGAAGAGTACATAATATAAATATTATAAAAAGGCAGTTGAGAGGAGAGAAAAGGGAAAATAAATCATGGTAAGAATATAAATAAATGACAGATGAAGGGGAAAAAAAAATAGAAAACGAAAGAGACAAAAAGAAGAGGGCAAGGTGACATGAGCAAATGAGAATAAAGAGGAGAAATGGTCAAACATCTGATCAGAAAACAGGATATAAGATGGGACACGAAGGCCAAGAAGAAAAGAAAGCCAGAGAGCAAAGAAGATGCAAGTGATTACAACAAAAGATACATGGTAAAACCACATTGTTATTCTACTCTATTCTTTCTCCCACTGAGCTTAGAGCTAAATTGGTAGCAGAGAAGCCCTGCTGTGCTGGCTTAACAGCCAGTGAGCAGTGTGTAGTATAGGACTACAGGGATTAGGCTCTAAGCATGATGAATAGACAAACTAGAAAGGCATTCCTAGCCTTGTTTGCGGTCTGTGTTATTGTTAAGCCCATCGCCCGCTCTTTAGTTTCTTAAGCTCTTTTTTTAAAAGGTTTTTCAGTCAATTAGTGGCAACTGGCAAGCTTTGCCATCCTTCCATAAGGGGATCTGAAAGCTTGTTAAATGACATCACAACATTGTTGCCCTCTTTAGGGACAAGCAGCAGATGAAAGCAGGAAGGAAACCTGCATCCAATTCTGGGTGTTTGTCTAATGTCCCTATGAAGTGCCATTGCCACATGGTGAGAACGGCAGAGGGAGAGAGGGGGCTGGGGGAAGGTTTGGGACATGATCTGATGGAAAACGGCTTGCAACATCCCAGGGTATGTGTGCTGGGGTAGACACACTGCGTTTGCAATGTGCATGGGGAATAAAATGTATGTTTGAAGCTTCAGGAACTTGAGCAGGCAGACAGGAGAGACATGACGCAGGACCATAAGCACACACAAATGCCACAAGGATAGAAAGTAGCATTGTGAAATGAAACTCTGGGCCAAACATTTACACCGTTTTAGAGTAAGAGCTAACAGTTGAGGATGTGGTCAGGTGTTGTGATGTATGATGAATTGTCCTTGTCTAGTCTGAAACATACCAAAAATATACTGAACCTGCATTGCTGTGTTTCACATTTTAACATTTGCCAAAATTCTCAGCTCATTAAGTCAAAGATGATAAACCGAATTCAGAGAAACCTTCATTCCCTCCCTATGACAGGAAAAAGCATGCATTCAAATTACCTGGTCATCAGCTGCCAGTGCGTGGTCACTCAGCAGGGGCCTGTAGTGTATAGTGTAAGGAGTGTTGTTGACAAGAATTGTCCTGTCCTCTATCTGCAAGATCTGGATGCCGTGTCTCACCACAGATGACACACAGAACTGACACAGCTACGGAGGAAAGAACAGGCAATAAGCTGTCAGCGATAAATGATTAAAGAAAGTAACAACGTTGCTTCTTGTGAGATCTGTAAGTCATCATGTGGTCACGAGGACGACAAATGGTGAATAGATGGCAGGATGGATCCATGCTGTCAACGCTCCATATTCTGTCCCTATGCAGAGATTGAGACTCATCAGACAGGGAAACGTGTTTAAACGTAGCCTTATTTTACAGTTCTCAGGATGGAGCGGCACTGCGTGTGGTACCTGCTTCCAATGTCAAGGAGGTGTGTTCAGAGATGCACATGTTTTTTGCCTTTCTAATTTCACCATTGCCTCCAACTTTGTTATTTTTTCCCAGGATATTGCTAAACACTGGCTGCTTTTTCTTTTTCACATAATTCTCTGTAAACCCACTGGTGGCTGTTTGTGGAAATCCAAGTGCATCAGCAGTTTCTGAAAAACCAGTTCACTTGGCATCAATTCTAAGTCACTTAAATGACCTGTCTTCTAGACTCTGATGCTTGGTTTCAACTTCAGCAGATCCACTTGACCGTGTCTACGTGCCTGAGCACAGTGAATTTCTGCTATGTGATTGGCTGATTAGACATTTGTTTCAAAAAGCATTTAAACATGTGTATCTATCGAATTAGCCGGTGAGTTCTCATGCTGGTAGGAGCTCTGTTGATTTGGGAAATATATTACAATTATTTCTTCAAGAATTCTGTATTCTTTTCCACTTGCCTCCCTAATAATTCATCAGAACTTTTTGATTCAAACCACATTATGGCTTTGTAAAAAAAGAAAGAAAGAAAAGAAAAAAGAAAGAAAAAACCACAATGTAATTCAATAACTGGCAGAAAATAAATAAACCTAAGATATATGGACAAAACCCCCAAATTAAAAACATTTCTTGACAAATATGCCTAAACTTCACTTCAGTTTTAACAAACTATTTCACTTTCCCAGTGAGCGACTGTATATTAAAAAAAGCTTTGAAGTTTCCTTCACCTTCTGTTTACCAGGGAAGGCTCCCAGCGTGATGTCAGCTTCAACATATCCCTCCTCATCCAGAGTGACCACCTCTGAGCTTGATCCCTCCTTCCACCGAGGAGAAGTTAGGTCATGAACTAGTTTCAGGGCTGTAGACTTGTGGACAGTGTTAGTTTGGGCCCAGTAGATACCAATCTGGAATGCTTCCTGGATTGCAATGAACAGGAGTTCAGGTTAGAGAACAAGAGACAGAGAATGAAGGAAGCATCAAAAAATTTACTATCAAATTTGAAGCTGTGACTTCTCTCCAAAAAGCTCAACTAAGTGCTCCTGTATATCAATTCATACAGTCCTCGCAAAGTACTGTATGAATTCATTACTAGTAACCTCAGTGCTCCACACTGATTGTTCATCTGGCTCTGGAGCATACTGATGATCAAAACACCAGCCTTCTCCTATTAAACCAATCCGGTGTGAGAGTTGCAGCTGCAACTGTCTTCTCTCGACGTGTCGCTCCATGATAAATAGGAGGTTGCTATGGAAACAACGATGTATTTGTTTCTATTTCACAGGCTATTACACATTTACAACTTTTTATTTTGTTTCCTCGTGCTGAACCATATTAGGTCTTGTTCTTTGATACACTGCCTTCCCGCCTAGCGCTGGGTTTCTGACAGAGAAATGTGCGTATGTGTGTGTGTGTGTTACGTTCCAAAGGGGGAAAACCATCTGCAGGCTGTTCTTTCTGATCTCAGAAGCCAGTGAGAATGCATGCCTGCAGTATACGGTGACAGAGCTTGGCCGCAGTTAAAGACTTAGGCAGGGAATATTGTTGTAATGCAGCTCTGGTGAATGATCTCAGGTTTTGTGCTTATTAGTCGAGACTGAAGTGAGAAAAGAGCTGGTTCCATAATAATGGCTTTAATGCCACAAAAAGACATCCATGTCCTGATGTCAAAATATATATTTGCTGAATTATTACGACTATTGTCATGATGTCACAAAGACGTTGGCAAGTACAATACAGTCTATTAATGTCTTTCAAAATAAGAATGAGTTTTACTGGAAATGTACTTTGAAGAAAATAAGTAATAAATGAAAGTTTGACACTTTGTTTTGGACTCTTACTGATCTTTAAGGCTATGATACAGAATCTGTGGAATATAAGGAGATTTTAGGGACTTGGGCCATTTTTATCTTTTGTAGCTTTGAGTGTTTAAACAACTCCCATATACATTTACATACTCCCATATGCATACAAAGATCTTGTCGCACTCTACCTTGAAGTTGGGCGGTACAATGACCTTGCCGGCTGGTATCTGCAGTACGATGGTCTCTCCCTCAAAAAGCCAGAGATCCCATTGGGAATCATTGGCCAGTAAGGCCCAGGGGAGCAGCTCCACCAGGAGTGTGTTTAGACCAGGTTTCCAGCAGGAGAGCTTCACCTGCATAGGACTGTCCCATTGTGCAAGAGGCTCGAGCACTGACCTGTTGGAAGAGAACACTTCTTGGATAAATCACTCCAGCAGAATCCCAGTATGGAGAAGTTGATTTGAGGAAAATGGTCACTTGAGTCGAAGGTTTGCATCATTTTACACTAAAGTATTTTAAGCACTGCTGCACCGTATAAGAATTAAATGTCTCACCCTTTCAGTCTTAATGATCAACTTTATCAAAACACTCCATAAAAATGGAAACCTTACATGGTTTAAATTTGGCAAATCTGACATATCAGATTGGGCAGCTTCCAAGGCTCCTGATATTTTTAGACAGTTTCTTGGTTGTCTCATTCTAACCACTTCAACTGTGCTTATAATCAGTGATTGTGTGCACTGACTGTGATGTCACCATAGATCTCAAATTTGAGCAGAGAACAAACAAACAGGTCCAACATTTGTGTGAAGGGTTAAGGTGTGAGGTGAGGAGCGATACAGAGAGCAAGCTCGTCATTTTTCCCCAGCGTTGATCGGGTTGTGTATTATGAATTCGACCCCCGGCTGAGACTATCGATGCAGAGCTGTAGCGCACTGAAGTGTCTGAGGAAGAACGTTCAGAGAAAATGATCTGGACTCGGAGTGGCAGCTCAGATGAACGTTAAGCTGCAGGATCGCCATTTTGAGACATGGAAGGAGTACCAGCACCCACTGCAGCTGCTCAAGTGCTGAGAGACATTCCTCTCAGTTCCACTGAGAGATCTAAAAATAGCAGCTTTGCTGAAAACAGTCCAGTGGTGTAATGAGTCACTGACCTCGAACGTGAGATACGCCAAATTGAAATCTTGAAAGGCTTTTGATTTTTTTTGTTCTTGTTCTCAGAACTTTTTGATCACACCTCGTGCTGACCAATAATGTACTGACAGCAGTCACACAAGCTAAACAAATACACAGACAGAAGTGGTCTGCAAACAAGTTATGCAATACAAACAGATCCAGAGAACAGTTGACAAGACATTTGGGATCACACATGGGCATGTTGAGACACAGACAAACAGGCAGACAGACAGACTCATTTTTCCACTAATTCACTGACACGGCACTCATTTCATGGTAATCATCATCTTGTGAGCCCTAAACAGTGCTGAGTGCCAGAAGAGAACCAAACAAACTCAGACTTACTCTGAAGTTCAAAGCCATCAAAGGCAAACCAGTCTTCTCTCTCCCACAAGGCCGCCTGGACTCTGCTCAACCTACCAACCTGTCAGCTCAAACTTGTCACAAACCCAAAGACTGACTGCAGTGAAATGGGACCAAAAACACTGGGAACAGCTTTTCTTTACCATTTACTGGTGTTTATGGTAGTGTGTGTGTGGTTAAATGCACCACTGACCTTGCGGATGAAGACAAAAAAGTGCAGGGCTCATAAATCATACTGGAGAGATCACAAAACTGTAATGGAAAATAATGTGCTCAGCAGCTTTAGTCTAACCCCAGTGATTCTGGAGATTAGGGTTTTAAAAGTGTGAATTTTGAGAGGCTGCTGCTCTCAAAACCCGTACACCTAGCAGCTCGAGTGCACCACAAAAAGGTGTTTTTTTTTTAATGATTATGGAGGTGCCCCACTGCCTTTAAAAACCCAACAAAGAGAATAAAAAAAAAAACATTTACCACTTCAAACTTCCTTTGCCCTTTTAAGGCACAATATTTACACACTGCCTGCCAAGGAGCTTGCTTGGTGTTGGTCTGGTTTCTTGACTGTGCCAGGAAGACAGAGTACTATTTCCAAACAGCAAACTCTATCACTATTATCAGCATTAAAGAATAATATACAAATTAAACTGTGGCTTTAGCTTTCTGTCCAAGTTTTGAGTGTGTTTAAAGACAGCAATCAGAGCTATTAATCCTAATGACATCCCCCTTTTCCCTCAACATTTTTCCCGATGCTCCTTCGGAGCAGCAACTTCACAGATTAGACAAACTGCCGCTTTCTATGATGGGAAGTGAGCTTTGGCCTTGGACTTTGTCTCTCAGGAAAAATAGAGAGGCCCGATTCAAAGAGAAACCTAACACCCGATACCAGCCCTCCACACAGACGCAGTGTGTGACATTTAAAGGTGAGCGATGTGTACGGTGGTGTAAGTGCAACACAATGGTATAAGTGTGTATACACACATGTGCATAGCAACAATCTGTGTGTGTGTGTTTGCATATGTATCAAGTGTAGGGAAACCAAGGCAACCACAAGCAGACATATGGCCCACATGTCCAGCAGATCCGCTGGGACTCTTTGTAACTTGGAGCCTGTGGGAGAGCATGTGGCTGCGTCTCCTACTGCTGCTATCAAGATGATTCCCAGAATGACATTTGTAGACAGATTCCCATGTGTGTTCTGCCTGACACTATACGTAAACTCATCCACGGGCCACATTTACACAAGTGCAGGCATACACATACAAGTGTATATACGATGCATGCTCTGCAGAGATGGGCCAAGCCATAACCAAATGCAAGACCCTCTCATTTGTGTGAGAAAGTGGGACTGTGACAGGATGACAGCCTTAATCTCCGGTCTGTGGGGACAGCAGTGGTATTGCTGCTAATGTCTGATGCATGGCTCTGCATTGTCTTTGCAGTTAACCGTTTTATTATGAGAACAAAGAGTGAGCAATAAAAAGAAGCTTCTTTCAATCAAGGCTCGCTTGCACAACTCTCTGCTTTGAGGAGGAATGCTGTAAGAAGCTAAGCATTAGAAAAATAACACACTGGTGGGCTGCGTATTATGAAACTTTAAATTTAATGCTAGCCACAAAAGAGCCATGACAGGGATGAAAAAGAGTTATTGATGCTACTTATTAAAAAGATCACGAGGTGTCTTAATGAACAGAAAGAAAACTGTTTTTAAGTAGAGAATGAAAAAAAACAAACATCTGCCAGTAAAGAAATATTCACAGCACTTTGTACCCTTGCAAACATATATCCCACATCAAATCTACCAGCCAGTGCAATGCAAAGAGTACCTGTCAGCGTCTTTGATGACATACGGCCATGGAGGCTCATTGCTTCTCTTTGGACCATAGAAATCAGCCAAGATGTTTTCTGGATTGTCCTCGTGTCCGGTCTTATTCAGTATCTGCTTGATTAGGCTGGTGGAGATGGGCACAGCGCAGTGCGAAGCATCTTCATCTTCCCTAAAGAGAGAAAGCACAAACATAAAATCATTACAATTTCCTCAAACAGTGTGTGACTGTGACGTGTGTTCATGGAGAAAGTAGACACCCTAGATTTGATAAGACACAAGAGACAGCTGATTTAACTCAAAGATTAGGAGATATCAAGTTCAGTGAAAGTGTGATAAAAGTAAACAAATAAAGGCACTGCCTGTGACACAAAATCATTTTTTACCAGCAAATCTGGCTTGGCAGTATGTTATTTTACACCAGAAACAATTCAAATATACTTTATTTCACTATAAAACAAGACATCCTTTGACAACATCGGACTATTCCCATTGTTCTTTTCGATGCAATTAAAGTGACCCCTAGCTACACTCCACTTTTGCCCTGAAACCTTGAAGCGGGTTCAATCTGCCTTTTGTTATGGACTCCTCTTCATGACATGCAGTCTTGTCTTACAAACACTAACTCATAAGGATCAGAGAAAAAAAGCTAAATGGCAGTAAATAACCCCACTGAATACCTAGGTCCCAGACACTGGTCAATTATGGCTTTGCAACAACAAGAGAAAAAAATCCAACAGTTTAATAACTTCTTCTCTTTATCTGGGCGGCATCCAGTTCCACTTGGCCAAAGCAAAGCAGCCCCTTACCCCAGAGCAGTAGTTTATTAATAGAGCCCATTGTGCTATAAAGGGAACACAGGGGCTATTGCTTATGGATCTGGGGCAAGACAGACGAGAGGGACAAGGTGTTGACGGGAAGCTTCTCATCCAGAGCAGTTCCTGAGGGGGAAAACTGGAAGAGGCTTCTGATTGTAGCTCTTGATCTTCTAATGTGGTGGCCAGAACGAGGAGAGCAGGACATAAGAGTTCTGGTTAAGACTTGTCTGTGTCTCTTGTGCGGAGACCACAGCTCTGTTCTCTACCTCGTCCATTAAAGCCCACAACTATGCGTAATTACAGGAAGGAAAGATGAGCTGTTGACCAGCGAACAGACTGGATCTGTCCTAGGGGTTTGGGGTCGGGGGGAAGGGGGGCCTTGTGTGCATCTGTACGAAATGTGTGTATGTTTACAATTGTGGCTTGTAGTGTGTGCTTATGAGAATGGAGAGGGATGAGGGATGGATTGAGCTGCGGGGGACAGGAGAGGAGAGTATGCAAGTTTGTGCGGTTTGAAACGGTTTAGGCAGCGGACGGATCGTAAACACGAGGAGCATTGTGGTTGCAATCTAGAAAGACAAGACACTTAGTTCTTTCTGAGCTTGCTTTTTGTACAACTGAAAAGGATTTATCTTCAACAGCAGGGGCCAAATACATTCCCAGTCACTGTACAGCCACTGCGGTTCCTTTATGGCAGCTGAAATCAAAACAAACTTTGTGACCAGATATCTAAACACAACAGTTACAGCAAAAAAAAAAAAAAAAAAAAAATCTCTCAGGGAGAGTCAATTACACTCAACGTTTACTCTGTTTATTCAGATCACCACCACTTGCTACCAAAAGGTTGACCCCCCCACCCCCACCCAGCACCCCCCCTTATGTATTTGCATAAAACAACTTAAATTACATTTGGAAAGATAACAAATATAGTAGAAGCAACAACAAAACAATATGTGCATGTGGTAGCCATTTCCCTTGGGGCCACACACACTGAAGCATAAACACTTCTGTTACTGAACGACACCATGCGCCAAAACGCATGCCATGTACATATATATATATATGACATGAAATGAGGTGTAGTGGTGATGCTAGATAAAACAGATAAAATACAAATGAATTTCTTAGCATTTCTTTGATGGACTTGGCTACAATGATAAATTGTACAGTTATTGGTTTCTTACACAGAGGCTATGGGAAATATGTGCAAACACATAAGGACAAACTGGGGCAAGTAATAGGCGTAGCAATGATGTATGTGACAGCCTCTGCCCATGATGAAGTGGCATCTGTCACACTTACACTGGCACATTTCTAACCAAGACAATGACAGGCACGGACCACACACAGACACCGGGCTAGTGCGCGTACATTTTTTACCTCATGCAAACATAGACATAAAAAAGTATTATTTCTACACACACAAACTACTGGAAAAAAACCTGCTTTGCTGGGGCTTTATCTAAATGAGGTGTAATGACGGTCCCGCCTAAAATGTCAGAATTGAAGCTATGTGTCAGCTGCTGCCAAGGTGGCTTCCTCTGTGTGTTGGTTCTGTGTGCGTTCCCAGGCTATGTGTGAAAATTATATGTCATGCTCCCTGAGCCACTCTTTCACAATTTGAGCTTGACAAATCCTGCCACTGTCATGAGAAAGAAAAATACACTGAAAAACCCTGTCATTCAGTATTTTTAGGCACATAAAGTTGCTAAACCTACACCTGGAAGGTGCTCACCTATTTGCCATGTGGTGAGGTTTTTTTTGTCTAGGCAGTGCACAATAAAGGCAGTGCAAAAGGACTATGTGGCATGAATAAGGCACGGCGGGACCACGGAGCGACGTTCAGAGCCAACTTTATTGTAGTCACGTCACACCACACCACCACCAACCCCTGAGTCCCCGTGTTTTAACACGGCGGGCGTGATTGCGGATGCCGTGCAGGTGCGTCCGCACGGCACCGCAGACCACGCCCCACCACAGACTACAACAACTAAATTGGCCACTGAAAATGTCTGCTGGAAGAGAATAGTTTTGGTTAAGACCAAATGACAAGAATATGAGGTTAAACTGCATCGTCGCAAGAGCCTACCACCATCATTAGGAGTGATGTCAGATGTGCAGAAATTGTAACATGTAACATGTTTGTGAAGCTGAGGTGTGTTATATAGTGTTTCATAGATCTTAAGCATGAAAAGGTATTAGACATTACTTGAACTACTATGTCCTTTTTTGGACCAATGCATTTTTTTTTTTACCTGGCTTGGAAAGTGAGATGGTGGGTGAGGTCAGCTTCCGTGTTTAGCAGGGGCTCCTGGTGACCCTGTCCACGTATTAGCTGGCTTTCTCGCAGTCCGAGGCTCCTCTTCTCTATATGCACGATTAGAGAGTCCGGCAGGTGGCTCCTCATGACAAACAGTGGACTGAAAACCACCTGGAACATGGTTTTCATACAGAACAATCAATGAAAAGACAAACTGATGAGAGCAAAACTAAATCAGGAAAAATAATGATTACACCAAAAATGTAAAGTTCTTAATCTTAAGTGTTGGATAATTACTTAGTTCCCAGAGATCAAAACAAAAAGGTTTAAAATGTTCTGTAACGGTAAATATTGTAACAGATGCTCACCACTCTTTGCTGCATATGAGAGTTGGGTTCGATTGTGATGAGCGTGCACAGAACATAAAGCAATGAGCCATTAGAACAAGGCACCTGAAAGGAAACAAACTAGCTGTTAGAAGATATCAATACCAAAGAAGCCTGAAGGATTTTCAACAAACTTGACCTCTGACCTTGACTTTGATATTTGGTCATATTTGAACTAGGCTCCTATGATATGAATTTGAAAATTCTATGTCGCCTCATTCTTGATCTATGTGTTGGGTGTTCATGCCACCCAGTGGGATGATGACACTACCCCCTGAGCCTTTTATGACTGATGGGAAGTTGCAACGCTGTGTAAAATGCAAATGAAATAGAAAGCAATAATTAAGAAATCTCATAATCTCATATTTTATTCACAACAGAACACTGAAAACATTAAATGCTTAAACTGAGAAAATGCACCATTTTAAGAAAAATATTGGCTCTTTTGGAATTTAATGGCTACAACACGTCCCAAAAAAGTTAGGAGAGGGCAACAAAAGACCGGAAAACTAATTGGTACTAAAAAGAAACAGCTGCAGGAACATTTTGCACTAATTAGGTTAACTGGCAACAGGGCCGTAATGTGAGTGGATACAAAAATGCAGGATTTCTCAGAAGAAAAGATGGGCTTCGTTATGCAATCTGCAAAAAAATGCATCGATAAATTGTGTAACAATTTCAGAACAATGTTGCTCAATGTAAAATTATGAAGATTATGAATATTTCATGCAGTATCATCAAAAGAATTAGAGAATCATGAGAAATCTCAGGGAGCAAGGCAAAAGGTTGAAAATCAATAATAGATGCCTGTGTTGGTTAGGCCCTCAGGAGTAAAAAAAGGAGTGATTCTGTCATGGAAATCACTGCAGGAGCTCAGGAACACTTCCAGATTCATTTTCTGTGAACACAGTTTATCGTGCCATCCACAAACACAGGTTAAAACTCTATCACGCACCGAAGAAGCCATATGTGAACATGAGCCAGTAATGCCAGTGTCTTCTTTGGGCCAAAGCTCATTTAAAATGGACTGAGGCAAAACTGCTCTGTGGTCGGATGAATCTGATGGTATGTGGGTGCATTATTACCTATAGAATTGGTACCTTGCACATCTGGAAGGGCAACATGAATGCTAGAAGGTTTTAGAGTAACTTATGCTTCCATCCATATAACCTCTATTTCAGGGAAAACCTTGTGTATTTCAGCAAGACAATGCTAAAACTGCATATGCATCTATTACAACAGCATGGTTTCACAGTAAAAAAGTCCGGCTGCCTGCCGGTGCTCCAGATCTTTCTCCAGTTGACAACATTTGACGCACCACGAAATGAAAAATACGACCCAGAAGTCCAGCAACTAATCTATTCAGTTCCCAGACCTTTACAGACTGTTGTTAAAGGAAAAGGAGAAGCTACCCTAGTCCAACATTTTTGAAACCTGTTGCAGCCATCAAATTCAAAATGACCTTTATTTTAATACTTTTTTAATAATAATCTTTTTTTCTAATAATGGCACATGCTTGTATTTAAAATTTACACGGGTGGTTAAGATGTAAAATATGAATAAACTGGATAAACTTTAATGCTTTTGCTCCTTTTTACCCCCTGGCATGATATTTACTGCCTCCATCAATGATGTTTTGTCCTAAAAATCTTTGTTTCTTGGCTTCTTTCAGCAGTTAAATGTTAAGTCTCCCTAAAGCCCTGCAACACAATACTATGGCTGTGAGGACTGACAACTGTTAGTGCCAGATAGTGGCCCATTACAGTCAGTTAAATCTTTGCAAGATTTAAAGGCTGAGAATGTGCCCACCAAACACTAAGCACTCTTAATGTGTCACTGGTGTTTGTCCCATTTACTCTTCACTCCTCATTAAAGTCTTGGGATGCCAAGTCACATTACAAGCGGTTTAGTTTATGACAGCCTGGGGACTTCATTTACTGGTAGGGTCAGCAGAGCAGAGCAAAGAGACAGGGTGAACATTCAGTTTTAATATACAGACCCTTGCAAAATAGACTTATTTGGATGAGGGAGTAAAACTTTGGCAAACAGATGCTCTACAGTGATCAACTAAAAGATGCTCACCACTGGGATAAAGTCGCGATGACCTTCTGTGCTTTCTCTAAAGCTCACGTTTAAAAAATGTTGAAAATAAGATTTAAGGATGAGGAAGATGAGATATGAAAAAGGAGATACCTCAGATGGATTACAGATACAGGGAATCATCAGGCAGATTTAAAAAAAAAAAAAAGAAGACAAACACTGAAAATGGAGGGATGCAGGACAGGTGGACAGGCTTGATGCCAGACGATGAAGTAAAGAAAGGAGTTAACTAGAAGATAGATGAGTGAGGCAGTGTGTGGGCGAGAGGGTAAAAGGCAGGGAGGAAACATGCGAGTGAAATAGCAGGAGACAGGCACAGATAGAGAGATCTAAGAACCCAGCTACTAGTTCAGGCAGCTCTCTCATTTGGAGCCAGCCATCCAGATGTGCAATGAATCGCTGATCCTACGAAAAAAGATAACAGTGCATGCTGGAGTGCAGTCAGAGATGTTCAGACCCCCTTTTCCAAAACACACACACATACACAGGAGCTGGAGTGGTAGATGGCTAGCTGTTAACAGCGTGAGGCTTATAAATAAAAAAGAGAGAGGCAGACAAAGAAAGACAGTTCAACAAAAATAAAGAGCAAATACAAGAACAGCAGGGAAAAAAGCACAAGAAAAATAAAGAGCAAGCGCAAGAACAGCAGGGATGGAGCTGGCGCTTATCCAGTGGTGTGAAAGTGCCTTCAAAGCCTTTCCCTGTGCCCACATATCAGCTAGTGTTTCCTGTCTATGGTTAACGTTGTTATGAGAGAGCATAAACAGTATTTTCTACCTCTCAACATGGCTGGGTTATGGGTTGCAGGGTCTTTGTAAGCCTATCTGAGGGGAAGATCTCAATCTGTTCTCTAACAGTGAGTAGCAGCATGGAAGCGCTGCCACTGTGGCCACCCAGGAGAAGAGGATCCGGTCACAGTTGGTGGTCCAGTCACTGGCTCCAAACATGTTGTGTGGATGGAGAGCCAGTCAGAAGTAGTGGTGTGAGCAATGTGTGAGAGAAACTTTGTGTGCACGGCTAGCACATTCAACAGCTTGCAATTGGACACACACGCGTGCTCCAGGCACAGTGGAGCACGCGTGTGCATTTTAATCTGCTAGTATGCACACGCAACAAATTGTAACTGATGTAGCTTCTGATCGTAAAGACATGTACAGACAAGACTCTGGGAAACTAAGTGGGAAGCTTTACTGGACATGTGGAAGGCTTACTTAAAGTTCTACTTGTGTTACCTGTACAACAAAGCTGCTGCTGCTCTTATCCCTCCGTTCCAGCTGAACATCCTGTGACCACTCATCGTCTCCTCGAGCCCTTACACACAGCTCTGTCATCTCTGCATCCTCCAGCACATAGGATGGCAGCTTGGCTCCTGCTTCCAGGCAGTCGCAGTATTCCCTGACTACCGTCTGGCTATCGGGCCCCACGTAGTGCTGCACCACTCGCAGCTCAATGTCTTGAGTCAGGTAGCTGCACATGACCTGCCGCCCACAGATTATTACCTGGGGAGAGGGTTGTATGACAGAATTGTCCAAATTAGAAATAAAGATGTTTAGTGCCTTATAATTAACTTCTATAATTATGAGATAAGTTTTACAACATGTCACTGGGAATGTAGGAAAGTCACGGTTTTCAAAAAGACGCCTTCCAACTAAGATCAGCTTTGACTTCTACCTGAATAATTTCCGATTCCCAGCTGTTTTATAAAGCATAACTTTCCTCATTGCCTTACAGTTTAAGATCACTAACAATTCATATACATCCCCCATTTTTACAAGTTTTTGGATGTTGTACTAAACAGGAATAAAAAAAAGAATGTAATGATAACGTCAAAACAGAGAAGTTAAGAGGTGTGTTAAAAAAACTTTCTCTTTCTTGCAGTATTTTTACTTTAAATGATGTGTAAACCATTGCATTCACATCTTAATTTGCATTTTATTCCACATCTCAAAGGTGACACACAGACACACACCCTTACATCAGACAATCTGTACTGAACGGAACGGAAATGACTTATGTGTGAATCAATGTAAACACATATGTGCACGCGCACACACACACACACACATACTGTACTCTGAGTGTGGAACATCTTATTGTGCTTTTTAAAAAAAACTTGTAGTATATGCATGTGCATGGAAAATCTGGACTCCCAATTAAAAAAAATAAAAATCAGTGAGTTTAAAAAAAAAAACTCAATCCGGTTGAGTTCTGACTGGACCAGCGATTCTGTTCTGTTTCACTCCGTCTGTAGATTGACCTGTTTCATGACCCAATTTGGGCCAAGCTTTAGCTGTTGGACAGATGACCTCACAGCTCACTGACTGTAAGGTGCCCAGGTCCTGTGTCCACAAAATAAGCCCAAATCATCACCCCTCCACCACTGTGCTTGACAGATGGTAAACCAAACACAACCAAATGTGTCATCCTGGGCATTGGGACCAGACATCTCAACATTGGTCTTCTCCGTCTAAAGGACACGACTCCAGAAGTACTGCAGAGTGTTCAAATGCAATTGCTACATAGTAACTTTGCTACCATGTTCTTTTTCAGAGAGAAGAGGAGAAAAGAAGAGGCTTTCTCCAAGCAACCCTAACAAACAAACCATACGTGTTCAGTATTTTTCTAATTGTGCTGTCACGAACTTTAACCTTTAACATGCTAATTGATGTCCGTAGAGTTTGAGATACAGCTTTTGAAGGTTTTTTGTAGTTCTTC
Source organism: Haplochromis burtoni (assembly GCF_018398535.1). NCBI lineage: Eukaryota > Metazoa > Chordata > Actinopteri > Cichliformes > Cichlidae > Haplochromis > Haplochromis burtoni. The sequence continues at coordinate 579,867 of NW_024582491.1, read as the reverse complement.
AACCACTGCACTTGGTGAATTTGCTGGGCTGTCTGCTTCTGGGAGGATTGCAGCAATGAATGCTTCGGAGCTGCCAATGATCAGTTAAACAAGACCATTTAATTAACAGCACATGGCTCGTAAGTCCTGTGAAAAACTCTCTTTTCCATTTAACTACAGACTATCATATCAGCACATACCAAAAATGAGAGAAAGCTGGTTTCATAGAAATTTTTTTTTGTTTCACCTCTCTTTTTGAACACACTGTAATGGAAACAACATGAAGCTTTACTCACTGTTTCCATGTTAAAGATGAACCACTGATCAAAAAATAATCAATGGCTTAAGTGATCCTGACAGTAATTTTCAGTAGCAGGCCTAATGCACGTGCTTTTACAAGTGTTCTCCCAATCACGCATCCATGTGCAGACGCATGTGGGCTTGTATGAGGGAGATTAATATAAACTGCACTTTATAAACTTTTCTAACAATAGGTGCCAATATGAACACTAAAAAGGTGACAATGAAAGACCATAGAGAAGCAAGAAAGAGGGTAACGGAGAGGACATGGTGTGGCGCTGAGGACGAACCCCACCCTCCCAAAAGAAAACCCAGACTGAGGTATACTCATGCGTTTCTCTGTAGTGGCAGCTGCCGTCCCGTTCTGGGGGTTTTGTTGTGAATTGGATATGACCAATGTTCATACTCTATCACTGCATCCAATGGAAACAAGATGTAATCAAAGTTTGGGACAGATGGTAGAAGGAATGTGAGAAGCCGAGTCTGTTTTGTCTGGAGGATGAGTGGGAGATGTGTGTGACACTTGACACTGTTTACATAACAAAGTGTCACAGCTACAATCTGATGGCATCTCTGCATTTTCAGGAATATGAAGACTCTGCTTTTTATTTGTGGAAAAATTCCAGCATGATTCATTCCTTTTCTTAGAGCGAAAAAAAAAAAAAAGACAGTTGGTGTATGTATTTGGTTTATGCTGGTTTATGATTTGCTGTGATCTTCTCTGTGGATTGATGGGACACATTGTGTTTTTGGATGGCTTAAAGTTCATAAGCTTTTGTTTTATTGCTCTAAAACAGATTACAAAAACTGACAAAGACAGTCTGTTGTTAGCTAAGCAACTACTAAATCATAACATACAAAAGCAGGGGAAAAAAAGGAGATTAAAAAGCACTCATCCTGAAATGAGTGCTGGGAAAAAAGCCAGGCTTTTGTGTCACATAGAAGAAATCAACAGGCGTAATGCAGCAAACATGTTCCTGCTTTCAGTGTAAATGTTTAACAGGTTAGCAGCAAGATAATCTGCAGGATCCCTATATTCTTGATTATGTTGAGAACTCTGGTCCTGTTTTGTTACTGCGGTGTATCTGGGCCATAAATCATTGCTTGTCAATTAGAAAGAGTCTTGCGTCTGGAATCTTCTACAAATTAAAATCTGGGGGTTGGTAATGCTGTTCACCATCTTTCCTTTTATCGCTGCAGTTAATTATAAAGATCTGCTAAAATCTATTCACATTAACTCTGATCCAACGACAAGAAAAGTAAGATGTTTAACTTTCTGGAAGCCTTTGACCTTCATCGGAAAATACCCGCCGTAACAACTACATGGCCAATGAGTAATATTTCTTTTATTTCAATCTTTACAAACAAAGAAGTCAGTAAAGGAGTAATTACTAAAAAGTGACAGTACCTGTTTCTGGACACCATTGAGCTGTATGACCTTGATGATGAGAGAGGCGGTGCGTCCTTTGTACTGAATGGTCCTAAGCAGAGTCCCTACGTTGTCCACGCTGAAGGCCTCTGACCAGCGCCAGTTCCCCCATCCTTCGATGCAGATGTGCAGCAGCTGGAGGACAGCACAGAGCAGAACATACACACAAAAACAGAGACAGAAGTTAGCAGACATCAGAGGTTAGCCTTCTTGCCCTTTATTTACCCCGATCAAAAGGCAAGTAAACAACAGGACTCTGTTTGGGAAATTCTGGTAGGGGGGGAAAAGAACAACAAAGTTCCTGTTTACTGTTGCCGAACAGGCCTGCTGCTGCTGGAAGCACAAATGGAAGGTCGCACACAATAAACTGGCTGGTGGAAAACAGCTGATGTGGAAGATTATTACAGCAGTGTGTGTAGTGACCAGATTGTTTGTGCGTGTGTACTTGTGCGGTTGAATGTGGAAGACTCTTTTCTCCACACATCTAAATAAGAGGCACATATTTTGGCCCCCAACCATTTGAGCTGCATATCCATCACTTCAGTGTGGAGCACATCCATGTGTGTGGTTGGTATAAACACACAGGCTCAGGATAACAGTAATAAACAGATGCTTTCCTTTCTTTTGACAGTCAAACAACTTTAGAGTGGTGACAATTTCCCCCCAACCATTTTCCCCATAATTCCTTAAACTGTGCGCCTCGACATGGTAGCGGGGCTAAAAATATGTAAAGAGGCAGCCCGAACAGTGCTGTTTTGCTTTCACCGATACACAAAATACACACTGCAATTAGCTGACTGGGTTTTAATTAATGCATGATGCAGTGATGCAGCATTTACTGGGTGCTGCCTCCACCTAAATCCACAAACATTCAGTACAAAAACCAAGTGGTCTGGCCAAATGCCCATCACACCTGTGCTGCAGTGAGGTTATTCACAGACCATCTGTCCACTTCTTATCTGAAGTTGCTCAAAGCTGCATGATAAGGAAACTCCTTTGTCAAACAGTATGATTCTTCTCATGAGATTTTGGTCATAATACAGGAGCAGAATCATAAATACAGAAGGAGATCTAAAGCCTT
>NW_024582491.1:541055-577058 GCF_018398535.1 Haplochromis burtoni | reverse complement strand
CACCAACCCCTGAGTCCCCGTGTTTTAACACGGCGGGCGTGATTGCGGATGCCGTGCAGGTGCGTCCGCACGGCACCGCAGACCACGCCCCACCACAGACTACAACAACTAAATTGGCCACTGAAAATGTCTGCTGGAAGAGAATAGTTTTGGTTAAGACCAAATGACAAGAATATGAGGTTAAACTGCATCGTCGCAAGAGCCTACCACCATCATTAGGAGTGATGTCAGATGTGCAGAAATTGTAACATGTAACATGTTTGTGAAGCTGAGGTGTGTTATATAGTGTTTCATAGATCTTAAGCATGAAAAGGTATTAGACATTACTTGAACTACTATGTCCTTTTTTGGACCAATGCATTTTTTTTTTTACCTGGCTTGGAAAGTGAGATGGTGGGTGAGGTCAGCTTCCGTGTTTAGCAGGGGCTCCTGGTGACCCTGTCCACGTATTAGCTGGCTTTCTCGCAGTCCGAGGCTCCTCTTCTCTATATGCACGATTAGAGAGTCCGGCAGGTGGCTCCTCATGACAAACAGTGGACTGAAAACCACCTGGAACATGGTTTTCATACAGAACAATCAATGAAAAGACAAACTGATGAGAGCAAAACTAAATCAGGAAAAATAATGATTACACCAAAAATGTAAAGTTCTTAATCTTAAGTGTTGGATAATTACTTAGTTCCCAGAGATCAAAACAAAAAGGTTTAAAATGTTCTGTAACGGTAAATATTGTAACAGATGCTCACCACTCTTTGCTGCATATGAGAGTTGGGTTCGATTGTGATGAGCGTGCACAGAACATAAAGCAATGAGCCATTAGAACAAGGCACCTGAAAGGAAACAAACTAGCTGTTAGAAGATATCAATACCAAAGAAGCCTGAAGGATTTTCAACAAACTTGACCTCTGACCTTGACTTTGATATTTGGTCATATTTGAACTAGGCTCCTATGATATGAATTTGAAAATTCTATGTCGCCTCATTCTTGATCTATGTGTTGGGTGTTCATGCCACCCAGTGGGATGATGACACTACCCCCTGAGCCTTTTATGACTGATGGGAAGTTGCAACGCTGTGTAAAATGCAAATGAAATAGAAAGCAATAATTAAGAAATCTCATAATCTCATATTTTATTCACAACAGAACACTGAAAACATTAAATGCTTAAACTGAGAAAATGCACCATTTTAAGAAAAATATTGGCTCTTTTGGAATTTAATGGCTACAACACGTCCCAAAAAAGTTAGGAGAGGGCAACAAAAGACCGGAAAACTAATTGGTACTAAAAAGAAACAGCTGCAGGAACATTTTGCACTAATTAGGTTAACTGGCAACAGGGCCGTAATGTGAGTGGATACAAAAATGCAGGATTTCTCAGAAGAAAAGATGGGCTTCGTTATGCAATCTGCAAAAAAATGCATCGATAAATTGTGTAACAATTTCAGAACAATGTTGCTCAATGTAAAATTATGAAGATTATGAATATTTCATGCAGTATCATCAAAAGAATTAGAGAATCATGAGAAATCTCAGGGAGCAAGGCAAAAGGTTGAAAATCAATAATAGATGCCTGTGTTGGTTAGGCCCTCAGGAGTAAAAAAAGGAGTGATTCTGTCATGGAAATCACTGCAGGAGCTCAGGAACACTTCCAGATTCATTTTCTGTGAACACAGTTTATCGTGCCATCCACAAACACAGGTTAAAACTCTATCACGCACCGAAGAAGCCATATGTGAACATGAGCCAGTAATGCCAGTGTCTTCTTTGGGCCAAAGCTCATTTAAAATGGACTGAGGCAAAACTGCTCTGTGGTCGGATGAATCTGATGGTATGTGGGTGCATTATTACCTATAGAATTGGTACCTTGCACATCTGGAAGGGCAACATGAATGCTAGAAGGTTTTAGAGTAACTTATGCTTCCATCCATATAACCTCTATTTCAGGGAAAACCTTGTGTATTTCAGCAAGACAATGCTAAAACTGCATATGCATCTATTACAACAGCATGGTTTCACAGTAAAAAAGTCCGGCTGCCTGCCGGTGCTCCAGATCTTTCTCCAGTTGACAACATTTGACGCACCACGAAATGAAAAATACGACCCAGAAGTCCAGCAACTAATCTATTCAGTTCCCAGACCTTTACAGACTGTTGTTAAAGGAAAAGGAGAAGCTACCCTAGTCCAACATTTTTGAAACCTGTTGCAGCCATCAAATTCAAAATGACCTTTATTTTAATACTTTTTTAATAATAATCTTTTTTTCTAATAATGGCACATGCTTGTATTTAAAATTTACACGGGTGGTTAAGATGTAAAATATGAATAAACTGGATAAACTTTAATGCTTTTGCTCCTTTTTACCCCCTGGCATGATATTTACTGCCTCCATCAATGATGTTTTGTCCTAAAAATCTTTGTTTCTTGGCTTCTTTCAGCAGTTAAATGTTAAGTCTCCCTAAAGCCCTGCAACACAATACTATGGCTGTGAGGACTGACAACTGTTAGTGCCAGATAGTGGCCCATTACAGTCAGTTAAATCTTTGCAAGATTTAAAGGCTGAGAATGTGCCCACCAAACACTAAGCACTCTTAATGTGTCACTGGTGTTTGTCCCATTTACTCTTCACTCCTCATTAAAGTCTTGGGATGCCAAGTCACATTACAAGCGGTTTAGTTTATGACAGCCTGGGGACTTCATTTACTGGTAGGGTCAGCAGAGCAGAGCAAAGAGACAGGGTGAACATTCAGTTTTAATATACAGACCCTTGCAAAATAGACTTATTTGGATGAGGGAGTAAAACTTTGGCAAACAGATGCTCTACAGTGATCAACTAAAAGATGCTCACCACTGGGATAAAGTCGCGATGACCTTCTGTGCTTTCTCTAAAGCTCACGTTTAAAAAATGTTGAAAATAAGATTTAAGGATGAGGAAGATGAGATATGAAAAAGGAGATACCTCAGATGGATTACAGATACAGGGAATCATCAGGCAGATTTAAAAAAAAAAAAAAGAAGACAAACACTGAAAATGGAGGGATGCAGGACAGGTGGACAGGCTTGATGCCAGACGATGAAGTAAAGAAAGGAGTTAACTAGAAGATAGATGAGTGAGGCAGTGTGTGGGCGAGAGGGTAAAAGGCAGGGAGGAAACATGCGAGTGAAATAGCAGGAGACAGGCACAGATAGAGAGATCTAAGAACCCAGCTACTAGTTCAGGCAGCTCTCTCATTTGGAGCCAGCCATCCAGATGTGCAATGAATCGCTGATCCTACGAAAAAAGATAACAGTGCATGCTGGAGTGCAGTCAGAGATGTTCAGACCCCCTTTTCCAAAACACACACACATACACAGGAGCTGGAGTGGTAGATGGCTAGCTGTTAACAGCGTGAGGCTTATAAATAAAAAAGAGAGAGGCAGACAAAGAAAGACAGTTCAACAAAAATAAAGAGCAAATACAAGAACAGCAGGGAAAAAAGCACAAGAAAAATAAAGAGCAAGCGCAAGAACAGCAGGGATGGAGCTGGCGCTTATCCAGTGGTGTGAAAGTGCCTTCAAAGCCTTTCCCTGTGCCCACATATCAGCTAGTGTTTCCTGTCTATGGTTAACGTTGTTATGAGAGAGCATAAACAGTATTTTCTACCTCTCAACATGGCTGGGTTATGGGTTGCAGGGTCTTTGTAAGCCTATCTGAGGGGAAGATCTCAATCTGTTCTCTAACAGTGAGTAGCAGCATGGAAGCGCTGCCACTGTGGCCACCCAGGAGAAGAGGATCCGGTCACAGTTGGTGGTCCAGTCACTGGCTCCAAACATGTTGTGTGGATGGAGAGCCAGTCAGAAGTAGTGGTGTGAGCAATGTGTGAGAGAAACTTTGTGTGCACGGCTAGCACATTCAACAGCTTGCAATTGGACACACACGCGTGCTCCAGGCACAGTGGAGCACGCGTGTGCATTTTAATCTGCTAGTATGCACACGCAACAAATTGTAACTGATGTAGCTTCTGATCGTAAAGACATGTACAGACAAGACTCTGGGAAACTAAGTGGGAAGCTTTACTGGACATGTGGAAGGCTTACTTAAAGTTCTACTTGTGTTACCTGTACAACAAAGCTGCTGCTGCTCTTATCCCTCCGTTCCAGCTGAACATCCTGTGACCACTCATCGTCTCCTCGAGCCCTTACACACAGCTCTGTCATCTCTGCATCCTCCAGCACATAGGATGGCAGCTTGGCTCCTGCTTCCAGGCAGTCGCAGTATTCCCTGACTACCGTCTGGCTATCGGGCCCCACGTAGTGCTGCACCACTCGCAGCTCAATGTCTTGAGTCAGGTAGCTGCACATGACCTGCCGCCCACAGATTATTACCTGGGGAGAGGGTTGTATGACAGAATTGTCCAAATTAGAAATAAAGATGTTTAGTGCCTTATAATTAACTTCTATAATTATGAGATAAGTTTTACAACATGTCACTGGGAATGTAGGAAAGTCACGGTTTTCAAAAAGACGCCTTCCAACTAAGATCAGCTTTGACTTCTACCTGAATAATTTCCGATTCCCAGCTGTTTTATAAAGCATAACTTTCCTCATTGCCTTACAGTTTAAGATCACTAACAATTCATATACATCCCCCATTTTTACAAGTTTTTGGATGTTGTACTAAACAGGAATAAAAAAAAGAATGTAATGATAACGTCAAAACAGAGAAGTTAAGAGGTGTGTTAAAAAAACTTTCTCTTTCTTGCAGTATTTTTACTTTAAATGATGTGTAAACCATTGCATTCACATCTTAATTTGCATTTTATTCCACATCTCAAAGGTGACACACAGACACACACCCTTACATCAGACAATCTGTACTGAACGGAACGGAAATGACTTATGTGTGAATCAATGTAAACACATATGTGCACGCGCACACACACACACACACATACTGTACTCTGAGTGTGGAACATCTTATTGTGCTTTTTAAAAAAAACTTGTAGTATATGCATGTGCATGGAAAATCTGGACTCCCAATTAAAAAAAATAAAAATCAGTGAGTTTAAAAAAAAAAACTCAATCCGGTTGAGTTCTGACTGGACCAGCGATTCTGTTCTGTTTCACTCCGTCTGTAGATTGACCTGTTTCATGACCCAATTTGGGCCAAGCTTTAGCTGTTGGACAGATGACCTCACAGCTCACTGACTGTAAGGTGCCCAGGTCCTGTGTCCACAAAATAAGCCCAAATCATCACCCCTCCACCACTGTGCTTGACAGATGGTAAACCAAACACAACCAAATGTGTCATCCTGGGCATTGGGACCAGACATCTCAACATTGGTCTTCTCCGTCTAAAGGACACGACTCCAGAAGTACTGCAGAGTGTTCAAATGCAATTGCTACATAGTAACTTTGCTACCATGTTCTTTTTCAGAGAGAAGAGGAGAAAAGAAGAGGCTTTCTCCAAGCAACCCTAACAAACAAACCATACGTGTTCAGTATTTTTCTAATTGTGCTGTCACGAACTTTAACCTTTAACATGCTAATTGATGTCCGTAGAGTTTGAGATACAGCTTTTGAAGGTTTTTTGTAGTTCTTCAACCACTGCACTTGGTGAATTTGCTGGGCTGTCTGCTTCTGGGAGGATTGCAGCAATGAATGCTTCGGAGCTGCCAATGATCAGTTAAACAAGACCATTTAATTAACAGCACATGGCTCGTAAGTCCTGTGAAAAACTCTCTTTTCCATTTAACTACAGACTATCATATCAGCACATACCAAAAATGAGAGAAAGCTGGTTTCATAGAAATTTTTTTTTGTTTCACCTCTCTTTTTGAACACACTGTAATGGAAACAACATGAAGCTTTACTCACTGTTTCCATGTTAAAGATGAACCACTGATCAAAAAATAATCAATGGCTTAAGTGATCCTGACAGTAATTTTCAGTAGCAGGCCTAATGCACGTGCTTTTACAAGTGTTCTCCCAATCACGCATCCATGTGCAGACGCATGTGGGCTTGTATGAGGGAGATTAATATAAACTGCACTTTATAAACTTTTCTAACAATAGGTGCCAATATGAACACTAAAAAGGTGACAATGAAAGACCATAGAGAAGCAAGAAAGAGGGTAACGGAGAGGACATGGTGTGGCGCTGAGGACGAACCCCACCCTCCCAAAAGAAAACCCAGACTGAGGTATACTCATGCGTTTCTCTGTAGTGGCAGCTGCCGTCCCGTTCTGGGGGTTTTGTTGTGAATTGGATATGACCAATGTTCATACTCTATCACTGCATCCAATGGAAACAAGATGTAATCAAAGTTTGGGACAGATGGTAGAAGGAATGTGAGAAGCCGAGTCTGTTTTGTCTGGAGGATGAGTGGGAGATGTGTGTGACACTTGACACTGTTTACATAACAAAGTGTCACAGCTACAATCTGATGGCATCTCTGCATTTTCAGGAATATGAAGACTCTGCTTTTTATTTGTGGAAAAATTCCAGCATGATTCATTCCTTTTCTTAGAGCGAAAAAAAAAAAAAAGACAGTTGGTGTATGTATTTGGTTTATGCTGGTTTATGATTTGCTGTGATCTTCTCTGTGGATTGATGGGACACATTGTGTTTTTGGATGGCTTAAAGTTCATAAGCTTTTGTTTTATTGCTCTAAAACAGATTACAAAAACTGACAAAGACAGTCTGTTGTTAGCTAAGCAACTACTAAATCATAACATACAAAAGCAGGGGAAAAAAAGGAGATTAAAAAGCACTCATCCTGAAATGAGTGCTGGGAAAAAAGCCAGGCTTTTGTGTCACATAGAAGAAATCAACAGGCGTAATGCAGCAAACATGTTCCTGCTTTCAGTGTAAATGTTTAACAGGTTAGCAGCAAGATAATCTGCAGGATCCCTATATTCTTGATTATGTTGAGAACTCTGGTCCTGTTTTGTTACTGCGGTGTATCTGGGCCATAAATCATTGCTTGTCAATTAGAAAGAGTCTTGCGTCTGGAATCTTCTACAAATTAAAATCTGGGGGTTGGTAATGCTGTTCACCATCTTTCCTTTTATCGCTGCAGTTAATTATAAAGATCTGCTAAAATCTATTCACATTAACTCTGATCCAACGACAAGAAAAGTAAGATGTTTAACTTTCTGGAAGCCTTTGACCTTCATCGGAAAATACCCGCCGTAACAACTACATGGCCAATGAGTAATATTTCTTTTATTTCAATCTTTACAAACAAAGAAGTCAGTAAAGGAGTAATTACTAAAAAGTGACAGTACCTGTTTCTGGACACCATTGAGCTGTATGACCTTGATGATGAGAGAGGCGGTGCGTCCTTTGTACTGAATGGTCCTAAGCAGAGTCCCTACGTTGTCCACGCTGAAGGCCTCTGACCAGCGCCAGTTCCCCCATCCTTCGATGCAGATGTGCAGCAGCTGGAGGACAGCACAGAGCAGAACATACACACAAAAACAGAGACAGAAGTTAGCAGACATCAGAGGTTAGCCTTCTTGCCCTTTATTTACCCCGATCAAAAGGCAAGTAAACAACAGGACTCTGTTTGGGAAATTCTGGTAGGGGGGGAAAAGAACAACAAAGTTCCTGTTTACTGTTGCCGAACAGGCCTGCTGCTGCTGGAAGCACAAATGGAAGGTCGCACACAATAAACTGGCTGGTGGAAAACAGCTGATGTGGAAGATTATTACAGCAGTGTGTGTAGTGACCAGATTGTTTGTGCGTGTGTACTTGTGCGGTTGAATGTGGAAGACTCTTTTCTCCACACATCTAAATAAGAGGCACATATTTTGGCCCCCAACCATTTGAGCTGCATATCCATCACTTCAGTGTGGAGCACATCCATGTGTGTGGTTGGTATAAACACACAGGCTCAGGATAACAGTAATAAACAGATGCTTTCCTTTCTTTTGACAGTCAAACAACTTTAGAGTGGTGACAATTTCCCCCCAACCATTTTCCCCATAATTCCTTAAACTGTGCGCCTCGACATGGTAGCGGGGCTAAAAATATGTAAAGAGGCAGCCCGAACAGTGCTGTTTTGCTTTCACCGATACACAAAATACACACTGCAATTAGCTGACTGGGTTTTAATTAATGCATGATGCAGTGATGCAGCATTTACTGGGTGCTGCCTCCACCTAAATCCACAAACATTCAGTACAAAAACCAAGTGGTCTGGCCAAATGCCCATCACACCTGTGCTGCAGTGAGGTTATTCACAGACCATCTGTCCACTTCTTATCTGAAGTTGCTCAAAGCTGCATGATAAGGAAACTCCTTTGTCAAACAGTATGATTCTTCTCATGAGATTTTGGTCATAATACAGGAGCAGAATCATAAATACAGAAGGAGATCTAAAGCCTTTTCCCCTTCCCGAGGCAGGGGGGCTGACTTTCTACAGCACCGAAACTCTGTGTCAACCCTGCTGCCAGCACAACATCAAACTAGCAACAGTTGAAAAGGAAGGGGAGAAAACATGAGAAAGACAAAGCATGTCATGGGACTATCAAGACAGATGGGGCGGGGGCAAGCAGCAGAGTGAGATTCGGGGTCAGTGATCCCCCAGAGGAGTAGCGACCAGACTGAAACACTGAAAATTTGAACATTTACACTTTGGGTAGTTGCTTCAACATGCTGAACATTTACTCAATGTGTTTAAAGAAAAACAAATTACTCCTGAGGTCAAAGGGCACGGGGGGACCTTGGTCAAGACCTTATGTGCTTCTCAGCACTGCAGTCTTTTCTTAGCGTTTGAAGACAGATTTCTTTACAATAACATTCTTAATCAAACCCTGAATTCACTCTCTACAAGATCTGTCATCCTCGCTGTCAGCTGCGTGGAAATGAGTTACATTTCTGAGATCTCCTACTTGGTGCACGTACTCAGAGGGGTCTTAACAGCCAGGTGGCAGAGGTTAAGTTTAAGCCTTAAGGTGGAGAACTATATTACCGAACCAAGCCTTTACTACATTACACACAATTTCATAATCAAGCCCAGCTAAGAATATTGTGATCTGAGGAAAATTGAGAAATGAACTGTAATGTGTTTGGCATTCTACTCCCATGACTTAATACTGATACCTTTTCACTTCAAAGCTCACCTCAGGTCCTACAGATTAGAACTCAGTATTTATATTATAATACTTTCATTAGAGTAGACTGGTGACAATAATGGCCCAAACCTTGCAAATCTTGTGATGGTGAAGCCACTGGAGACCTCTGCCGTGCGTCAGCACCATGTGTGAGGATGGATTTGCAATTTCAACACTTCTCTCTGCTTTACCTTCTCTGTCCCTTCCTCCCCCGGTCTCTGTGCACTTTATCATGCCTGTAGCTCAACTTGACCTTTAAAGAAGAAGTCATAATAACATTTCTCCTCAGACTTCAAACAGTTACTGCTGCTTTTGTTTGAATTCATCATGTCTCTGACTCAAGCAGTAGAAGAAAAAAAACCCCAGCAGTGACACATATGAACTGGATGTGTAAGGACAACAAGAATGAAAAATAAGAAGTTGTTTTGCCTCTCTGTGACGTATTCAACTGTTGTGACACAGAAAACCCAGCCAGCCACATGTGACCGATTTATACACGGATTAAGCCTCGCCTTACACCAACGGTGTTCAACTGAATAGAGACTCAGCATTTATGGGGAAAAAAAGATTTTATTTAAGGCAAAAAATTTTTTTTATTAATCATACTGTTCTTTAATTGGTCAACTTAGCTTAATAATTTGATTTACTTTATGTATCGTTTTATATAGAATTTTATTGGTACACATACTGTAGGGAGCAAGGTGCAAAATAAAAGCAAAAGACGACTGTAACACGTGGAGATGACCCTAAATAGAGAAAGAGCTCATCTTTTATACTTTTTTTTCATATGAGTTGTGGCAACCCTAGGCATGTTGACAAACCATAACAACTGCTTTATAATTTGAAGATCTCCGACCTCACGAAACAAAATGATGACATACACCCCAGGGCTCGAAATGAGAGAAAAGTCCAGTGATGCAAACTGACAAGACAAGGCCGGTATGCCAAGGTGAAATGAACTGACAACTGAGTAAAAGTTAAAGGGTCATTGTTAACCCCCCCCTGACATGTAACTGTCTCTTATATCTATGTCAACTCTACAAAATATCACACAAAAACCAGAGGTTGTGCTGTAGCCTTCAGTTAAATATGAATCTCATCTAGAAATAAATATTTTAACAAGAAACTCCAACACTCACTTTCAGCAGCTGGCCCGAAGCAGAAGATTTTTTTTTGTCCAAAAACAACTGAAGACCCATTTATTATATTGTGATAATTCCCCAAGATGGGTATTGAGTGTGAAAGAAATGTGAAATTGAAATCTCACCCTCACTTCATTTCCCTTTAATCCTCAGGGGGAGAGTGTGATTATGGCTGATGATGGACACTGCTTCACTCCAGCACATTGGAAGGCTCCAACTATGCTAAAAGAGTGATCTTCATGGGAATAATTGAATGTTTGCGGATGTTAACAAACTATTGCTGTTTTCTGACAGCACTTTGATGTACTCTAAATATTCTGCCATGTGTCACTTATGGTGCGTAGATTTTAACCACGGTAATGTCTTGTTTTTTTTTTTGGTTTCCAATAATAACTCTGGCTTCAAGTCACAACATAATCAAAATACAAGCAATTATCCAAATTCCTCAAATTTTATTTGACTTGATAGATAAATAAAACACTTTAAGTAAACATATTTTCTAGTCATTAAAATAATCAAACAATTACCTGTGTTGACTGTTTGGAAATTACTGTAAGTGAGTCATATGTCTTTAGGTCTGACAGTACATCCCGGTTATATCAAAATGATGAGTGACATGTTTGTCCAAATATGCTAATATAACTTAGCAACCGATTATTCAGCTCGGCTCCATGGTGATGACTCATCTGACAGATATTAAAATAGGTTCAGTCACTCTTGCTTGAACTACATTAACTCTGTTTTTTACTCTGACATCTTCAATCATGCCGCTTAAATGTTTTTGTAACTGAGTTGTACTGGTCAAATATGGTTGTTCTGGATTTTTCCAAAATGACCACACTATTTGGTGATGTCTTACGATTTTTGGGAAGACTGAAACGGTCAGGCTTGGTGAAGCATTTTTGGGACATGACAATCTGACCATCTTCTGTTCGGTGTTTTCTTTTCTGCCTTTTTTGGAAACTTCAGTGACAGACTGGCTACTTGCTGTGTGGGATGTCACTGTTTCCCCATATATTAAAGCTGAAGTTTTATATGGTTTATAAATGATCACCTCACCACTGTTTACTTACTTTACCACATTCAAGAAAAAAAAACAAAACAAAAAAGAAGATTAAGCAATACATTCCATCCAAAAAATCCACAATGAGAAGTGCCAGTGCCTCTACACTGAACCGGACTTTCGGGTTAAATCTACACAGGATTCAACCAAAGTAAATATACAGTGAGGTCCAGTGATGTTCTACCAGGGCAAGCAATGCAGGAGTGCTTGTCCGTTGAAATTTAAAAACATTTAAAATCACCGTCATTGTCAAAGTCTACAATCTAGAGACACCTGGAGACACAGAGACTGATATGGGCTTGTATGACTTCCAGAGGTATAACGCTACTAGACGTCTGATAAAAGTGTCAGGATCAACTGTTAAGTGTACAGGGCCATATTCTGTGCTCAGATTCATCCAAATGCTGCAAAACTGATCAGACAGCTCTTCACAGTGCAAATGGATAATGACCCAAAACTGCAAAAAAGACTCAAAAGTTTCTAAAGGCAGGGAAATTGAGTATTTTTCAATGGCCAAGTCAGTCACTCAATCTCAGTCCAGTAGAGCAAGATTTTACGTACTGAAGAGCTAAAGACAAAGAGACCAACAAACAGGCAGGAACTGAAGGTTGCCTAACTGAAGGCCTATCCAAGCATCTCAAGGGTGGAAACATCCCACCATATCCATGGTTGACAGACTTCAGGCAGTCAAAAACCACAGTATTAAATCCAGTCCTTATTTTTAAAATGACCTCAGTTCATCTGTTCTATTCATTTACTGGGAGATGATATGTAAAATATCAGTACATTTTTTAGACATTTGAATTAATTAATGAATTTAAGCTGAATTTGGTTTTATAGTGAACCAGATGAGTATGGTAACATTAGCAAATATCTTGCGTTGAAGTAAATTCCCTAATGCTAAGTCAGTGCAAGTTCCTTTTCTGTTTTAATGCCACAGATGGCCTGCATAAAAAAGGCTTCAAAAACTTTAAAACAACAGGTCTTCACAGGCACTGTGCACCCACTAAACTTAATAACGGTGCTTTGACATATGTTTTCAAAACAAAGAGTTTGGTGAAATTATGACTAATCTGCAAGTAACAGAGAGAGTGGACAGAAGGATGAAATTAAAAACCACACATAATATCACTGAGACCAAGTATGGTCTTAATACAAGATCAACACCATGTAAACGTTTTGAAATCACATCATCCACATTTTAGATTACCATGGAAACTAGATGCAGAAGCCAAACATATGACCAACACATTTAGTGGTGTTAACTTCTGAGAATTACCACCCCCAACTTGCTAAACTGTAAATTATACTCAATGAGTCAATCAAACCATCAGCCTCCCTAATGGGAACGATGTCATGTCTACTGCCCAGTTCATCGCTTAATCTTTTCCCAGGAGAAAATCATTACCAACAAACTTTCCTGTAAAAGACAGTAACAGATCTGTCAGTCACAGCCAAAGGACTGACTGTTAACTTCCTGGTAAACACAGACTCATTGCGTACCTCATATGGCAAACACTCAAGTGTCTGCTTTGATAATGTGGGTGTCAGGACCAACATAGGAATCAATGGCAAACACAAACGGTAAAACATACATAAAATCACTCTCTCTGAGAGATTTTTAGAGAGACATTCACATGAATGTGCACACAAAAACACCATATACCCTATGACCCATGCGCTACTCTAGACAGAATGACTCACTCTTGCCACTATAACCACTATCTGTCTATTGTCCTCAACAGGAATGTGCTTGGGTGCACACAATACAAATTAAGTCTATGTCTGCAGCGGAGATGCAATTGGCATTCTTCGATGCTACACAGACAGGCTGACAAAGCTGCAGTGGTCAATGGTTGTCTCCCCATTAATGCCATTCCTTTATTTCATCTCTCTCAGACTATAATAGGAGATTTGAGACATGTGGAGCAGAGGTATCAACACCAGTAGCTTTGCACACAAGGTTCTATAAAAGGCCTGAGGAAGCTGCGGCATGTCTTAGATGGCTGATTAAAATCATGTGAATTCAATGTCATGTGACAAAAGTTTAAAAATAGCTTGACAAGTCTCTGTAGTGCCTATCTTATTTAATATAATACAGACAGAGATGAAAAAAGAGGGATGTGGAACAGAGGCCCATCTTGTCTGGGGAAATTACTTTGGGACCAGGGAGCTAGTTGGCCACCTAACAAATGAGAAACAGGTTTCTATCCAGACAACAAAACAAAAGAATACGTATTACTTTACCCTTTAAAAAAAGAATATGTATTAAAAGAGAATTACGACAGCGAAAGACACAACAGCATCCATGCCAGGGCAGTGAGGGCTAACCCATGTAACATGAGGGAATTATGGTGGCTACACAGCTGTCTGTAATGCTTCTCTCCTCCTTGGCTCCCTCTTTCTGACAAAAGAAGCAAAGCAGCACAACATCAAAGCTCAGATTTGCAAGTCTAAGAAGCGGTTTGAGAGCTCGAAGAAGCTTCAGAGAAAAGACACTGTGTGGGTCCGTGGTTGACAGAAGGGACATTAGGAGATTTATGCTTGACTAACATACTTCAATAGTTTTCCCTTGGTTTTTTACTAAGGCATCTTAGACATGCAGGGCCTCAAGTCTCCAGGAGATGCAGACACGGCAAGTGCTTGAACCAAATGAAGAGAACTGACAAAAGGAGCTCTGTCTGAGAGGAGGATAAAAACCGCACAGCACTGGGATATGTAAGTCAACGTTTAAAAACCCATCAGCAGGACATAAACCTCAATGTCTATATACACTCACTGGCCACCTTATTACTTAAAACTGCTCATTATGATAAACATCTTATCAGCCAATCATGCGACAGCAACTCAAAGCATTTAGTCATGTAAACATGGTGAGGCCAACCTGCTGGTCTACTGCGATTTTCCCACACAACCAATTCTTGGGTTTACAGAGAAGGATCCAAAAAGAGAAAACATCCAGTGAGCGACGGTTCTCTGGGTGAAAAGAGGCCTTTCCGAGTCTCAGGGTCTTGAGTGATGTGTGTGAGGCCACTTGGATAAAACAGCCACGCAACCCAGTGGTGCTCCTGTGGGACTAGCCATAAAGCACTAGGTGCTGTCCATGGTGCTGAACCCAGAGCAGCACCAGAGGGACCTTAATAATCACAGTCTTCACCTGCACCTCCCCTATGGTCTGCTTTAGTAGAGAATCAAGAAGAAGGCTGGTTCAGGAGCATTAAGCACAGAAAGAGGGGCTAACTGAGGTCAACTCTTTTAGGACAGCTAACCTGTCTGGAGTGATGTCCTCAGCATTGAAGAGCATATTAATTGGATGACGTCCTACCAAGGCAGCACAGTGGCACGGTGGTTAGCACTGTTGCCGCACAGCAAGAAGGTCCTGAGTTCAATTCCACCATCAGGCCGGGGTCTTTCTGTGTGGAGTTTGCATGTTCTCCCCGTGTTTGCGTGGGTTCTCTCCGGGTACTCCGGCTTCCTCCCACCATCCAAAGACATGCAGCTTGTGGGGATAGGTTAATTGATTAATCTAAATTGTCACTAGGTGTGAATGTGCGAGTGAATGCGAGTGTGAATGGTTGTCTGTCCCTATGTGTTAGCCCTGCGACAGACTGGCGACCTGTCCAGGGTGTACCCCGCCTTTCGCCCTATGACAGCTGGGATAGGCTCCAGCGCCCCCCGTGACCCTGAAAAGGATAAGCGGAAGCGAATGGATGGATGGACGTCCTACCATGGAGGCCACATAAAACCAATACTGTTAGTCGTACAAGTGCATTCAACCAAGGAGCTGATCAAAATAACAAAACTTCGTTTTAGTGCCATTTTGCACAATTACTGCATCCAAAATGTTCCATTTCTCTAGTGAAAAAGAAAAACGAACTGGGACTTGAGTGAGGAGGTTTCATTTGGTGTTTTGAGTGTAACACTAATTACATTTTTGTTTAAGAGAAGGATTTAACGATTCTGTAATGCTTTAAACAGCATTTTAGTGTGGATCAAAGATCAAAAGACTTTTGATACACTGTCAACATTTTTAATGGTTTATATTCTTTATCAGTGTTTAACTCCACTGTCTTGTATCCTTTCCACACCTTATAAAAACATCAGCTGTGGTGAGGAACCCTATTCTGTACCTGAAATCACAGCACAATGGCGGCTGGTATATTTGTTAAAACTGGGATCCCAAGTGAAAAAACTCTGTCATCAACATGTAGCCCAAGGTAATTGAAACATACCAACGCGTTTTTCATGTGATGATCAGTCAGTAACGGTTCTGCTGCACAAAAAAGGGTTGCACGCCATTGCTTAAGAGCCTTTGTTGTCATTTCAAGGCCCAGGATTTGATGTAGAGGATGATATAATTGATATAATTTGTAAACTGCTAACACATTGGAATGTTAAAAAAGATTTACAACAGAGATTCCAGCAGCACAGTGCTCATCAACATGGTAATTAAATTAATGTCTTAATATCAGAGGAAAAGCTTCCTTTGGGACAGACTACACAGGCAGTAGAATTATACAAATATACAGTCTATACACAAAGAGTGTCATGAGAGACATTAGCCTACATGAGTGGAATCATAATAAAATCTCCAAGAGTGTTAGTAAGAATGCAAAAACAGATTCCCCTAAATCCTTGCTTGAATTTGGAAGGAAGAACAGGAATGACATATACAAAGACAAAAAGAAAACATGTGGTGAAGGAGAAGTCCGTCTTCACTGTATTTCTCATGAAAATCTTGACTTTGGCAGCCGTGGTGTAGAGCTGATGAATGTAGTACTTTTTTCAAGTTGAACGGAGACCAAAAGGTGGGTTGCAGAAAGCTGATAATGATTCCCCAGGATATATTCAAAGTAAGTGATTTCAAAAAATTACTGGCAACCACTGATTGCAGAAACATTTTTCTTTGTCTGTGCAATGTAACAGGGGCTGAGGTTGAGGTTCAACTTCTTGAGACATACCACTTTAATCACTAATCAAGTGTGCTCCCAACAAACAGTGCTGGGGATAAATGTTTCATCCCTCCAGTGACATTTCCTTAAAACAAACACTAACAAAAGCAAAACTTTCTCAACATAAAAAAGGCTTCTTGTCCTGCCTGAGAGTTTAAAAAGGAGCAAGAAGGGAAATGGGTTAGAGGAGATATGTATATGGGCCTACTGGATGCTGAGGCATAGAGCACTAATACGCACAGTAAACTGATATACCTTTGAGAATTATTAGACTTGTACACTGGAGGTCCAACTGTAGAAGAAACTGCTGGTGGGATGAAAAGGCAAAGGAAACTTGGAGGTAAAGTGTAAGAT
The DNA here is from genome assembly GCF_018398535.1 of Haplochromis burtoni. Classification (NCBI taxonomy): domain Eukaryota; kingdom Metazoa; phylum Chordata; class Actinopteri; order Cichliformes; family Cichlidae; genus Haplochromis; species Haplochromis burtoni. Next base: position 560,451 of record NW_024582491.1, on the reverse strand, counting down.
TTGTGGTCTGGAAGGAAATTTTTTAACCATTCAGGGAACATGAGATTACTAATCACCTTTGACCTTTAGGTGTAGTGATTAGTGTAGATGTAATTCCTTGTGGCATCTAGATACAAGTAAATCCCCAAAGAACTGTGTTAAGCTGCCTTAAAGGACGCAACAGTGAATTGCTGATGAAATGAGCAAAGTGTATATATGCATCATTATATTCACGAGTATGGATGCCATCCATACAGAGAAATTACAAGACGTTACAGCAATAGCGAGACAAAAAACCCCTTGCAATAAATAAACATACAAACTGGGAAAGTGCGTGAGTTTGGCTCGCATAGTGTCATGTTCAGTGTGGACCTGGCCAGGACTACCACAGAGTATGCACAAGCTGATCATCATGAAACCTGATAGTGTTAGTGAGCTGACATGGACGCACATGAATACATGTAAGAAACAGTATCTGTATATCCAAGCATACAAGTTAAAAGGATAACTTCCAGCCTGAAGAAGAAATGTTACAGCATGACACTGGTTTCAAACACACAAATGTTTAAAGCACCCTGGGGAGGAATTTCAAATCTACCATCACAAATAAAGGTGGACTAAAAAAGTATTATTGTTTTAGACAGAGGAATGTTTAGCAATGTGCTGCAACATCTCTTCTTGTGTAACTCAGTGTTACTAAATGGATAAACTTTTTCTCATAATTCAGTGTTCATCTCCAACTTTTTATTTTCTTCTCCTATTTATATTTTAAGGTAATGGCTACAAGCAAAAGTCAGTGTGAAAAGATTACCAAACACAGATCTAAGGATAGACAAAGAGTCAGGGTTGTCTTCAGGGATTAAGACGGAGAGCACTCCCTTTTCTTTTAGCTTCCTCACGCTCAGTCTGCAAGTGGGTGAACCTGAGCGGAGCTGAGATAACCCGTCAGGGTCAACTGCAGTTAAAGTGGCAATGTTGGATGAACAGCATGACTAAACCACTTCACTTGAGGGCAGTGTTTCTTAATCATTGAGTGTTGATAGATTCCAGCAAAACACCAGACACATTTTAAGGACGAGATTTGTTTCTTTTGAATGACGAGCAGCAAACGATGAACCCTTCTGAAAACTTAAAACACGTGTACAAAACTGCGACACATGAGCAACAGGGTTCACACACAGACAACTATTCATATATACATGTTCACACACAGCTTCCACTGATGTAACACTGCTCTCTCAATCTCCTCTGCCTCTCTTTCACACACACTCTCACCCAAAATACCACCCTGTCATGCCTGCTTCCAAAAACACGGCCAATCTCGCCGCAAACTAATAGTCCTGGGCTGCTATCTTCCGCACATTACCCCTGGGAACCGCACGCACGCACGGCCAACACAACACTGACACTTCCACACAAACACTAACACATGGAGCAACACCATACATCACAGACATACACAGACACACTAACACGCAAAGACATGCATTCAGAGACACTCTACTGTAGAAGCCTGCTCATGAAGTAAATCACAATTTATTCAAATAGGGAATATTCCTTGTAGGCACTTAAAAAGTCCTTCTCAAATCCAGGGGGCTTTTTACGCCCCTCTCCCTGCTAACCACACTAACCACAGGGATTTCCATCAGCCAGGCTGTATCCTGTAACGAGCAGCCAGATATTTCAACCATCCACACCACACGCCAGAGCCTTGAAAAACAGCAGGGTGGGGATGGTGAGTGTGTTTGTGCGAAATATAAACTGTACGTAATTAGAGAAAGATCGTGTAGTTGTATGCATGACCATCCTGAAGGTTTTTAACAGATGTATTAATTTAACCGTATGTGTTCCTTTATCCGTTTCTCTCTCTATTACATGACACGCAGAACATAATGGTACACTGCATATAAAAATTAGGGAAATTATGTGTTTATAAACATTTTCGCATTGGCCGGGAAATGCTGGGGTGTGAAGGCATGCTAAGCTTGAAAGGGAGAGACTATACTGAGAGGCCTGACAGACTCCAGGCCTTAGGAAACATTTTATTACAGTGTGTATGTATGTGTGAGTCTGAGTGTCCACACATGGGTATGAATTTGCTCAAGTGTTTGGCGAGAGCGGGCTCTAAGGACGTGACTGCCTCAATCGACCCTTTTAATAAGTCTCATGGTTATGAATGACAGGAGAGATGGGGTGGTAGAGAAAGTGGAAGGGAGAGAAACAGAGGAGCAGTGAGAGGGAGTCTGACCTGAGCTTAGGTTCATGTTTCACTACGAAAACACACTACTTTAGTGTTCTTCGGAGAAAAGCGAGATACTCGAAGGTATGACAACACCGTATGAAGTGTACATTGGTTAGATGGCTCAAGATTACACACATTAAACACCTCTCGTTCGTACAGGAACAATATAAAGGAGATTGCGGCACTTTGAATATGCCTCGCTGTCTGAGTTCAAGCTGAAACAACAGCCTGTCTAATCATATAAATGGCCTTATTCCATCTCTGACTCTTTCTATATGTATGAACTGGAGACAGGAAGGGAAGACTTCAGGTGCAGCAATGCACTCATGATAAATAGGGTTGCTTGTGCATCATCAACAGACAGAAAAGCGAAAGAGAAATGGGAAAGGTGGGAGGAACAGAACAGATAGTGAGCAGACATGTTTCTGGCGGTGCTGCCATTGTAGAGGAGTGTTGAGAGCATGGCTCATCTTTTGCCCCTGCTTCCATTTTTCCATGTCCTCTTGTTTTTCTCAAGTAGTGCTGTGCAATATCCCCTCTGACAACTCTGTGCTACTCTCTTTTTGAATTTTTCATATTTCCCAGGTGATCACTTCCACAATCTTTTTCTCTACCCATCCTCCTCTATTCAAGAAGACGTCATGTCTCGTGTGTTCTCAGGGGAGCTCGAGAGAGGAACAGGCATAGATTACTTTACAAAAGCATATTAGAAGCTGTGGCTTATGAGTGTGTGACTGCCTGGGGGACAATTCAACTGGGACACACACATCATACCAAAACCATGAGGACAGGTCAATGGCCTTGCTCACCGACATTCCCCTGGCCTCCCAGGAAAGACAATACTGCATGTACAGATACATAAAAACTGGGATAGTAGTTTGAGGGTTGATACACTGGATTGTTACAATGATATTGTTAGGAGACTGGACAGAGTCAAACTAGACAGAAAGATGTGACCATGGATAATGTCAGCAAACTGAGTGGAACACAAAAGCAACTGTATGGACCAAATAGAAAGGAAGTGGAACAGCTACAAAACTGAAAAGTGCCAAGCCTTCATGAGTAGTTCCCTTCCAGAATCAACCATATCGACAACACCTACTGGGATGAGATGGAAACTAAAAGGACAAAGTTGCCTTCTAGCCAGACACAGGACAGACAGGGAGTCAGCACCAGGACCAACGAGCTTAGCCAGTATGGAAGTGAACATCAGAACAGATGACTAACTTCAGGAGAAAAGGAAAGGGACAAGTACTAGTTGTGCATTTGGGATGAGAACGGCACAATGTCTAAGTGAGACCTACAAACAGTGTAGGAGCCAGAGACTGTGCAGGTATACTGATCTCATATAGGAATAAAGAGAAACCAGGACTGAGTCAGCAACAAGGGAATGATTGCTAACCTATGGCTCAGGGTGTGAGGCCTGGAATGGATTTTGGGTTGTGTTTGGTGGGTCCTTCCAGAGCATGGAAAGAAGAGACACAGAACTATGCATAGCATTAAAGTATAACCAGTATGAGTGAGGTAATTGTACCGTGGCTCCCAAGCTGCAAAGTGCTAATGGATATAATTTGAAAAGTTACAGCAACAGAACATGGTGATGACAGCGCATGAAAAAGTGGAGTGGAACTGATGTATAGCGTGGTTATTTAAAGTTAAATCAAAGTGATACGCCGTGCCTCAATGCTGAGCAGGGTTAGAGTATTCGTCAGCGTGGGGGAGGGTTAGGGGATGAATGAGAGAGGATTTGGTGGTAGGATGTTATAGCTAAACAATTTCCACATAGGATTAGTATACATATACAATAACAGTAAAACTGGACACAGTTAAATGGGATACGCAGACAAGAGGACAGAAGATCTTGAGTTAAAGTCACGAGCAGACTGACAGATAGAGGAAAACTAGAAGATGATGGTTTGTGATGGTCAGAGTCGTTTTAGACGCTCCACGGCATCGTGGGACTTAAGCAAAACAGCAAAACCACTTGCATCTCAGCCTGGAAACTGATTTGTAATAGTGAAATAAAACCCACTTCCAAGTAACCATTAAAGAAATACAACCCTTTTCCTTATCAGTGTCACTATTATTATAACCCCAAAATGTAATTAGGAGTGTTTGCTACAATTTGCTGAGGCGGACACATTGGCAAGCTTTTTATCGTCAAGCTCAAAGTTAGCTGAGTGTTTTTGGCAAAGCTGCACTATTTCTTATTTATCTAGTTTCACAAATCATGTTCATCTTGAGAACACATATTTCATATACCACAAACACATGATGGAATAACACATGACAGAACTATCTTGGAATCGCATTCTTCATCTATGATGACATTTGGCCCATTCGGACAATTTTTCATCCAAAATATCCTTGAAAATACCGAGGTCATTTTGACTCACTGCAGGAATTAAATGTGGTGTTCACTGTGCTGATATGCCAGATTGCCACTCACGCACTGCGTGTGTGTGCGTGCGTCTGTAAGCAAGAGTGAGGTAAGAGCACAGATTAACCATGGTCGATGATTAATACAACTTGACTTACTGACTTACTGCGAGCAATTATGGCCATGTCTTTTCTCAAGCTTGACTTTCTCACACTCGCTGTGGAACGCATGGGGGTCCTGAAACATGTGTGCACCAAACACACACATATGCCACAGATCGCCAGCCCACCCTCCACTCAACCTCAAAACCACAAAGGGTTAAATATAATCAATCTTCTTTAACAATGCTGTCAGGGCACTGTCTGAGAACACTGACAGAAACACACAGATACCCGCTGCACAATGATGTGTCTGGTGTGTGTGTATACACACCTCTTACAACTTTTGCACAGAAATTGTGTGTGAGCCATTCTTTTTACACATATGTACTGTATGTATGTATGCAGTATGTGTGTATTCAGGTGTCCATTTATATAAGGTTCAGAGTGTGTGTGCTCACTGTTTCCATAATTCTGCACAATGTTAACGCTCTGCGTTCCAAAGTAAATATCTTAATCATGTGTTCCTGTCCTTTATGACGACCGCTGATGTCCAAAAGATTTGTGTGCAGGAGCATGCATGTGTGCATGGCTCTATTCAAAATCAACCAAAACAAGTCTGTCGGTCATCAGACATTTCATTAAGCATGGGCTATGTATGCTTGCTCGGGTGTGCGTGTGCGCATGTTACCTGAGGGGATTTGTGGGACCTCCAGCTGTACTGGTGGCTATGGAGGCTGGCCAGGAGCACGTTCTCATCAGTGTCCACCTGACCAAAGCGCAGTGTCTCATGCGTATCATTACAAATAACATAGTGGCTGTAGAGCAGCTCCTCAGCCTCTGCGTTTCCATTCTGGCAGAAAAAAGAGAGAGATGAGCGGATGAGGTGGGAAGACAAAGAAGAAAGGAGAAGGAAGAGGAAGGACATTAAAAAAATGCATTTATTTTGGAAGTTTGCATTTGTTGTGGGTGTCAAAACACATATACATGTGTCAACAATGCATGCATTTATAGACTTAACAATGAAGAAGGAAATTAGTGATATTATCAGAGGAGACAACAACATTTTAAATGGGGAGTGGTTCATCATAGCCTGACAGGTATTCCAACTGCACCAATCTGACCTCTGACCTCTCCAGGAGGCCCGTCACTTTATCAATCCCTTAAATTTTTAAAAATCCTTTTTTTTGAACAGCTAAATGTTGCCAGTTTGCACCTCCTGGAAACAAAGTGGGCTGCTGTGTAGGTATTCCTGTTAGTAAGTATCATCCCTATACTGTGTGTGTGTTGGAGGAAACAATATGATGGAGTCTGGCCCACCTACAACACCGAACCGCACAGAAATTCTTGCGAGTCATACAGGGATGCTGTCCACTCATACGTCACCTTGCATGCAAGAAGGGAGAGCTCACTGTCTGCTATTGAAAACAATGGTTTAACCAAGAGAGAGAGAGAGTGGGGTGTTTCTCCTGCATTCAGGAATTCAAGCACATTCAAAACAGCACAAACTATGGCTCTGAGCTGGATAGGGAACGCTTGGGTGCAAGGGTAAGCTTTACTTGAGTTCTTTCCAAAGGCTCTTAGGGCTCTGATGGGATCTCTTCTGCACACTCCTCCTTGATTCTTGACGCACATGAATGTAGTTCAGACAACTTCTCAATAACTCCTCAAGTACCCCAACAAAGAGGGACCTCAGCCTGCTGTATACTTTTAAATGGCTTGGGGGTGGGTGGGGGGGGAGAGTGATGGTTGATGGTTAAAAGAGGCTGGCAGTAAAATCTCAGAGTTTCACTGCCAAGCACGTTCAGGGTCCTGGGGTTGTTGATGCTATTGAAAACGGATGGGAAAGTTTACACCATTAAAAGAACACTTGATGATAGATGTGTGTGTGTGAGAGAGGTAGAGAGAGCAAAATATAGATGGGACAGCTGCAGCAGTGGCTTTAAATCCATTTCCAGTTTTATAGTGGAACACTATCTGTGCTCCCTTTCCAATGTGACACTGCGATTTACAAACTTCCTGCTGCCATCTTAAGATGCCATTGCTAAGCCCGCTCTTTGAAGGTATCGTCTTTCTCCTCTGATTCACAAGGCAACGCGATACAGACATCAGAAAAGCTTCCTCCGGTAATCATATTCACTCGCTGACTGTCTCCGAGTTAAACGGACAAATATAAAGACAAAGATATTTAAACAGTCAACACGTATATCTTGTTAAAAAGCACAAGATGACAGCTTTTTCAAACATCGTCGACAGTATCAAAGGATCCAGTTTCCATAATCCACCCAGATACAATGACCTAGCTTTCGCAGAGCCTAACCCGGATCTGCACTGCACAATGGCTTACATATAAATAACAAGGTAACAATAAAATGTCTGGAAAACAGATTGTAAATAACGACACCCATTTAAAAGAAACACTCATGAAACAAGACACCTTTGAGGTGATAATGAAACCTGTAAAATGAACATAATGAAACACTTATCAGTTCTAAAATCACCAATATATTTCTGTACACATGACCAGAGCCTAAGAACCAGTAACATGATCTCTGAATCGTTTTCTTTCCGGCTACAAAGACAAGAAGAGAATCGTTCAAATATGGGAAGAACCCCCCCCCACAAAAAATGAACAGGGGGAAAATTCCTGTTGTTGTCTCAATTCCACATGTAACAGTCTGTGAATGTTCTGTGAGAAAGCAGAGTGTGTAAATACTACTGGGCTTTTGTGTGGCTTTCCACCAAAGCCACTTCCCTGGGGTTAGGGTCTGAGGGTTAGGGCAGAGCAAAGTCTCATGGTGGGGCTGGGGGCTGAGAATTGAAAATAGAGGGCCATGGGGCCTGAGGTTAGAGTGGTGGGGTGCTGAGGTTTGGGGCACATGGGACTACTGAGTGCAAAGACAAGAGGCAGAAATATGAAGAAAGATAATAAAAAAAATCATGTTTTCCTCATCTTTGGTTCCAAGCAACCAAAAGACTCCAGTACACCTCAGTCTCTTATCTCTTTTATATTAAGACAAAACTCAGTGAAGGCTCAACGGATGTTAGAGCCAACAGCAGCTCGGTTGGGGGGGGACGAAAGTAAGCCTGCTTACTTGGGGACATGCAGTATTTTAAAACAGCCATAACATACATTCATGTTGATATTAATGAGACGCTATTTGTGGACTTGCGATTGCCAGAAACCCTTTGTGATGTTATTATGGAAACAAGAGCACTTCATTTACCATGACTACAACTGTGTATTATTACCGACTATTGCTAAATGAGTGAAAATCACAAACATATACTACACTCGAGTGCTATGCATCTGGAAGTACTCCAGCTGTTCTGGTTGCGGTGGTCTCCTATGACCACGTCTGGGTTATGAGGTTTCAATTGTAGCTGAAGAATCTTCTCTATGTTTCGATGCTAACCCTGCAGGCCACATCACAACAGGCCTGCCTGCCAGCCTTGACACAAGGAAACATGAAAATCACTGAAACAATTACACACATTAGGATACCACCTCCTGCTGTAGAAGGTCAGACACTCTTAATATTTCTGACTCTTCCTGATTACACTTTAGCTTGGCTCACGTTTTTCCATACATGGACAATATGGGCAAAGAGAATTTCTATCAAATCAAATCTTCTGTTATCTTAAAGAATCTTTCCCTACAGTGCAGGATTTCACCAGTCAGAGGGTTAATTGCACCCATAAATGGTTCTGTCATCAAATACAAGACTTTCTTTCACTGGAAACCCCAAAAATGGAAACAATGCTCCATTATCAAGGAAGTTTTCAAATCTACTGAAGTGGACAAGAACTTTTTTTTTCAAGAATCTGCCTTTCAAACTTGACCTCTGTTTACCCCCTTACTCCAGAACTACTGTAGCCACATGCAGCACATTTGCCTTATAATTACAGTGTTTTTCCCTTGTGTTCAGCAAAGTGGTGAAGGCTAGAGGTAGTTAAAAGGTTCTGTAGAAGTTACAAGGCTGCTGCTGTGTAGACCAATAAAGACAGCACAGCAAACTTAATCATTTAAGAATGAACGTGTAGATGCAGAGTTCAGTATTTGTATTTGACAAAGTCAATCTTTAAAGCCAACATTTATGTGAGTATGCTCGGTTTGGGGGTTTAAGTCGCTGAGCCAAGATAGCATTCACACAGTCAGTATCAAATGAGGTGCGCCTGAGATCATAAGACCAACTAATAACCCAAGTAATCACGCTTGGCATGTTGGGTAAAGCCCAGCACGGATACCAACATGTCTGTAACACTCCAGTAAAGCTGCAATATGACCTTTCATTCTAATAAGACTAATGCTCTCAAGTCTTATTTATGACTAAAATACTCAGCAGAAATAGGGAACATTAACTAGCTTGTGTTAAATGATGCGATCATGAAGCCATGGGTCAAATATGACCAATAACCTAACACAGTCGGTTAAGCGCTTTCGATGAGTCAGTGATGCCCCTGAGTGAAAACAAAGGTATTAAAGCTGCTACACAGAACAATCATTTAATATTATGTTTTCTATATAGCATGCCTAATTTTATTTTATGCAGGTAAAAAAACCCACAGCTGTTCCTAGGAAAACAAGAACTATTATTTCTTTCACCTGGCAGTGAGTTTTTGCATGCATGTAAAACTATGAGAGTGCCTCATGTCTCCAGAGACCAGTATATGAGTCAGCACAGCGAAGCTGAGCAGAGCAATGATAGAACATACAAAGCCAGGGAAACCAGCATGTGTGTGTGTGGGTTTGTGTGCGTGTGGAATAGACAAGTGGGTGGAGGACTAGGGCCAGATGAAGTCTTGGCAGGTGTCACCACTCAAGTTTTACCATGTTTTAATGGGCATCACTTCACACACAAATATCCTGGCTACCAGAGGCAGTGCTGAGAGCTGGGAACTGAGAGATGACGAGGACCATAGAAGCACTAGAAGCCCAAGAACAGACACACTTAGTCAGAGTTTACAGCAAACAGAAAGGCAGTTCCATCCTGCAAATTTTATTACCACTGGCATCCAACCAAAACCATTCTCATGAAATCTACTTCGTTATTAGTTTGTTTAGCTGATACTCCATCTGGGACAAAGGCATAGTTTCTAAATGTACATGCATTTTCTAGAATTTCCTCTACAGACTGACTAGTCCCTGGCTCTAAATCAAATAACCCTACGCTAATGTTAGAATCAAACATCAGGGGAAATCCCTTGTTAATGTAAATGTCTGAATGCACCAAACTGCTTAAATACACAAGTGAAAAAATCATCCTCCAACATGTTCTAACCAAAGCCATCGTATCACTAATCCTTTGGTCGCAGCCGCTTCCTCTTGCAGTGGTGAAATTTTGGCTATAAAAAGAAAATGTAACCTCTTTTGCTTTCAACATTAGCTTTGAGTACAATAGACGAGACACTGAATGATAACTTCTGCTTTAAGAACCCTCAGAATTACACAATATTTTTAATCACCAAAAGCAATATCAATAATCTATAATCGACAATTAAGCTGACTTTTTAATTGATTCTTATTTTATTCTTTGGAATATGTCTGTTATGAAGCTGAAATATCTGGTGTAGTATATGAGGAGTGTTGCAGTTACCTGTTGCCAGCTGTGCAGGGCCGTGTCTACAGTGTGGATGGCATACTGGCTGACATTAAGTGCCACTGGATCCACAAACACATTCACATCAAAAGAGGTGTTTTGGGGGCAACAGGTTGCTGTAGCCTGGCCCTGAAATACAAGTAAAAACAAATGAATATCAACGTTTGGGAAAAAAAAACTTTTGTAAAGACAGAAGAACTATGTAAAAAGCTGAGCTCAACCTGTAATAGACACGGCTGTAGAAGCTGAAGGTGTGTTAAGTTTCGGTACTCCAACAGCTTGCAATCTAGCTGAGAGGAAAAACTGAACTCCTGACAATGACGTGGTCCGTAGCTCCACTGTCGCAAGAAGACTCGTGGCTGCCGAGCACCTATCCCCATGAACTCTTGCTCTTGAGGTAACTTCCGGTCTGGCAGGAAGGGATGAAGCTGTCGAGATGGAGCTGGAGGAATGAGAAACATAATTTTTTTTACTTAATATACTGAAACAAGTAACAAAGATTAAACACAAAATGGATTAATGTAAATTAAATCCACATGTGAACAGATGTGAGTTTTAAACAAGAGGTCAATTAATTCCATTAAGCAAAAGGACACTTAAGCTGTCAATCAAACAGAGGGCTGCTAACAGATGATATCTGAGTGTACTTTACTGCTACCATGAGAGATCAAACACAGAACAAGAAAAGGTAGAGTTTTTTGGAAGTCAACTTCTCGAACACCTAGGTAATCCCTCTTACTAAACCCAATATACTTCAGACTTGGAAGAGATTTTGTTTTGATATATTACAAATCTTACCTGTACCCAGCTGTTCTAGGTGATGACAGAGGTGAATTTCCAGGTGTGCTAGTTGCAGGCACACACCCAGGGACGGGACGAACCAGGGTGCAAAACACGAGTCCACTCGGGTACAGGCTGCCAGTGCAATCGGAGAGACCAGCTGATCGCAGGGTAACTGGGACCCACACTCACTATCCGAACTGGAAGGGAAATGTTGAGAAAGCCGACAATATTTACAAACAATCATTAAAGAGACTGCAATAAATGAGGAAAATTTTAAACTGACAGCGCCCTGTGAATATAAAATGATTTCATACGGAAATAATATCGAGAAAAATGTCCTAATATATGACTGGGATTCAGTACTTGACAGTTTTAAAGAAAACAGTAAATGATTTTCTATCAAACTTTTGTTTTTTTTAAATAACAAAAGCAATGGCCCAGCTGTGAAATAATGGTCACAAAAAAAAGGAAAAAAAAGGAAAATCAATGGACTTATTAAAATAATCTGATTCTTATTAAGAGTGGAATGCTTTTGTGTTTGTGTACAAATTGTGTGACATCCATCTCAGGAAGCACACTGAGACCAGCCATACAGTTACTGAGAATTCAAAAAAAGAAATGAAATAAGGTGAAATGTGAAAGAGCTTCCTCGCTGTTAGGAACATTATTACACATGCAGTTTCCAGGAGAAGCCCTCCGTGGACATTAATTGCATGTCATGGTTGATGATGTTGAATGGAAGGTAATTGAAGTGAATGACCATTTGCTCTGCAATTTGCTGCTACCATGATCCACCATAAAAACTCCAGCAGGAAACGCTCAAGACCTGAAAAATGCTGGTGCAAGCAGAGTACTCCTTAAAAAGATAAGCATCATATGTTGACAATTTTCATTACTTCCAGTTGGCAGGGCAGCCAAGTTATTTTTCTGGTGGAAACTAAAGTAAGGCAGATGAAACGAGGGAGTAAGGAAAGGGGGATCAATTTTGATCAAAAAAGACAAATAATTTAAACATAAAGGAAATGTAGTGTTCGGAATATGATTGTAATGAAATACAGATGTAGATTTTGCTTTACACAGTATCTGGTCCTGAAGATTTTTTTCTGTTGCTTTTCTTACATGTTTTCTTATTCCTTGCTCTCTGTTTTGCTCGAGCTCTCTAAGCCACACAGAATGTGGGCTCGGCAACGCTCTTCCGCTAAAAGTTCCCTAAAGCCCAGATGGAAGTAAATAAGGGGAGAGAAAAAGAAAAAAAGATTAAAAGAAGGAAGGAAAGAAAAAAGAACAAAACGAAAAATCGATGAAGGTCGGAAGATGTAACAGTAATGAAAAGAGGAAGCAGTGGCAGGGAGTAAAAGCACGCTCTTTGGGGTGCTATAGTATCTTGCAAGCCTCGTCCAACTCATCCCATCCTAGCTCAACCCTGCCCAGCCCAGGCCAGGCCAGGCCTAAGAACTTATGAGCCAAAGGGGGCCTGACTACTCTCGCTTCCCGTGAGCTTCCCCTCGATTAGATACACTCAAGGTAAGCAGGAAGGAATCCGGATGGGCCCTGACAGGCACTTGGTGTGCTGGGAAATCTCATTAGGCCGATCTGAACGCCTTCCAAGCCCGCTCCCTGCTCCTGCACACCAGATGTGGGGCGAGGGATACATTCTACTTCTTTGTGCTCAGCAGCCTGGGTGCACTCTCCTTCTGTTTTTTCTCAAACAGGACGGCACACGGTCTGTAGGTTCACACACATACCAGTGTGTAGACATAAACACGCTTTCATATGGACAGTTAAAGCAAAATTTCCTCACCTCTGTTCATCTCCTCCATCTCCATTATGATTGAGTACTATCCTCCACAGGTCTGAGGCCACCAGCTCCTTCTGCTGGTTGGTGAGGCTGAGGCTGGGCAACTGCAGCTGGCAGGCACAGCTCTCTGATAGGCTGAACTCCCGATATGGAACAAAGGTTTGCTGGAGCTCATCCCAGTACTCTAGACTGCATGGTACCTGAAAGCAAAGATAAGTAAAAATATAGTAAAAAAAAAAATATATATATATATATATATATATATATATATATATATAATTCTAACAAGCGCGTACGATATATATATATAGTATATATATATATATATATATATATATATATATATATATTATATATATATATATATTTATATATATATATATATATATATATATCGTAGCGCTTGTAGAAATTGAGATTTCTGGAACTTTCTGGACTCTTTAATCATTCTTTGCTTCCTGTTGCCCCCATACAGCCAGCCTGCATGTACTACTCACAAATTAAAACTATCGCAGGTAGTTCAGAGCTTTGACAAAACTGTGAGGAAACACATTTCACAATGACATCATGAGGACCTATATAACCAACAAGGCTTTTTCGAAACCCTCTGGGTTTCCTTATAGCATTACAGTTATACTGAGCAATTTTCTGTTAAAAATACTAACTTAATTTCTTATTGTGGCTATTGAATTTGGGCACACAATCAAGTGAGACCTCATTATATATAATTGTTTCTATTGCAGATGAATGCCACAGATTCCTCTCTTAAACAGTTGCTTTTGATCCATTTAATAAAAGCATTTAACTAACTAATCCTCCATTTGGCCTCCTCTTGAGAAGGACACTTAAAACTTGAGTTTAGGTGTTCAATTGTTTTGAGAGCCATCTCAGGGAGCCAGGATATTCAATTCAATTTTATTTATACAGTGCCAGATCACAATACCAGTCGCCTCAAGGTGCTTTATATTGTAAGGTAGACCCTTCAATAATACATACAGAAAAAACAGTCATATGACCCCCTATGAGCAAGCACTTTGGTGACAGTGGGAAGGGAAAAACTCCCTTTCAACAGGAAGAAACTTCTGGCAGAACCAGGCTCAGGGAGGGGCGGGGCCATCTGCCAGGACCAGTTGGGGTGAGAGAAGGAAGACGGGACAAAAGACATGCTGTGGACGAGACCCAGAGATTATGACTGAGGGTTAACAGTTTCAGCTGGGGTTTTTTTAATCTCTTGGTATTTGTTAAGCATTACACAGTTGGCTCCTAAATCCTTACACACACTAGCTGTTTTTCATACTTTTGGGAAAGTTTAGTCTGCTATTATGGAACAGAACAGTTGGAATTTAGGATAAAACATCCTTGATTTAGTTATGTACTATAATAGAGTATGGAATGAACTATATGTGAATGAAATGTACAGTGTAAGCGGTCCCAATAGATACAGCCACGCCCAGACTTAAACTAATTAACCATTTGCTGTGAGATAACAGGTAACATTTCTGTTCTGTGGATCCCCTAGCTGCGCATTAAGCTACAACGGTAGTCTGCTAATCATTAACCATTGATTCTTTACTGACCCTTAAAAGACATGGGGAATCCCCATCTCAGAGAACAAATGAGCAAGTGATTTTTTTTTATGGCATGTGCATTTCAACCTTGAATTTTACTCACTTCAGACACAACCGATCTTTAATCTCTCGTCTAGTTGGAAAAAATGACAGCGCTTTGACCACAGACCACCAACACAGCAAGCTGACAACTCATCTCCATAACAACATTTCATGACCACAGCATAACTAAACACCCAGCAACAGCATGCTGCAAGACGGCCATTAGCATTGAAGTCCTGGAGCAGTTTCTCACACTGAATAACAATCAGTTTTTGAGTGTTTTCACATTGAGTATCATTGGTGTGATGACTGGTAGGGCTCCATTCATTCCTCTCACACTGTACCAAAATTAACATAAAGGTGTCTGGTACCCTCAGCGAAACCAAGCACCTGCAGATATTGGCTACTGATGGATCAGTAGTGGCAGCGCACTGAACGTGAACACAACTGAGGAATGCGTGTGTATGCTTTGGGTGCATTAGTACTGTCGGTGTGCATATGTCACATAAGACAGTCCACTTGTTTACCGGAGGCATGAAACTCCTGAGACAATAACCAAACTCCTGGAACTGTCAGCAAGTTTGTGTGTGTCAGAAACCTTGTGCTCACAAAATGTGTGCATGCATCCATATATTCATGTGCAGGGCTGTACTGTTACAGAGGAATGGATGAGGTAACTGTAGCTTACATCATATAATCAATGTCACACAGGTTTTCCTGGAATCAACTTCTCATAATTGCACCTGACAGAGTTGTGCACCCGCAACCCCCAACGCTGAGCCACTGGAGCGGAAACTCGCTGAATCTCCACGGAGAATTCCCTGAAATGCATTGCTAAAACACCAGGCGTGCTTTTTTTTCACCTGTGATATTTTATACACATGACGGCATGCAGAAAGGGATATATGAGGTGTATATATATGGTACAGTAGAATACATTTGCATGGTTGAATGTACGTCATGTTCCCCTTCACTTGTGGTGCAACTTTGGAGGAACGTCGAGATGAAATCGATAACCAAATCCAAAAATGTCAGAATGACGGAAAGAGGAAAAAAGGAGTTTTCTTAATGTGTAAGTTGAACATCTGGCACTTGCTTTCAGGAGGAGAAGGCACCTATGTATAATTCAAATGGATTGTGTATATGTGTTCAAGAAGAAAACGATGTATAATTGTACATATGAAAGAGAATATGCATGTATACGTATGTGTATACACAGGTGTGCGTATGTATGTGAGCGTATCATACAGTCTGGGCAGTGTCAGTTTCCGCTGCCTGATTGTGTGTGTATCTTATCTGATAAACAACATGTAACCCTGAATAGCTGACATTCCCTTGGCTGCATGGGTCGAGATTGTGTTTTCCACAAGAACTCGACAGAGTAGGCCTGGCACCACGACCGCGGGCAAAACATACGCCAAAAAACGATCTGCTATCCTAAATTCCAACTTAATGTTCCATTTTGGGTTTGCTTTAAATCCGTGAGAAGCTACGGTACTGTGCAAAAGTCTTGAGTCACCCCTCATTTCTTTATATTGTGCTTCCAAGAAACCGCACTTTCTTGTAGTTATTTAAGATGATCTTGAGAAATGGTTCTCTAGTCTTTCTGAGAGACCCGCAAAGTTTGTCCATTTTCTGCTTTTAAATCATTTTTAGTCCAGTCCTTATGCAGTACCTGACCTTTTATTTTGGGTTGAGACATTTAAGATTGACCCATGAATCACTTAATGATTAAAAGAAAAAGGCAACTAACTCAAATGATGAATCAGTAACAGAAAACTTAACAAGACCATTTTAAATTCTATTTAGGCACTTGGTTTTTTTTATTGCAAAAACACATAATTTGTTTGCATTTCTTTACTTCAATCTATGAAATATTCTAAAGATAACAAAGTTTGAGAGAAATAAAATAATACCACCAATAAGATGAGTGTTGGTAGCTGGAAACTTGGTACATATTCATGGCACATGGTGTGCAGTATGTCCATCTGAGGAAACTGAAGAAATAGAGGATAAGAAAAAAAGAAGAGCCAGGCCTAAGAGACTATCTACAGCAGATGAACTGTATCTAAACATTTTCTTGTTAAGAAATAGGGAAAAAAATCTAGCAAAGATCTGAAACAGGACCTGAGAGATGCGTCTGGATTTTCAGTTGATCCATTGACTGTTTGCCAAAATCTCATCAGTAATGGTCTCAGTGGAAGGGTGCAAATCCAGTGAGAAAAAGCTAAGGTATGCCACAATACACAAGAGAACTGCACTGAAAATCAGTGGCAACAGGTCTGATGGAGTGATGAATCCAAATTTGAAATTTCTGAGTCAAATCATTGTCAGTATGTAAGGAGGTGGTCAGGCGAGAGGTACAACTGTGAGTGTCTACAGCCATCTGTAAAACACAGGTGGGGGATGTTGAAGGTTGTGTTAAAATTAATGGAAAAGTATCATCTGATTTTGATGTTACTGGAACGTACTCTGATTGGCATCGGTTTCACACTGCCAATGGAGTAAAAGCATACCTGGACAGAACAACACACAGTGAAACCCTATTAGTCATGGGCTGGCCTCCCTAGAGCCTGGAGCCCAATATTATTGAAGCAGTGTGGGATCATGTTGATAGAGAATGGAACAAAAGGCCGCCAACATCCAAAGAAGACCTCTAAATATCCTTTGTGAAGCCTGGAGAACTATTCCTGAAGACTGCTTAAAGAAATGACAAGAAAAGTGCCTCAGAGAGTTCAGACTGTGTGAAACAATAAACATGCTCATACCAAATATTGACTTTCAAGCTTGTTAGACCTGTATAAACTCTGCTTTTGCCTTATACAAAAAAGTGCTGTATTTCCATGTATGTCTGCAGATGTTTCAATAAGTCACTGCACCGATTTCAGATTTTCTTGGCTAAAAAGAAGGAAACGTGATTCAAGACTTTTGCACAACACTACATGTTAAGCACTTTTTAAAAACTATTTACAAATGTTATATTCAGAAGTGCTGGCAGCATTGTGCATGTATGGATGATATTTCCATTCCTATAATTCACCTTTGTTTCTGAGAACTCAGGACTGTTCTCTACATGATTGTACTTCTCTCAGTCTGACTGCACAACCACAATTTCTCTAAAGGTTAACTAAAGGCAGCCAAACTAAAGCAAATACACAACATACAGAAATTAAGTCAATTTCCATCACCAACCCAGGTGTGATTGCTACAAATTCTCAAGTATGTCTGTGCAACTGAAGACTCCCTCAGCTCGCTCTGGGGCCGTGGCTGCTGACATCCACAGCCATGTCTGCCATTACTTTTATTAACAACATCAACAGAGCTATTAGGTCTTCTGTTATTTCACTGATGCCTATATGTCTAAAAATTCCACTGCTTGCTACCTCTTATCAGCCAGCAGACAAATTGAATTGACATCAGCTTGAACAAATGTTTATTCAAGAGATGTAATAAAAATTGTAATGAAAATGACTCCTGCTATGCTGTCTCAGGTGGGCTGATATATGTTAACATTAATCAGTGTGGAAAATCAGGAATAAGCCCATGCAGAGATCTTCATGCTCACTCTTTTTTTGTGTTTTTACTCTATTCTGCCAAACTCTTATAGGGGGACTGGAGATTTTAGTGGATGAGGTGCAAAAACTCCAGATCAAATTAACCACATGGACAGTCTTTTATTTTTATAGTGCATTAGCTGTGACTAATGCAGGTCCGCTTGAGCACTGTCCTGCTACAATAATAGTTATCTTGGCTAAAATTCCACCTCGCTATTTCTGGGTAAATGTGTCGCTCTGAAGTAAAATACCCAGTTGAGTACCCTGGTTTACCTTCCAACATTTCTATTCATCGGAGAGAACGAGTGCATCGGCGGAAAGGGCGTGTCACAGATGTGAAGCTGATGGTGGACCTGTGTTTCATATAACATTAACAAAAAGTTATGGCTGAAGGTTGGTGGCTCATCTCAGGCTGCAGTGTTTTTATGATACCGCTCGCAGGCCAGAGGGGCCACGATGGCATAACGGAGGCCTGCTGGGACATGAAAGGCTATCCCCACAACGCCATGCACGCAAACAGCAGGGGAGCAGATGGTGTGATTTTTTTAATAAAGTCAGAGTAATTTGGGCAACTTCCTTCAACAGAGAGTGGATGATCACAGTAACACAATTGCATGTTGTGAAAAGTCGGGACAAAAGGCAATTGAATGAGACAAGACTCTGTTACATTTACTTTACTGGATGCTGTGTCTGAACTCGAACTTTTATTCTCCGCTTTAACACGCTCCATCTCCTCCAGCTCCCCTGAGCTGGGGTCAAGCTGAATCATAGCTCCTGTGTTTGCTCCATGGTTCCCAGGCCCCACAGAAGCAGGAGGAGGGGAACACGAACAGGATGGACAGACAAGAGAGCAAGACGAACACCTGCTTATGATTCAGAGAACTGACTGCATGTAACAAGAAGGTGACAATGAGTCACCTTTCTCTCTTATCATCGGTTCATTGCTTCGGCACTCTACAGGTGGGAACCTGTGGATGCTCCATTAGGGATCAGATGCTTTTCAGCGGCAAGAGTCCCCCCCCAACCAGCCACCAAATTCTGACATTGCTCCCCTTCAACCGTACGTAAAAACAGCTCAGGCAGCAATTTGACTTTGAGTAATGGAAGGAGGTTTGAATTCCCCCTCTGAGATACTGGAACCAGTTGGGAAACCACAACTATTTAAATGCAGGAAATCTTGATTTTATAAAATGTTAATATGATCTGCTCTGGGGACAAGCGAGCAGCAAGGCTCAGAGCAGGAGCCCCCCCCCCCCGCCAGTACAACCCTTCATTTATTCTGAAGAGCAGGGGAAAGTGGGGAAGGACTAAAGGAAAGGAGCAAGGGGGGAGTGTGACAAAAGGAGGGGGGG
>NW_024582491.1:529781-541035 GCF_018398535.1 Haplochromis burtoni | reverse complement strand
TAGTGAGGAAAACTGATCGGAAAACCTATTTTTATTTTGTTTACATGCAGTCCTCTGTCCACCTGCTATGTTTAAAGAATAGAATTACTTCATAAATGACAGAGAGGAATGAACACACAGCTTAATGCTGACTATCACTCGCCCTTAACTACTTATTTCTTTTCTTTCCCTATGCCTCTCACTTTCCATTTCTCAAAATCTATCAGCCTCCATCTCTGCATAGCCACATGGTAATTTTAGAGGCCTGAGAAATTATGACTGCCTTCTCCCTCTCTCTTTCTCTCTCCTCAGTCTTGATGTAAAGTAAATGAAATTCCTTTGGAATACAAACTAAGCCATTACTGTGTTTTGGAGTTTTATGGCTGCATTTCCGTTCCCCTCAGCTGGACTTTCTTTCTGGTCCTGGGAGGAATTAAAAAAGCGAATTAAACGAGACTGCTGATGTTTCCTAAAAGGCAACGCGTTACCATTATGTCACTGGGGCTACAATCAATCAAACCTGGGACTGCAATAACTTTGGCTGATGACCAAGAACTTCAGTTAAAATAACAACCGTAAATGTAATTTATCTGTAAACAGATATCCAATATCTTAGAATTACTTTCATGTCTAGTTTAGCAGCAACATATTTAGCAGTGTTCAAAAACGTACAGGAATAGAGTTTAACACTGAATTTAAATCAGTTTAAACAAACAAACAAACACATTGTGTGTTATGTCCTACATTTGTACTACTACCAGCAGCCAGACCCATTGCTCTATGAACATGCTGCAGCATCGTTTACATGGATGACTCAAAAACAGCAGAGAGACTCATTGCTTACTTTTTGATCCTTTACAGCTGGCTCAGCAGTTTTACAAGTTCTAGTCCTTTCTAATAGAAGACAACTAATGTTGCACAATGTGCTTTATAGATTTCTCTAACTTGTCAAATGCAATGGCTTACACTGCTTTTCTCTGCAGATGCTGCATCAAATCCCCACATGAAGGAGTTTTAACAACAGTTGTGTGCTTGGGGCCTCCTCTTTTCACCACTATCCCTGCAGTAGCCTCAACACCTGATTCCTTTTAACAGACTTGTCAGAAGAGATAGGACCATGCCACATGACAGGGGAAGAGGAGCAGAGTGGAAGATGTGGAAACCATATGTTCATCAACCACTGGTTCCATAACTCCTGCTGTGTAATACACACAACTCTAATACACATGTCTGTAGTCACAGGCATTATCTTTTACGTACTGGCACAGGCATATGTAGTAATGCAGACGTAAATGCATGCTTCTTATTGACATCATGCATTTTCTGTGCACAGGACACATATGTGTAATAGTAACACGCATTATATTGCAGAGTATACATCAGGAAGGACGTACAGTTCATTTTTTTCTGCCTGTCATTTCCAGCAGCTGCTAAATAATCAACATCCTCTTCCTTGGAGTAGAGAAAGTGTAGCATTGTCACACAGATCCTCTCACACTGAGGCTTCTGTAGGCATTATCAGAACTGCAGAAGACACCACCCCCTCTATGGTCATATATATATATATTTCTTTAACCCCCTTTCACTCAATATTCTTTCCTATTCCTCCACCCACAATAACCCCTCCCCCCAATCCCAACTCTATCATCACATCTTCCTCCAACTCTCTCTCCTCTACACACATCAGCTCCCTCTTATTCTCTACTGTAACTCAATATGTGGCCAATCAGCTCGAGGGTTTGCTCAGGAGTTTTGCTCATTACAGACTTTACAGCTGTGGGGCCTCGCTGAAAGTCAGACATCTGCAGCACCTTCCAAAATCTTTCCTCTCCTGGGCCAGCACACATAAACAGACAGAATCGGTACTGTAGGTGAAATGGCTATGGGAGTTCAGGAAAGAATGTGAAAGATAAAGAGAGGAGATGGGGAGATGAGAAACCTATGCTGCAGCCGGAGAAAAGTAGGAGAAGGAAAAGACGAGGGCATCCAAGCCCAAAGCTTCAAACTGAATAAAAAAGCTAAAAGCCAGTTGGGAATTATTTTGTCATAGTAAAACTTTGTACACTTACAATGTTATAGCCATCAAGAACTAATGCTAAACTGTTGTTACAATAATGTAATCTTTGATCGGCTGTCTGTATTTATGTACTTGACCCATCCTTGCATCATATTTTGAGAATCTAGTGGTAGATCATTTATCAGTCGCTATACAGCTGCTTCTCAGTCACACAATTGAATTTAAAACCACAATAACAAGGCCATTCAAATAAAATCAGACCAAACACAGATGGCTTTGACTGGGCTAAGAAGAGAGGGTGACAAAACATGTTTTGCATGTTCTGTTCCCACAAATTCAATTCCTAAAGGAATGGTCAAAAATATAAATCCAACCGACTGTTGCAATGACACTATCAGGCACTGACAAATGTCATATTTCTGTTTCAAGAAAAAAAAGAGAATATGGAGGAGGATGCAAAAGAACACAATTTGGGATGAATCTTTTCTTTAAGAATGAAAAGTTGGAAAGAGAGGATGGGGAAATGAGTGATAGGAGGAAAAGTGGGATGTCCTGTCCCCCACTGAGGCCCCGAAGGCTCGGTAGCTACTGCACCCTGCCAAAATATAACCTCATCTGTGCTTTGAGACACCTGGCTATTCACACCAGAGCATGCACGATGACTTCCACAGCTGTCTGACCATGTATTACATGTTTGGAAAGACAGCAGGGGTCTCTGTCATTCAATAACATGCAGTGTATAGGAGTTCTCATGACTCATGTCAAGGGAATTACAACGCCCCCCCCGGTGCAGCTCTACGACGCTTTATTTCCCTTTTAGTGCAGGTGATGTTAAGCAAAGACTACTGGCAGAGGTATGTGGATTCTCTCCTAATCTTGCATCTTTGTATGTGACTATAGCATCTGCACAATGAGCTGGACCATGGATTGGTTAATGCATTACTGTTCTTTGCTTTTTTGGAGTTTTGGAGTAAAGGCAGACATATAAGACATATACTCTCTATATACTATGGAAGAGACATAATATAACATAACATAAGATGAACGGCTATGAAAAGAGAATGCAAATACTAAGTGCCTTATACCCGCATTCTCTCTAATGGCCACCAGGGGGTAAAGCCTGTAGCTGAAAAAATATTTCTGGTCCTGTAGAAGTCTCTAGGAAAATGTCACTTGCACCGACCTCTGTGAAAAACCTTTCCTGGTGGGTTTGTGGGCTCATTGGATGCCTATTTTGAAAACTTTGGTTATTCTAAGTATTACGCAAAAGGCTATCTTTTTGATTGAGAACGTTACTCGTAAGATCTGGTTTCAGACCCCGGGCGTCATTTTCTACCTGCAAGACATCTCCCAGGTCTGCAGTGCTGATCTCAGGGTCTTCTGTGGTGTTGAAGGGAACAGGTGTTATCCTGACAAAGGTAAGGACACGAGGTTCTGGGTATCTCCACAACATCACCCCTGGGGTATCGTCTGTCTCGCTGTAAAACACCACCTCATGTGGACCTGGCAGTCTCTGTGAAGCTGCGAGGAAAGAAAACAAAACAAAACAAACAGGATTTTATTTAATTTGTCAGTGATTTTCTGTTGTGGTTATACTTCAGAGCAAGACTTACAGACTAAAAAGAGAAAACACATGACGAGTAACAGAAAAAAAGTGGCAGAACTAAAACAGCAAAAAGTAAACAAGGGGCAGAAATTGATTCTGGGGCAAAAACCCGCTGATACACTGAATTGAACAGAAATCCGGTTTAATTATAAGAGTGGCCTCTTCCCCCCCTGAGATATAGGTTAAAAAAAGCATTCTTTGCACTTTTTCTCCTTTTGGTTCAAAGGGACTATATTTAACTTGCATCCATGTTTTGTGTAGCAATGTTTGCATGGTTATTTGTACTATGGTATCTGAAACTACCAAAACAATTTTGCCTCAGAAATTGCTGTGGATGTTTCCATGCTTTCTGAGTGTTTATATGCATAAGGAGCCCTTCATAAACATAGTGGCTGAGTAAACATTTTTGCTATTGAGTAAACGGCCATTGATTGAACCACGCCAAGCACCTGCAAAAGCTGGAGAACGCTGGATCTAAACCTCTGAGTGGTGTTTTGACTCACTTTGTGGCTGCTGCTTGGGATTCAAGTCCTTTGGAAAAATGTTTATTTAAAAAAAAAACAGTCAAGCAGAGAATTTCTGCTTTGTTTGGTTCCAGGGCTTCACAAGTTGAAACTTTTGGTTTTGTATAAAACCATTTCTTGTCTGTGCTCTCTTAGAGGTGGACAGCATATTGTTCTCCAACAAAAAGGGCAGATGAAAGAACAGGCAGATACATTCATGAGGTTTTGCTTTCAACTGAGAGAAAGTGGGTTAGAGACTCATTCTGCCCTCGTTTCCACCAAGCTTTCATTTACTCTTCCTGTCCATCTACCCCATCTATCCCTGTCAGACCTGGGGAGCGGCACTTCCTGGTCTCTTTGCTCTGGGGCCCAGTTGGACAACATGTTGCAGACAGATTGTCCTCTTGGTTCTAGTTCACTACTGTACTTTTTTTTTCTGGTTCAGTCAGAATATTAAATGCATCAAAGACCAGTTGAACAGTGCAACAAACAAAGACTCAACCACAGCTGACAGAGTGGACGGTTGGTCTACAGCCAGAGAGAAGTTTGATCCTCTGTGTATAATGTTGCTGTGTGTGTCTAAAGGACAGCGCACACAAAGCACAAAGAGAGGGAATAAACACCATGTTACTCAGAGTGGAAACAGGCAGACATGTCTGATGAAACTTCTTTTCACACAGGGCTTTGATCTGACTTTGATTTAAGTCGATGTGTATCTTAAGTGACATCTCACTTTGTCACAAAAGCTCTTTTTTTTAGTTTGTCCAACTCACTTACACGAATATATGAATAAACAGCCATTGTTACTGTTTATCCTATGGACCGAAAGTTATCAAGAAACAATTACTACTATTATTATTACATTTCAATCTCTGTTCTATGAGCCGCACATCATCTCTACATACAGCACATTGACATTCACCTGAGTCCTGGATATACTGGAAATGTCCTGTGCGTAAGTCATCTGAGCTGTGCTCTGTCCGAGGAGAGGGAGAGCCTGGAGACGGAGGTGGCTGGGTGTGGCAGGCCTTGCCTTTTGCACAGCTTTCAGCTGAATCCCCTATCTGCAGGTGGAAGTAGGCACGGAGGTGCTCCTCTATCAGCTTCAGGCAGTTCAGGTGTTCCTGGCCCCAAAAGACCTGTTGTTGGGACAGAACAAAAAAGGTGAGATGACTGGGAGAAAGGATTAAAAGAGTAAAAGGGGAGCATAAGGAGCTCCAAATGGGGAAAAGTCGAAAGAAGTTAAATAACAGATGGGCATGAGGATAAGGCTACATGTTACAGACTTCTGGCTCTTCCTTGAAAAGCTGCATCAACACTTTCTTTTCCAAAACAGGAAGAGAAGGAGTCAGGATTACCCTCATCATCACCCATTCACAACCTTACCAACATTACCCAACACAACCTTACGTCTTCCCCACTTATCCGCGGCATTCCCCTTCCCCTGTTCCATCAAAGCAAGTCTGCCTGGGGTTTGGACCAAGGACCAGGAATCTCTGAGTCAAAAACTCTGCACACATGGAGCTGCCCGACTGCTCGGCCGCCGCTCACTAGCTTTGCAAGGGTGGGTTATGACTAAACTCTTAAAAACAGGAAAATTTGGGGATTTTTTTCCCCCCAAAAGTTTTCGGAAAGAGAGCACGAAAAGAAGGAATCTGAGGGAATTCCGGTGGTTTTCGTACAGCACTTGATTAAAACACCACAAATGCCAATATTTGCAGAGGGAAATGTATGATTACGTATTAAGTGTTGAGTTGCGAGTGATGTTTCTGTTTGTGGGCACGCAATAAGAGCATTAGAGAATCATTGAATAAAAGGGGTCAGGGGGTTCCCCCTGAGCGAGTAATGTGGAATAATACACTTGTAATAATGTGCTCAGTCAGTCACATTGAAGAGGGACTTTTCAGTGTGGGCATTATGTAACTTGTGACAGGAAAAAAGCCACACATATTCTCCCCCACTTCCCAGCCTCTATTAATAGCTTTTTAATATTCCACCACTTAACCAGTAGATATGACTCAAATGTACAGTGAAATTACAGCATGTAATTTCTACTGTCATCGCTTCACTCCAAAGAGGACAGAAGCCATGGTGAATTAAAAAGGAATATCAGATTCAAGAGGAGTGTTCAGATTGTGAGAAGCTATGATGTGAGTGGATGTCAGCATATAAATGCTGTATGGTTTAATTTGGAAACCAATGACAGTTAAGCGGATGTTTTAGTGGGTGGTAGGTCTACCTTGAGATTAAGACTAGTGTTGAGCAGGAAGAAGCTCATTAAAACATTTACAAAGCATTCTTCAGAGAGACTCATTTCCATCAACTATTGCTGTGCCTGATAATTAAACCTATACAAACCTGCAGGAGGCCTCCCTTCAGGTCTAGTAGCAGTTTGGGGGGGCCGGGCTCGGGTCCAGGGCTGCCACTGTGGCGACACCAACGAGCCTCTAAGGAACTGCTGCAGGAAAATGGTCCCAACAGTACACGGCTCCGCTCTTTTAGTCCAGTTCTCACCAACACATCTTTTACCTCGAGCAGCACAGAGGCGGCCTGAATGGCATCTTGGAAGACAAAAGAAGTAGCAATAAATGTCATGCACAGCACAGGGCAGAACTAAAGAGAGAAAACAGAAGGTAAAGGATAAATGGTTTGTGGGTAAAGTAGAAGCAGGCGCTCAGTAATTCTACAATGGAAAAAAGGACAAAGGTTCAGACAAATGGGGAAAAGTCGAAAATCAATCCTGGTTTCAAAGTGAAATATCGATACCTCTAACGATGTATAAAAACTAACACTGTTCATTTGCAACTGGGCCAGACGAAATTAAAAGACACAAACAACCGAACCTCAAATATCAGCTGCACAAATGCTTGCCTCTATGTTTTTGCACTGGTCAATTACAACAGTCTGGCACTGTGATAACAGAGCAGCAAAACATACAGTGCAGTTACACCAACCACATCCTCCTGGATATTGTGCTCGCCTGATGTTAATGGCATAAATACTTGGCTCTCTGGGGACGGAAACAACATTACTCTTCGCTCAGAACAGGCATATGTAAATGCCTTGGACCTCGTGTTCTGTGTGCAGATAACCAGCTAAACTATATTCAGTGTTAAGCCACCAGAAACACTGGGATTAGCCAACATCTGGGTGTAAAATTTACAACACAGAAACATTAGTTAATATAATGGGGCTCCATGAGTTCATTTCATGGACAGAGGCACACTGGGGTATTTGAAACAGTCAAACTAATCTGAAACTGCATATCTTTGTCTTTATATTGTAAATTGCTAAAGTAAAAGGTTTAGCAGGCACGTTACAATGAGAGAAAAGCCAAACACCCACTCACCCTGTAAGCCCCAAAGGTAGCAAAAGCCCCAGCTTAATAAGGAAAGCTTGAAACATCATCTGTCCTTTCCATTAAAACTGAGACGCATCATTGTGGTCACAAGCTCTCCTGAACTTGTAGTTTTGCTGCCATAACTCACTATACATGACAACAAGCTGTTGATGTGGGAGGGCTGATCAGGTCAGTTATAGCTACAGCGGTGGCAGCCCATTTGGAAACCTCAACACTGGATGACTAATAATGCCCTGAGAAGTGGTTCTTCAAACATGTCTTTTAACTCGAGACATTCTCACTCCAGCTGACTTGGCTGTTAGTCTGGGAAAGTCAAAGAAAGCAACACCTGTTTCTGCGTCTAGCAGGAAAAACAGTTTTTGAACTTTGTCAGACCGTTTTATATTTCTTCATAAATGTGACCGAAAACATCATCGTTTTTTCACACAACACCTAAAAGCCAAAGAAAGAAGGAATACAATTAATGAAATGACATAAAAATATTACTCAGTCATTTATCTGTTAAGGAAAATGACCCAGTATTACACATCTCTGTGGAAAAGTATAAGAAACTCTAGTTTTAGCATTCGATTTTACGGTAGATGGGAATTTTTAATTGGTGGGAGAGCAGTCAGGTGGGAGTGGGCGCTATGGTAAATGAACTGGGCTTTGAGGAAGTTGAATCATAGCACAAACACAGGAGATCGCTAAGGACTTCAGGAAAAAAAATTGTCAATGGTTCGCCAGGCTGGAAAAGGTTACACAACGTTCCCTGAAGAGTGTGGAATCCACTGATCGGCAGTCAGACAACATGTGTACAAATGAAGGGAATTCCAGAGCATCGTTACCCTTCACAGGCATGATCAACCATGCCAAGAGTGATGTGGGAGATCATACAGAAATCCCTGGTGGCTTCTAAGTTGCTAAAAGTCTCTCTTGCAAGAGGTCATCAATGCAGCATCAATGAGGAAGACAAACCAATGAGGAAACCAAAGCTCTCCAAACACAACACTGCTCCCTACTTGCAATTCACTAATGATAATTAAGACACCCCAGAAGGCTGTCCTGTATAAAAGATAGCATTTTTGGTTTAAATGAGAAGCCTCAGGTTTGGTAAAAAGGAAACACCGCACTGCAGCACAACAACCTTATTCTATCTGTGAAACAAAGAGGGATGGGGTTTGATTTGGGCCTGTTTACTGGATCTGGGCCAGGATGGCTCACCATCATTGATGGAGCAATTATTTCTCAGAAGAAAGTGGGTCATGCAGCGATGTGATGCTTAGCAACAAAATAGTTAAAAAAGATGAAAATGATGCCTTGGAAAAGCAAAGTCAAAGTCCTGACCTTAATCCAACAATTCATGGGAGAAAAAAACAATGATGTTTTGCACATTAGATGTGGCTAATGTTGCTCAAAGCGGTGTTCAGGACTGATCGGGAGAAAGGTTTAGCTGCAGTTATGAAAGAAATTGAAAGCAAGTCTTCATGCTTCAAGTTATTTTACATTTCAGCAATAAGGAATTCAACCCAGAACTCAGTGGTTCAAAACTGGCCATAGGTGCCAATGTAGGATAAGATCTGGGAACAGCGAAAGAAATATGATTCATATCATTTTCACACTCAAACAGTTCAGTGAGCCCTGAGGTCCCGTGAACAGGGACACCGTTATCATGGAAGACAGCAATCCCATTAAGTCTCAACATAAGATAAAGGCAGTCAGAACAACTGTGCATTGAACTGCAGTGATACCTCTTTTTAAAGAAACAAGTAGACATGTAGCAAAAAGCTGCCAACAGCATAACAGAGGCAATGTATGGTCAAACATTCAGGATTTACCTCTTTGATAATTTAAGCTGTTTAAAACATGGTAAACCCTTTGTTAACTCAGAATTAGCACCCAGAAATAACATCAGCATAAGTATGTAGAAAAAAAACCGCACTGTGCATGACATGATGTGTATGGAGCAGATGGCAAATTACACAGTGTTTGGATTGGCAGGCTACACTATCGATATTTTTCCATAAAAACCACACCAAAAATAAAACTTTTTATTCCTTATATTTGAAAGCTTTAGGTAAAGACAGCCTACTTGGAGCTTGCGGTTCACTTGGGGTAAAGCAAAAAATAAATGGGGGTTGAAGGAGAGATGGAAAGGCATATGAATTGGGGGACTGGGGGAGGAGGTGACAAATGAGGAGATGAATAGATATAGACACGGATGGTGGGAAAGAGTGTGGAGACGAGAACAGAGAATATGAGAGAGAAAGTGAGCTATGATGTGATGAAGATATGACACACAAGGATACTCAAATCTTTCCAGGCTTGGTCAACTGACTAAGGAACATCTTATTCAACATTAAAGTGCAATAACACAACATGGGGTTCCAAAGAAAGACAACTTCTATTGCATAAGACAATCTGGGGTAAAAGTTAAACTGGGATGACTCATTTCTTTCAGGAAAGACATTGTTGATACAAGTTGGCAGCTTACCTGGTAATATCTCCTGGTGCCGTAGCACAGACAGAGCTTGGCTATTACTTACTCAACTGTGGACAATGGGTTTATTTTCATGGCTACGATTTATTACACAGTTCAAGGGAACTCCCAAACTGGGTTGTTAAGATGAAAATCTTTCATGAACACTTATGTGTAAAAGCACATTTAGGTTAAGTGCAGTCACACATAGGCACATTTAGCAAAGTAGAGCCGAATGCCTACATCCATACAGATGTAAATCCAGACGTTTACCATGCACAGCCAGGTGAACAAGTGGAAATAAATACACACACATGCACATAGTCGCACGCACAGAGTGTGTAGCAAAGCATTTCCTCCCGTCTCACCATGCGTCATTTACAGCCCGGTTGACCGCAGCATCCTGATGTTAAAGCCAGCAACAGCAGCAGCCAACACTTTCAATAATCAGCCTAATTGGGAGTGGTTTTAATGAGGGGGAATCCCTTTCTTTCTCCATCGCTAACTCTGTTCTTGCTTTCATGCTGAATAATAGTCAGAAGCACATTTCTTCAGCCTGTTCCCATCCTTGCCTTTGCTCTTTATGACCATATTACCACTATGTAGGTTTGTCTCCAGAGACAGCAGACAGCCCAAAGACATTACGCAGCCGGACTGTGAAATTCTGCCATAAGGCGGAGGTAACATCTTTCAATACTGGTGAGATGATTTGAAATATGGGCTTTGTATAGCATATATGCAATATATTTATAAATGATGAGTATTAAACACAGACAAAACCAAACAGTGACACATTGGGCAAAGAAAAAGACCAAGAGGAGAAGAGAGAAGTAAGAACTTGATTAATAAGGAAGTAAATATAGGTGCACAGGCAGGTGTTTGGACTGTCTTGATCTAAGACAGGGCTGGTAAGAGAGGTGATCAATAAGGCCAGTGGACAGATGTCAGTGAATCACCTCTGCCCGATGTTCACATACAGTACATCGTGGTTACAAATAGGGGAAAACAAATTAAGAAGTTGAGTAATACTTTTTTCCTTCACATCTAAAATAATATGCCATCTGGTTATTTATTAATTTTGAATAAATAAACCATTGAGCCCTAATTAACTATACACATAGCACTGGTCTTTATATATCCCCTTAGGTGACTGCTAGAAACATCAGAGCTGTAAAACAGCTGTAACAAGTGAGGAACAAATACACAGCTATAGTCCATGGATGCATGTGCATGAATAACTGTGTAATTGTGCTAAATTATTAGAATGGAGTCAAGATAATAAACAAAGCCCATTGAGAATTAATTTGGATTTATGTACCTAATGCTAGTA
>NW_024582491.1:447626-529761 GCF_018398535.1 Haplochromis burtoni | reverse complement strand
CACACACACACACACACGCGCACACACACATCTACTGCAGGCAAATGCACAACCTATGACACTTGAGGAACCAAGTGGGTGGTGGGGAAAAGGTTGGGTAGAAATCTTCCTGAAGTGAAATACATCTCTGGCAAACATTAGATAGATTAGATAGGATCGGAGACTGATTTACCATGTTGGTTTCTCCCTGGCAGCCGTTATCTGACCACTGCCTGGCTGATTTATACTCAGCGACGTGCTGGTATCAATTAGAAGAAACCTAAAGGAGTCATTACATAACCAGGAGAGGCCCCTGAAGACCTTCTGGGATGGTAAGAGTAATAGGAGTAATATACTGTCACTCACCACAGAAATACACTACTCACTCACCACAAGACCACTATAGGACACTAGAGGAAACTGGTTTTGTAGCAGGGGACGCTATCGGCCAAAATAGCTCAGTGCAAAAAGCTGCACGTCAGCCAAGCCATTACAAATAGAGTAAATATGGGTTCAATGAGAGCTGCAAGGCGTAAGCAGATCGTGTATGCAAGATATGCATTTATTCCAACACTAAATGTAATTTCTCATAAGAACGCTCTCATAAGAAGTCTATGTGCTACACAGAATGTTTTTTTCCCCTAAAAGTGGAATTTTTATTACATGATATTCTTTTAGCCAGCCTAAGGCTGGGTTCTGACAAATTATCAGGTTTTAAGCTGACTTTGAGAAATCTTTTTCAAACAGCTTCGGGCTCCGTATGGATGCTTTCAAATGTAACTCAATAAGAAATGCCTCTTTTTCTTTGGCTACTCCAATGGTATGTATCCGTGTGTGTGTGTGTGTGTGTGTGTGTTGGATAAGAACAAAAGTAGAACAATAAAAAAAAAAAAGAGTTGTGTGGCAAACTAATGGCGAGTAATAAAAGATATAAAGCAACAACTGTATGAATAGTAATTTACCTTATTCATGAAGATGTGCACTTGCTTTCCTCTTACAGTCACTTAGTCTATCTTTCTCTATAATCGAAAAATGTAAAATGTATCACTAACAGCTGGGCGCTGTTTTGACAGAGTATACATTTAAAAAAACACTCCTAGAAAGTACTACAAAAGAGCTTTTTAAGAGAGTACTAGGATTTATTAGGAAAGTACTTTTTCTCTCTAGAAAGCTAGAGGAGCTTGCTTTGAACCAAACATTTTGTACAGTCCCTGCTGGAGGATTTCAAAGTTTTGATGGTTGTAAAATACTTTTACCTGTAGAAAAGTGCAAGTATCAACAAGTGTGTACAAAAGCAGGCACATTAGATGATAAGCCGGTGGACTCAGAAATCATGGTTTTAATGATGACTGAGTCTTATTAAACTCATATCACCTAAATATCGACCTTTTACATTTAATGTCAATAACAATGTAAGATCAGCATCAAGCAGAAATGTGAGGTAAATACCTGAACAGACCGGACCCCTCTTCCTCACGTCTTCTCTGTGACATAGTATTTCTGTTATTAATGTGCTGAAAATAATTTATTAGTATAGCGAGCGTGCCAAATCACAGCAGATAAATATAAATCTTTTCTTGGCTTGGCTTAACTCAGCTGCTCTTTCCTGACCACTGAAGCAGAAATAATGTGATAGATGGAAGAGAGTGGCTTTCTTTCAGCAGAGTAAACAAACTGACATGATCATAATTCAAAGATTGGCCAAAGAAACAAAATAAAACTTGAACTGAAAGATAAAGACAGGACATAAATAAACAATGGGTAGCTTTCGCTTTGTTTCACAATAAGAATTTTTCATTTACAAGTGTGCTGGAGTAAAACGCAGGGAAGAAGAAGCTGGAGGTCCACACAAGAAAGGGATTGAGAGCAAAACTTAGCCTGTATGCGCAAAAATAAAGCACGCTATAGGAACAGGGTCTATGGACGTGTGGGTGTGTGCATTCTTAGGAAATCAGGGGCACTCTATGAGCAGTCAGAGAGCTGAGAGATTAGGGAGGGTCTTGTTTCATGGACCCCAAGACATCTGTTCTCTCTCTTTTGCACACCTCCTTTCTTTCTTTCATTGAACTACAAATGCCCCCCTACCTTGGGGAGTGGTGATTCGTGGATGGAGGGAGGAATGCGGGGCTTCCACTTGCTTTTCATTAACACAGGATCTGGTAACACACCTCACTGTCAACCTAATCCCCTCTCTCTCCATCTTGTCCCCTGGCAGAGAGGGGGTTGCCAAGACCAGGTACAGAGCCCCAGATGTTGCATGGATGATGAAGACAGGGTAGGATAAGGTGAGCGCAATGACAAATATTGGGGAGATCTTGCACTGGACACAGTGTGGCCTCCCTGTCCTCTCTTATATATGTCTACATGTGCCTTATGCCTCTCTCTTATGGCCTTATGTGCCACCTATCTTCTCAGTGAGTATTTCTCCTTTTCCCAGTCACAATCCATTTCCAACAAGCTCTTTTCTCAACTCCCTTGTTCCTGATTTAATTAATCTGCTTTAACTTTATTCTCCCTCTATTACTTTATCCTCAACACCCCTTGCTTCTCTTCTTTCGCAACTTCTCCCTCCCACTTCCTCCCTCTCCCGTTTCTCCTTACACACACAGGCCTCAACGTGAGGTCTGCTCAGGATTTGCTCC
This sequence comes from Haplochromis burtoni, assembly GCF_018398535.1. Classification (NCBI taxonomy): domain Eukaryota; kingdom Metazoa; phylum Chordata; class Actinopteri; order Cichliformes; family Cichlidae; genus Haplochromis; species Haplochromis burtoni. The sequence goes on along the minus strand of NW_024582491.1, from coordinate 527,140 downwards.
ATCAGTCTTAGCCTGCCACTGAGGACCAGCACAGCAACAACAGCAGCAACAGTAGTAATACATACTGTAGAAGCAGTCGCACTACATTCTCCTGTCTTACATCTCTCATGTTCAGCTACTCCCAGGGGGGTCATTCCTGCTGACTTATTGTGGCAGCTCAAAGGCTCAACCTTACAGAATGGGAATCCCAACCTTTATCTTTGGAAAATTCCAAGGTATTCGCTTTCCAAGGCACAGAGTAGGCCGGAGTGGTGAGTGATGGAGGCAGTGCAGCTAAGGCTAAAAGTCAGCAGATACATCTAATGTCACTAGTGATCAGTCTGTGTAATTGGAGACAGTTTGTCTCCTTTCAGTGGCAACAAATCTGGAAACGCTATGTGAAGAAACCCATGGGGAAAAAAGCCGTGTGTGTTGTGATCTATAAGTGTGCTTAAGTTGTCAAGTAAACAAAAAGAAAAATCCGCATGCAACGGGGTGAGATAAACATGTTATTCAGTTTGCTTTAATGTCTTACCCCATATAAACAAGAGGCTCTTTACAAGCATTTAGTGCCACGTAAACTTCCCAAGTCTTACTCAAATCATGGCTCAGCATGTGCTCTGAGAAAAGGCGCTGAAATGAAATATCAGTCTTTAATGAGATCTGTACAGAGGATCTAAGATGTCTCAGGTATTTCACAAAGCACTCAGATATGATGTAAGAGGAGTTGAGTAAAACGTCTGCCATACATGATGACAGCATTAGTTTTATGGCAGTTGTTATAATGTCTTGTTCGGAACAGACGCGCATGAGGTTATGTTTTTCGAGGCGTAACAACAACCAGTATTTCAAGACGTTTAGAGCCAAACTGAGGATGAATAACCCAGTGGATGTCAATAAACACCAGTGGTCCTGATCCCCATATTTTTTATTTGCATCAAGTCAGGCTCTAATGGCTTGCTTTCAGTGTGCTGGTAATTGTGGAGAAAACAATACCCATGAAAAGTCAGTTCACGGCAAATCAATCTGTACTTCCTGTGTTTACAGTAAACAAATCAAAGAACTATTATGAACGGATCTCTTGAAACGTATTACTGAGTGCAAAAGAAAGAGTAATAACTATAAATAGTAGAGTCATTCAAAAGCACAGTGAGTGGGACGGGATAAGCTTTCATACTAGCGCTATTGTCTCTAAACTGCTTTTTTCCCCACTGCCTTGCACACACAGTTTCAACTGTGTTTATCAAAGTCAACACATCAAAGATGGATGAAAGCTGAAAGCTGGTGAAAATCAGTTCAGGGCAGCACTGCTGAGTATTGTGTCACCGTGCAGTTATGCAGATTCGAGTAAACAAAGTGCAAATTGTTTGAGGTTTTAATTAACATTTTTGACAATCATTTTATCTGAAGTAACCCTATATAACAACATCTGTAAAACAGATGCAGGCACTTAGGGAGCCTTGTTTCAGTTTGTCCTCGTTCTTCTGCAGCCCCAGTAAACAGAGGACGTGCCGCTCAGGGCACAGAGGTAAAAAAAACATCTACCTGAATGATAATGAGAAAGTCTTCCTCTTCATCTCCAGCACGTCGCATGCCATCTCCTCCCCCCCCCCAAAACCTATTTTATCCTTCTGTTTCCATCTACTGTCCAATTTAGAAGACGTGCCAAGAAACTGCAAAAGTGAAAAACAAACTAAAAATCCCTCATCATCTGTTATAGTGCGCCGGCTCACACCCAGCTGCACAAAGAAATTGGAAGCTCTTTAATTTACATTAGCATTAGCGGTTCTGATTGTCATAATGGAAACACTGTGAAGCCTCCTGGATAATAGTCAGTGTTGATGAAGGCAGGGTTTGGTTCTAGCACAAAAACAAACATCTTGCCCTCAAACACATTCATACATAACTGCGTGAAAAAAACTGTCTCTCTCATGTCCAAATGCACACATACCCACGTAATCAAATACACCCAGTCCTACAACTTTAGACCCAAGACTAACACAAACATCTCACTTCACAGTTTACTGTCAAACCCTGTTGTTGGCAGATGAGGACTTTGCTAGCACATGTAAAAAACAACAATATTCCAAATAATAATAGAAGCAACAGTGCGATCTGATTCCCAGTGTTCATCACTGGGAGTAAATGACAGAATGTAAAACCTTCCAAACAGGCAAAGACATCATACAACAAGCATGGAAAGAAAATACTTTCACTATTGGTATGCAGTGACATAGTGATCAATAGATATACAGAAGCTACAACTCATAAAGAGGAACACACTCACCAAAACAATCGTTTAGGCTTTTGCTATTGAATTAAACATATTGCAGAGTAAACATATTGCCTTTCAGGCATATTTTTTAATTTGAAGGAATAAAAAAATGTAATCGAGGCGAGCACATGAATGAACAATCTGTTCTATACTACATTTTGTATAGGATATCTGGAGCACTTTGCAACAGTACTGTATTTTCAAGGTGCCTGGATTCATTGCTCTCTTGGCCCAAATGCTGAGTTCGGGTACTAGACAAATGACACGCCACAGAAAAGCATGTACATTTAGTACAGAGTATTACAGAGTCTTAAATTTTGGTTACTTCTGCCAAACAGGGTGAAGTCATGACAGATGTTTCCAACATAGCTCCACCTGTTTCAAGAATTTCCTTGAAGCAAGTAGCCATATCTTGAAATATAGCAGAATGAAATGGATCACATCACGAGTTTGATGTTTTTCAGTTTTCACAAAAAGAACATGTAACAATGAGTCATTTAAGGTCCAAGCCCATTTTTAGCAATCTGCAAAATAATGACTCACGGTTCTGTTTTCCTACTTAACTTCCATGTTCACAATGTAAACTGTTCTTAGGCAATACCATTAAACTGTTACCCATTAGCTTTCCTTCAAACATCAATCGCTATCCCACTAAGAGAAGCACCTTATAGTGTCATCAATCACAGAAGCTCCATTACCATCAAGTCTGTCTGAAACAGACCAATCACTTCAAGGACACAGGATTCACCAACTCCCTTTCTAATAGCCTCTGGCCCCAAACCAGACATTCTTGTTTTCTTCCTGTAAGATCACTAGAGCTCCTCAGCCGTCTTGGACAAGGATTATTAATTTAACTGTTCACAGGCGCTACTGTCAATCTAGTCCCTAATTGTGGGTTTTTTGGCTTCAGGATTTGTTTTTTTATGCTGTAATTATATTTTCCTTACAAAAATTAATTTGCTTCTTGAATTGTTGCAGGTAGTACATCCGGTGAGCTTATGTTTGTGTAGCTGTTTCGCTAGCTGTCAAAGTTGAGCAGTAGTGCTTCTGACTACTGGTAGATCCTCTCAGGGAAAAGCCACTCTCGCTAAGGTTAGGGACTTCGTGCGGGTTGACCATCTTAGGGAAAAGTTCCTGTCACCTCTACATCGCCTGTATGGGTGTCAAATATGCACCATCGCTAACAGATTCCATCTCTTGTGAGCATTACCATGTAATGATAGGAAGAACCCTGTAGCGCTGTTTGCAAGTGTCGGTAGCCTCAAAAGCAAATTGCTGCTTTTCCAGTACTGTGGCAAAGCCCAGTGACAAACCAAACTCAGCTGACACTAGCTGGGTGGACATGTTCGAAGACGCAGAGGCCAAATTTCTTTGTCTTTCCAAACAGCTCCTCGACTCCAGAGAGGAACGCAGAGAAGAAGTTGAGCTTGTTGATTGATCCCCTCAGAGACAATAGCGACGAGGATGAGGAGGATTCTATTCTCCCTCTGCCCAGTGATCTATCACCTTCACATCATCACCACTTAAACCATCAATTCACATTCACATCAAGAAGCCATCCTTCCCAAGTAACATGGCATGTTTGAAAGCCTCCATGTACTAATATGGTCACCCTGATCTCAGCTTATTAGGTTGAATTGTTTCAGGACATACAGTAAGCCTCCCACTGGATGACTACAACTTGGGAGAAGATATGTGTTGTTATTGAGCTTATTCTCTAGGTTTCTGGGTTTCAATGTAGGACTATGGCTGTATCATAGGCCTGGCCATAGTAGGAGAGAAATCACTGTAGTTCAATCTCTCCAGCCTGCTTGACAAGCAAGTCAATATGGATTCCCCATATGAGCTTTCACGTGCTAAGGAGTAGTTTAGGCGAGGCAGTAACCACTGTGCAGGGTAGTGACTTGAGGAAGAAGCACGGTGATGCTTTTGACCTTTGCCTTCCCCACAAAGTCCCACTGTAAGAACCACTGCCGGCCTTCCCGGTCTTCACAACGACAGAGTGCAATGTAGATTTCAACAATGTAGGCTTCAGGGGGCTGGAAAGTAGTGTCCAGTCCCCTGAGGAGCAAGTGTCCTACTGGCCACAGACACAAGAGTATTACAGTTAAACATCTTTCACTGGCATTGTCACCACCCCTGCTGCTGCATCAAGCCATCATCCCTTCCTCTGGAGGGAAACAAATGACACACAATATATGAACTGTGGTTGCTGCCAGAAGCACAGCAGGCAGCACTCATGGAGATCCGTGCCCTGAGCACTCGATGGATTGTTTATTGTTCCTTCCTCCCCCAAAGAAGCAGCGTGAGGAAGATGCTTCGTTCTACTCTGAGCTGTGTAACAGCTAACAATGTATTCCCCATTCATATTCAAGGAAGAGCACAAGTTCCCTCATTGTTTCCTGTTTATTCACCTCCCTTCAACAGTTTGTGGGATCAGTTCAGAGAGAGAGGTGTGTGGTTCAAAACAAAAAATCACTTTGAAAGATTTTTCAAAATCCTAGAAGTCATTAGTCCGCCTTAGACAAGTTAGTGAAGCTTTCATGGTCATGTTGAAATGCGCTTCCCATCATAAGATACCTTGCTTGGATATTAGAGAACAGGGGTTACCCTGGTAACTAAACATTACATGTACATTCACTGCTGGTCCCTCTGGTTCCTGTTAAGTTGACCTGTAATAATCCCCCCCCAATAAAACAGGTTTACTCACCTTCTATCCTAGACCCTGGCTTCATGTTCAGACTTCCTGCCATGGCAGACACTGATACTGTCATGCTGGGCCTCATTGGATGAGTGTCAGTCTCCATAACCACTAAAATCTGGGCAGTCCGAAGAGAAACCTTGTGAAAGGTGAGTGCCAGCGCCCCAACACTGCTGGCTTTACCCAGGGCTGAGGCCTGATGCTGTTTGTCTGCACGAGGAGGAAAGGCCCTGTGAAGTGTCTTTGCAGGGGAAGAATGAGGGGTGGAGGAAGCAGACGGTGGTTTACTTGAGCTGTCCCATGTATAGTTCGGTAGGATTTTATTCTGGTAAGCTTTGGCCTGCTCCAGCTTTGCCAAAGTGGGACTGATTTTCAAGGGACGTGATAGCTCCACGTTCAGTTCAGCTGTGGAGAGAAAAAAAAACAGATGACAGACAACAAAGCAAAAAAATTAAAAACAAACTTAAATACAAAATTAAAGAGTGTTAGTCAATCTGTGCTGTTAGCAAACTTTACAAACAACAACGCCCTCTGTGGACATGTGTTTGTGCACATCCTGACTTATATTTATGAAGTGCAAAGTGATACAGAAAACTGGGCTGGAAGCAGAGAGAGCAAAGTGTTTGAGCAGGTAATAAAAACACAACTTATTAGTCAGAAAAAACAAAAATACATCCTGATGGAAACAGACTAACTAGATCTCTATGGGAATCTGTGTGTTTTGTTTGCATATAGACACACACACACACATATATATGTATATGTGTTTATATATATATTAGGGGTGCAACGATACTCGTATCGATATTGAACCGTTCGATACAGTGCTTTTGGTTCGGTATGCATATGTATCGAACAATACAAAATTTGTAATTTATTTTATCAACTTTCCTTCTGACGATGCTGTCTGTGTTGAGCGCTCAGCTGTTTATTTACATCTGCAGAAGAACACTGCGCTAGCTAACTGCTCAGCGCGGCAACCGCACAGCAACACACAACAACACACAGAGCGCCCTCTGACCCCGGAAGGACACACCGTCGCAGCGAGAAGGCGTCACCCGTCACTATGGCAACATAAACAAAACATAACTGTACAAACAGAACCCCGAACAGCCCTGACCCGCTACATAGCCCCCACCTAAGGGGTCAGTCGTCCCCGACACCCCATTACCCCACACAAAGTCCTGCAAATGTCCAGGTGCCTTCTTTTGGCGCACCGGCCGGTCACGACCGGCGGGGGAAAAGTCACTCGGGTCAGAACATGGGGTGCCACCATCATCCCACTTCTGACACCAATGTGGCGAGCTCAGACAACGGAGGAGACGGAGGTGTCGTTTGGTCTTGCTTCCCGTGAGCTAGCCAGGGAGCACAGCCGTTTATTGACATCTGCAGAAGAACACTGCCGCTAGCTAACTGCTCAGCGCGGCAACCGCACAGCAACAACAACAACAACACACAGGGCGCCCTCTGACCCCGGAAGGACACACCGTCGCAGCGAGAGGGCGTCACCCGTCACTATGGCAACATAAACAAAACATAACTGTACAAACAGAACCCCGAACAGCCCTGACCCGCTACAATATGCTGCTGAGAATATAGCCCAGAAGAAGCGTATAGTATAGCTTTTATTTTGGAAAGAGCCATTTCTCTGTAATAAACTCTCTTTTCCAAAGATGAGTGATTCCTCAATCAGATACAGGTGTTACCGCGCCAGATCCGCGGCCCCGAACCGTAGTAAGGAAACCTCTGGCAGTTACTTGAAGGTTCCGTAACTGACTCGTAGCCGGCAACAGCTTACTATACAGGTCAACTCCGCTAGCAAAAAGATCGAAGGAGGCGTAGGAAACTGCTTCACCGAACTTTATTTCTTCTCTAAGGCACGAACACCGCGTACAGTGGGCTGAAACAGTTTACTCACAGCGAGCATCGCCGACACAACTCTGGCTGTCGAGGGAGTTATTATATTCCTTTTATTTATTTTCTTTTCGTCTCTTCTGTAGCTAACCGTTACTTTTTCCCCTTCTCCGCTCTCTCTCTTCACACACACACCAGGCAGTCCCGCTACACACATCCCGAATACATTTCCCATCAGGCTTCATCCTATGCTGCTGAGAATATAGCCCAGAAGAAGCGGATAGTATAGCTTTTATTTTGGAAAGAGCCATTTCTCTGTAATAAACTCTCTTTTCCAAAGATGAGTGATTCCTCAATCAGATACAGGGCTCGCAAAATCGCTAGCCCGACGTCCCGGGGCTAGCGATTTTTCCAGTCGGGCTACCAAAATCTATCTCTGCCCTGCCCGTCGGGCTATTGTAGGAAGGAAAAATATATGTCAATGCTTTTGCATTCTTTCGGAAATGTAGCTGGGTAATTATGTCATTGGCATCGGTGAGCCACTGTCAATATGTGACATATTGAAATCGCGTTTGAATTTGCGCTTGTTTTTTGCTTTCACTTTGCAATGTCCAGGTGCCTTCTTTTGGCGCACCGGAAAAGTCACTCGGGTCAGAACATGGGGTGCCACCATCATCCCACTTCTGACACCAATGTGGCGAGCTCAGACAAGGAGGAGACGGAGGTGTCGTTTGGTCTTGCTTCCCGTGAGCTAGCCAGGGAGCACAGCCGTTTATTGACATCTGCAGAAGAACACTGCCGCTAGCTAACGCGGCAACCGCACAGCAACAACAACAACACACACGGCGCCCTCTGACCCCGGAAGGACACACCGTCGCAGCGAGAGGGCGTCACCCGTCACTATGGCAACATAAACAAAACATAACTGTACAAACAGAACCCTGAACAGCCCTGACCCGCTACAATATGCTGCTGAGAATATAGCCCAGAAGAAGCGTATAGTATTGCTTTTATTTTGGAAAGAGCCATTTCTCTGTAATAAACTCTCTTTTCCAAAGATGAGTGATTCCTCAATCAGATTTATTTTTTAATTACTTTTGTTTCAGCAACATTAAATTTAAAAACTGTACTTTTGAGTTAAAATATATATTTATAATTTTAATAAATGACAAATTAAAAAGGCATGAACATTTTTTTTGTATCGAAAAAATATCGAACCGTGACACCAAAGTATCGAACCGAACCGTGAATTTTGTGTATCGTTGCACCCCTAATATATATATATATATTTATAATATAGTAACAATTTAGAATTGTCCAATTGTAGAGCAGGGCCTCTTAAACTATGTCAAAATGGGAACTAAAATTGAATAAATTCACTGTTGGCTGTGGTCTTTGGTCTTTAAAACCTGCTGTTGAAATTTGGAAAAACATAAATTGGATAAAATCCATTTGGGGGCTTTAAGACAAGGCAGGCTTCATCAATGTCCCACTGAGCAGATCTTCAGCTATCTGACCGACCCATGGGATACTAAATGGTGCTGTGTCTCATAAATCAAACTTCTCTCTTCTTCTAATCACTCAACTTTGCATGCAAACTGTTAAAAGGACAGCTGGGTCCAGTCTCAATCTCTTTCTTCTCCTCGTCTTAGATGGACACATATGCACGCACAAATTCCTGATTGTCTCGTTGTAACATCCTAATGTGACACTGCGGAATAGCAGAAGAGAATGTTTTCTTCATGCCAGCCGCGTAAATCTGAGACCACTCTCTCCTGTTCAATCTCTCTCTCACTCTCTGGTGCTCTGCAGCCTTCAAACACTTGACTGGAATATACAGAGACACATGAATTAACTCAATGCCGTTTTACACCACTTCCATTATCCCATTTTTCCACTTGCTCATGATGATGGGAGAGGGAAGCAACCCCCCTCCCACAAAAAAAAAAACCCCCGAACCAAAACTAGTGCAGCTGTTTTTCATGGTCTCATCAAGAGCCCAGTGTTTACAGCCTCTTAAGGGTTTTAGGCCCCCTGTCTACCTCCTCTCCAGGTAAGAGCACTAAATGACATGAGCGGGAACACTGCCAAGAGTGAAAGGCCAAAACACACACACACAGACTGAATCTGCCTTCGGGATACTTTCTCTTTTAATTCAGCGGAAGTAAAGCACATGGTCAAATGGAAGGATAACTGCAGAGACGAGCTGGAGGAAGGATAGGTGGAATTTGCTGTGCAATGTAGCTTATCATTTCCACTTGACTTATCACCAGGAAACTTTACAGTGGTGAAATAAATAGCTGTATGCAGCTGTTCATCCAGGTTCCTCTGTTCCCCTTCCCATGTTACTTCACCAATCCATTTTCTCCCCGTCTGTTTCATGTAAGCCATCTTTCTGCTTCTTCTCTCTTGCTCAGTCATTTCTATCTTTTACTCTTCCTCCACCCACAACCTAATCAACCCATCCCTGTAATCAAGTAAAGATGTCCCTGATCAACCAGCCAGAGCTAGTGCCATGGCCTGGCTCCCGGCACATGGAGACCTGGTACTCATTATCATTGTACTCACTCCAAAGTTCCTTTCTACACCCTACCGGTCCTATCCCCCCACCAACGGCAGATCTGAAGTGATGGCAAGGTATTTCTATTTTTTCACTAATCTGAAACTCACCAAATCAAACTGAGTAGTGCAAGTCGATATGGCTAACTATAACCCAGACTTTTTAGACTGGAACTCATGGTTATAGTTATCCTCTTGCATGTAAGGCCCATGTCTGAAATAAGGTACTAACCTTTTAAATAACGATGATCAATAAAATATTCCACTAAACTGTGCATTAACTGTATATACTTTTAAAGAAAAGTTAGATTTTAAAGAAAAGTGAATAAATTCCCTCCTGCTCGTAACCAGGATGTCATAAAGTATGAATATTTATTGTTAAATATTAAATGTCCATTTCTATATTTAAGTATTCCTTAAGGAATGGTGGGGAAAAGAGTAAGTTTCCTCCTTTTTATAGTGTGAAATGATTACAGGCCACTGCTGTCTATCGGGGTTTAGTACTGTGAAGAGACAGCCACAGCATCTGTACAGCCTCCAGTGTTTTTTTTGCAGAAGTTTATCAAATTTCCACATATCGAACAAAACGTGTTTTTTTTTCTTTTCTATAGCTGATCATCTGTGAGAAACAGAGACAGATGTAGGAACATGTGATTTCACTAGGCAAAGATGACATAAAAAGAGGAAACTTTAACCTCAAGAGGGAAAGAAAGGCTTTTAGGTTTTACAGACTAAAGTGTAAATTCTGTATTTATGGATTAAGATGTGACATCCGATAAAGACTTCCCTCAACCATATATACTGTAAAGTGAAGGAAAAACATAAATGTCACTCTTATTTTAAACTGCCAGCAGCGTGCCAGCAGGGGCCATGGGTGACTGGGATTTTTTTTTTTAAGGCAAGAAATATAAATATTTAAAGAAATGTGGTGAAAAAAAAGTACATTAACAGCAATGAGATTCACATATACGAATGATTTAACTGAAAACACTCTGATGTTTGCCCTGAATGTAACAAATATTTTAAACTGGCGACTGTCAGTAGAAGGCTTGTGCAAAGAGCAAACGTCCAGCCTGAAGGCTGAAAGGTGGTGCTCGCATACTTTTAAATAACAGGCCTTAATGTGAACAGGCTGCAGGGACTCACAGTTTGGCCCTTCTCAGGTGTCAGCCTCTATTAGCACTGGAGAAAGTGGAAGATCAAGGTCTAACAGAGGTATACACACACGCACAAACACACACACCCCTCTGCAGAGTAGTGTGGGAGATCAAATACGTTTTACTACCCAGGTTACTGTGGCTTTTTGGTGAGGTCACGTGTGATGCTGTCCCCACTTTGAACCTGGCGTTGGTATATGTGATTATGCGTAACCACCAGAAACATTGTTTTCATTCCCACCCCCTCCCCTCTGAATTCTCTAGCTGACTTTCATGCTTGACACTTGACAGTGGAAAGCCTGTGTCTGACACAGGTGGCAATGTGTCAAATTACGCGGGACCTGTATGTGAAGGGCTTGTGTTTCTTTCTGGGTTCGGAAGAGCAAACAATATTTTGGGGGGTACCTGTTGCTTCCCAACATTACAAAAAAGTCACTCAGATGACTTGAATCAGAGAGGGTCTGGATGGTTCGGAGGGGCACACCCTTGTATACAGTAAATGACAACATTTCTACGAACTCTGGTTTGACAGAAACCAGGGACAGAGAGCAGTGTTTCCAATTTGTTCAAGCTAATCTATCACCTGCTCCTTCTTTACAGAGGAAAGGCGGATCTCGACTTCGAGTGGTAGCAGTTACGATTCTGGACATGACTAACAAAAAATGAGCAGGGAGGGAAAGTATGCGTATTTGTGTGCTCACTGGTTGCTGCTCGTGTTGGAAAAAAAAAACCCCGATCCACTCAGGACTTTATCGTCTATGTCTCCGCTGGTCAAGCCTTGAACTCAAGTAGTTCTGAAAAGGCTGACGTTCTGTAAGCATCGGTATTAGTTATGTTTATGTGAGCGCGCGCATGTATTTGATGAGCAGCTGCTGAGTGGGGGTCAATGCTGAAACACCATCCAGTTTACAGTACACATGTTACAAGTGTTTCCCACTCAGCATCCTTGGGAGGGCCGCTTTGATTGGTCTTGCTGAATAAATGCTGCTGAAATTGCGAGCATATTGCTGTAAACACACAGCAAGATGTGGCCTCACGGCTGTCTTCTCTCCGTCTGTGCTGGGCTGAGATAAATTAAATGTGAAGAACTGTCAAATTAAAGTAGGGGCCGCCAAACATGATACACATAGCAGCACCCACATAGTTACAGAGACTTACACACAAATAAATCACGTGTAAAAACAACAGAAGGACAAATGAATAAAATGCTAAATGCGTTTGTTCTTCATAATCCAGTTTTCAGCCAGTCAATCCTAGTCAAGGCATTTCTTGAACTACTTAGTGATTCATTTATGAATTAGAAAATAATTTGTCAGCGTCCTGTCCAAATATTTTGTGAATAAGGGTCTTCTACAAAAACAACCTCCGGTATTGGGATTCTTCTGCTCTGTGTAACTTCTTCCTTTTCTCCCCCGACCTTGAAGACGATAATTATCTTCCCCAGAGAGTTATCCAACTAAACAACACAAAGCTGAAAGTGTGTGTATGGATGCATGTGTCGGAGTGTGTGACTATGTGGTTGAAGGGGTGAGGAAGAACCAGTAGCATGTGTGGTCAATTCTCGAAATTTCCAGCAGAGCCTGACCCGGAGCAACCTCACACTGAGCCTGGATCCTGTCTGAGTCATGTGGTATGGTTTTGTGTGTGTGTGTGTGTGTGTGTGTGTGTGTGTGTGTGTGTGTGTGTGTGTGTGTGTGTGTGTGTGTGTGTGTGTGTGTGTAAAGAGAATGAATGTGAGTGATTGTGATGCAGCTAATCCTACTGAGAGAGAGAGAGATAGCTCATCTCTTTATTAGTTCAAGGGAAACACCTGACTGTAATTTCACATTATTGGCATCTCCACTTCAGCTGCACTCAGGCATCAGATATAACTGCAGTATAATTATCATTAGAGATATAACTCTGTTCAGTGAAAAGGACGGGGCTTCTATAAATAAATCAACACTGAGCCATATACACTTTTTAATAACCTAATAAACAAATAAACTGAATCTATTTAATCCACCATGCACCTGAGCGATAACTGCTCCTCTTTCTTACCCTTTTCCACAGGCAGATTAAAGCATACCAATGTTGCAGGACACTCTCTTTCCACTCCTTAATGTACATACTGTGAAGTATCATTTATTACCATATACCTTAAGAGCTGTTAAAACAGTTATGCAATCTGGACTCGTGCAAAGGTCTCACTCATTGGTTAGTGGCGTCACTGATGGATCTGGTTGTGTTTGCTTGTACTGTGTGATTGTTGGGGTGTACATAGAGCTGCATTGTATTGTGTTGTGGGCCTCCAGGTGGACAGAGCAGCTAAGGGCTTTCAGCTGACAGCAGGAAGTAAAGTGTGTGGGAGCAAGGGAGTGATATGCTTTGCTAAACTATTATCAATAACACCTCCAGTCCATCCTGTGCTCCCTGTATACACACACAGTATATGTTCATGATTGTATGCATGTGGAAGAAAGACAGGCTATATGTCAAAGTATGTCTGTAGTTAGGTGTCAGTGAGTATGCATCTGCAACATCTGGCCTGGGTTCAGGGAGCTGAACTCTGGATGATGTTCTGCGCCTACACACGCTCACAGGGATAAAAAGGTTGTGCACACTGAGACTCAAAGGCCCACTCACACTTTTATTTATTGCTCTTGTATTTGTGTAGAATGTCAACCACACCCTTAGGTCAAAAACCTTAGCTTAAAGCTACTCATATGGATATCATATCAACCTAAAAATAGAGAACCAAACACAGTGACAGGCAAATTCAAAGAAGCATGAGACTACACGCTTAAACCCACAGGGGATTGTATTGTACTGTTCAAAGAAACGGACACCTGCGATATCAGTGGCTTTCTGAAGCAAACATCCATAAGGTTACTTATAATTTTCTCATCATGCGCTCACATGTGTGTTTACTCGTGTGTAGTATATAGAAAACTGGCTGTGAAATTGCTGTTTGAACTGCTGTTATAAGATTAAACACAGAAAGAAAAACAAGAACTTATGGATAAAGGTAAAGTGACTAAAATGAACCCAGAGCTGAAACTGGATTTTTGGATGGTATTATACACCAAAGGATGTTGTGCAAGTCAGTGTTAAAAATGAAGCATGTTGTTGTTTTAACTAAAATACAGTGCTGTGACAAAGTATTTAGCCCCTGATTTTTGTATATTTGTCCCACTTAAATGTTTGGGATCATCAAACAAATTTAAATCCAAGTAAATACAGAATGATGATTGCATATATTGAGGGAAAGAAGCCATCCAAACCTACCGGGACCAGTGTAAAAAAAACCCCAAAAAACTGCCCCCTTTTGTTAAATCCCACCCGCCTTTTTTGCATGAGTATACAAAAGTGTGTGCGTGTGTGCACGATTCCCACCTGGTCCATTTAAGAAATCTTTAATGTGGAGGCAGAGCAGAGGGGGAGGAATCCCCGTTTTACTGTCCACCTCTCCTGCTACTGTCTGCAGCCAAAACACATTGTAGTCCAGAGATTCTGGTAGAGTCTTTCCCGGGTCTGAACAAAACGAGGCACATAAAAACTTGAATAGAAAAATAAAAGGTCATACATGTCAACATCAGGAAGTTTCACATTTATTAGTTTGAGTGAATATGACTCATGGGGGGAGATGGAAGTCAATTTGTCCAGGATCTACAGTTTAATAACAAAATTCAAATCCATTTATCCTTTAAAAGTATCCCCAGCCATCCCCAGGAACATATTTACTTATCTCTCTCACCTAGACACTTGTAGTCAGCAGCTACTCCTCTTAAGGACACATCAAACACAGACAGCTCCATCCTCTGTTTGCGGTGGTGACAGCTGAGAAGGGCAGAAGGTTGCATCACCTGTAGGTACAAGAGGGGTTCCAACACCTGGTCGCCAGCCCCTCTTCTCCCAGGCTGCCTAACTATGGTTACACCAAGTGCTTGACGGGCTGAGGAGCGTGTCGGAGTAGGCAGGCCATCCAGGGAGAGCAGGCTGCCTCTTAGCAGTGGAGAGGCCGGCTGGGAGGTGTTGCTGTTGAGGATGTCCTCAGCAGTCAAGCCAGCAAGTGAACTCTGGGTAGCTGGAGGCAGATCTGGAGTTGGGGATGCCGAGGCTGAATGTGACTCAGACTGGAGGCTGGTCTCAGGCTGGTTGAGGGCACTCTTTCCAACCTGAATCAGATAAAAAGGAATCTATCTATCTCTATGAAATCACTGGAATTTGAGGATCTTACTTTGGGTCTGTTGACCTTATACATATCAAATTGGGCTGTTTGGTGCTGCTTATAAAAACTTGAACCAAAAAACATAATGTGCACTTTGTGTAGATGTGAGCAAGTTTAATTTATCAGCTCCAAATGCACAACACGGTTATTTGTTTGCTTTTCTATCTCGAGTGGGCTTATGTTGAACTGGTGCCCAGATGTCTTTGAGTTCCACATCTGCTTAGACTGTGGGAATGATTTATCAGCATAAATACACACACAGTATATTAATGTTATTATGTGGATAGATGAGCACTGATGGTCCATGTTGTACTATATTAAATTGAGTATATGAAATTGAATTGTTATAATTTAGACTGTATGAAACTACTTTTATCAGACACACAAAATAATTACAAATTCTATTTTCAATTAGACAACTGTACAAAATCAACCTGCTGTAAAACTCAAACATGATAACTCTTATAATAACATAATAATACTGCATGCTATTGTATATGTTTTCTATTATAATTCTAGACACGTGGATAACAAAGAGATCCAGAAACTGATGCGTGCAAGAGCTTCCATGTGACAAGCTTTTATCATTTACCTTATCCGCAGGCTGCATCTTTTCCGGTGTGCCAGGAGTATCCGACAGAGAGGGAATTGCCTTTGGAGGGCTGGAGCAAGCATAGGTCATCACAGACAGCCTACTAGCGGTGAGAAAGATGTCAAAGGGGATAAAGCTTAGGTTCTTGGTAATGGTGGACTTGTGGGAGGGTCTGGCAATGCAGTGGTGACTGGCCCCGCTTTGTTGCTCTATTTGCACAATACGGATGCGAGCGCTGTCGCTGCCGAAGCCGCTGTCCTGTCCAGTCCCACTGTGCCGCGATGAAGAGTCAGCGCCCGCTACGGGGTCTCGACCACCTCGCGTCTGCTCATGCCGACGCAGCTGTATATAAAAACATTGAAGGGAAAGCCATGTTGACACAGATGCATATGTTCTTGGCACAAAAAAAAAGTGCAAAGGTTATTAGCATTAGCAGGACGAGAATAGGAGGGAAAAAGAAAGGAAAAAAAGCTTTTGTGTTTTGTGTTTCTGACCAGAGCACAACAAGGTTTGCAGAAAATTAAGGCGATTAAAAGATTAGTAAAACAGCAGTGCACCATCACTGATGCACTTCCTAAAAAACTGCTGAAAAAGACCAAAATGCTATTTTTCAAAAGTGTAAAATCCATCACTAGAATGAATGCAAACCAACTGAACTGGATAAGCAGAGGAGGATGGATGGATTAATGGATGTACTAGTACCTCCACCCTTGTAAGGGTGGACCTGTTGTTCACTGACATGCAAAGAAAGAAAACCATAAAAGTCTAGGAAATGTATCTTAGCTTTATCATGTTTGCTTTTTGTAAATTGATAACAGCTACCAGCAGACAACGTAAGCAGTATGGCTACTAACCTGTGCAAGCCATGAAATTATAAGGTAAAGAGTGTAAATACACAATAATAATTACCACTTTATGATAAAAGATTATGGTTTAAAGAAGAGAAGTCTGTTTGCAATAAAAGACATGACCTTATCTCAAACCAAAGCAAGCTGGTGTGTTAGCATCACCATGGAGATAAGGGAAGCAAATGAAACTGGAGAACATTTGCTGTTTTGTTTTTTTTAATCTGTAAATCAGTTTCTTGTGTCGGTCCTGGCTTTATGAGAGAACACAAATCAAATAACTCATTTTGATTGAATCCATGGACAAATTGACCAAAGAAGGGAAGCATCGTACAGCCACAGAGACATTAAAGGCATGCTCTGGGACTTTTTACTGTGGTCTAAAAATCATTTTGCACTTCTTACAATATTGGAAATGTCTACAAAAAAAGAGCCTCACCCCAGAAAATCAAAATGTTTTGTGTAGTTACTGTGGTATTGTGTATGAAGCAGCTGAGATTTTATGCTTGGCTCCAGCTAACGGATGTCGGGAGGGTTCCAGCCGTTGTGGCAATAAAAAGCTTGCAGTGACAGATGATATAAATCAACGCGAGCACTGTTGCTGGATTTCAAGTGACAATGAAAACAGGCATCTTTATTCTGCTACCAAAGAATGCCATCTTCCAAGGCTACAAAGAAGCTGCCATTAGCTCCCATGGGATAGATATGAGACAAATAACTAAAACTAAATGCTACCTACCAAATCACTTGCTGGACATGTTTCCAGAACTGACATATATACTGTAGCTGGAATATCCAAATGATTTGACTTTTTGAAAAAATTCCCAAATGTGTGGAAACATTTCTAGATGCTAAGAAAAACCGTTTGGATCACAACACACAGAAGCACTTTGTTAAAGTGGAGCAGAGGCTGACGTAAGAAAAAAGGAAAAAATGAAAGAATGCAAACAGGTCTCATGTAAGCATATAAGGTGGGTCTGGTGTGTTTGACCACTACTTCACATCAAACAAATCCCTCCTCTTATACTCTACAGGTTTGTTAGACGCAGCATGAGTAGTCAGTTACTCACCAGTTCCAACACCACAGTTACACCATGACTGAGGCCTATCCCCAGTGTTTCCCATCCATGTAAACAGGAACAACGTCAGTTTCGATTAGCTACTGCTGTCTTTTGAAACATGATGAATTGTAAAACACAGGAGACAGACCCAAGGTGTGTCCCATTCTCTCCCACCCTCATCTGCTCCAGTCTGCACATGGTTGCTATTACAGCATGTACTCTCAGCTGCCCCCTCTCTCTCTGCATCACTCCCTTCCACACACTCCAATGAGAATTTTAAATGTATATTATTGCTGTGGCGGAGATAGTGTTTCAAGACCTCCAGGCAAACACTAAACCCACTGGCAGCACATTAGACAGAATACTTGACTTATTAGATATTTCCTATTCTAAACAGTGTCATCAAAGGCTAAGAACAAGAGCCATATAAAACGCAGCAGCATGCCTGCCTGTTCTGTTCAACTGGGCTCATGTGTGGGGCTTCCATAGGATTGGCCTAGCCAGATCCCCTTCCTTTCTCTGCCATAATGAGGACAGGATGTGTGCATTTCTTTTCTGTAGAAATGTCAGATTTTCCAAGCAATGAGGAGGAGAGAGAAGGCAGAAAGGGCCTGGACTTGTCTCCATGTGTGTTAAGTTAAGCGAGTGAAACTTGCATTGAGGTAAGGAGGTATTTGAAAAGGTATTCAGCAAAGGCAAAACATCCCCTCCGAGGAGCACCCGACACTGGAAGGGACAAATAAGCTGCATAGCAGCTGGGAAAGAGAGCGAGCCAGCAGAACCTGCCAGACGCTCTTTATGCTTTTCTCCCTTCCCAAACGTAGGCTGTACACATGCATTTACAATTACAGCAAATACCCCATCTTCTCTTTAACCACCACTACTAGCAGAGTGCCCCCTAAGCAAATTTTTGGTCTATATTTAGATGTGCTTACAAGTGGAATAAGGGATGATGGGGAACACAATCAGAGCCACGCAGGAAGAGAGACAATGAAAAAACGTGCCAAATGCACAGTGTTCATAAGTTCGTGCATTCAATCAGTGTATTCACAAACATGTACGCATAAACACACATGAAGTCAGTGGCTATTCAATCACTTTAACTTGCTGCTTCTTCTTCTTGCAGCTTAGTTAGATCCCTATTGTACCTACTAACTGAAAAAAACCCAGCATGTATACAAAGAAAACATATACCTCTATATGCATTAACTTTATACCAATTTATTCAATTATTGAGGGCAATAAATTTAAAATACAAACATTGACTGTAACTACAGGACCAGTCCCAGCTGGAATCCCCTTTTCCAGCTATTACTTTCTATTATATTATATAATGGCTTCACTGGAAACGCTCTTTCCAGATCCCAATGCAATCTTCCTCTGGACTTAGGTGATCGTGATCATGAACGTGCAACTACGCACACATACACATCCCTCCACACCCGAACCCCCACCAGCCAATCGTGAGGTCATCCCATCAGAGTCTCCAGGCAGAGCATTCTGGAAAATGAAGGATAATCCCCAAAGTGTGAAACCATGAGTCTCCTGAGTGCCAATCATATCACAGTGCATCTGTGTGACTCCTGACCCCATTTCTATCAGTGTAACTCAGAACAGCTTGCTAAAGAAAGGCTAAGACTCGGAAGCAAGTGTCACATCATCCAAATGCCACCCGTTCACAGTGCTGGCTGGCTAGTCAAATATGACAGCATACTTTTTACATTTGAATATCACATATGCAGTTGATGCTTTCCAGATGAATGAAAAGAAAGTTGCCATTCGGGATCAGGGATCAGAGAACATGAAAATCTGGATTTTTAAGATGGTAGGGAAGTCCATGGTAGTCGACAGGAAAGAATAAAATAAATACGATCCAAGTAACAAAGGTGACTATTAGTCCTTTCAAGACGGCCCATTTAATAGCCACATATCCAAACTGTAGTCCGACTACATTCAGGTTCTTATAATACAAGGATTCCCAAAAGTTCCCAGACTGAAATGGTGCAACAGGATAAAAACCCACAAAAATAGCACTAAATGAGACTAAAATTCCTTTATCCCCAAGCAATACACTGGCCACGTTTGAAGCAGACTGGATGAATGGTTGATGAGACATGTGTAGAGCACTCAGAGAGGCATACAGAGATTTCTTGATTTATTAGTGAAATGCTTCAGCTTGAATTCCTCCAGTGAATGACAGGCTGTTGCAGTAGCCATAGCAGCCAGGTGAGGTCAGCTTAGGGAACTGAGCCACTTTTCATGCATTTTTAGCAGAAAAATGGTTTATCACATTTTTCCCATGTTCTCTTGTAACTCCAGTAGAATTCCCATTGAAAAACACGGGAAGTCATTACTAAATCTTTCTGACAGCACTATTCAGTTCAGCTACTTGCTTGCAAAATGCCTACATTGAAATTAACTTCTGTATCTTGACTACATCAAAGTTTATATGTTAAGCCCCTGCTGTGCTACCCACTTTTGTTTACCAGAAGCATAAAGCTGATAGCAGGCCTCTGTGTTATTGTGCCAATGAAGGAAAACTTCAATGCAGCAATACCTCATCTTAATCAAAATAACAATAATACTTTACCACATGCCATTAGAAACCACAACTCACTTGCTTATTTTCTTGAGGAAAACAGAGGAGGGAAGACATTTATAATATGAAGTCACTGCTTTGTACGCCATAATGCAGAACAAGAAAGGGCATCAAAGGCAGTCATTTAGCACACTAAACTTTGTTTCAATAACAAAGGCAACCTGCTATGCACTTTAACTGAACCACAACAAAGAGGTAAAGGAAGGTCGTGACCCCAGAGCTCGCAAATGGATGCCGAGTGCTTCGGCGTGACTGTCGACTGTACTTTAAACAGTGTACTCCAAAGCTCAGGGCGCCAAGTGGGGCCATTTTAACAAGCTCCCTCCACCCAGTAATGCTGGTGGGTGGGTTTACTCCGCCAGGGTTTAGCAACATGTTTCTCAAAGGAACACGAGAGACAATATCCAAACCATTTTGTTTTTTCCTTCCACGCTCCAGGTCCCCAGATATCTCTCCTTACTCCATTTCTCCATCTATTGGTGTGGACCAAAGGAATAACAATGTGGGAATATTTTGCTTACCATGTCAGAGAATCTCTCGCTCCTTTGATGCCACGTGACTCACGGGGGGAAAGCAAACACTGCGGTGACAGTAATAATTTATGCATGTTGACATTCCTAAAGCACTGGGTCAGTTGGAACACTTTTCATCCGGAAAGACCGACTGGGGCAGAAGCGAGGAGATGGCTGGTCTAAACAGAGGAGCATGAGAGAGGGGCTTGTGAAACACCTAACTGAAAAAACAAAGGAAAGATGAACCGACAAGAACATGAATACAGAGATGATGTTCTTTGGTTTCCAGCTGCCCTATAGTTTGGAAAAGCTCTGGCCCAGAAACAAAGATGCGAAATGATAAAGGCGGGAGAATGGAAAGAACAACTGTAAAGAGAGCGACTTAATGTAGTCCATCTGGGGAACTACAGTTTGCTTCTCAACAAAGACCTGGCTCTGGAAGATGTGGCGACCAAAGCCTCTGTTTTATAATTGAACTTCAAAAACGTTTTTCTCTCATGCCTGCTCACGACATTAGCTTGCTTACAAATATTTTGCTACAAATAGAATGCAGATTGCCATTGCTTAGTACATCAGAGCTGCATCCAGAGCGCTGACATTACGCAGGCTACAGTAGTGTGCTCAACACGTTGAGTTTAAGCCCGAGGCCTTCCCAGTGTGACTCCAGGCCCTTGGAGAAGCTCGCCAAACCCATCATACCCCGCTCCAAATCTCTGGCAATCAAGAATGATTTAAAAAGTTTGACAGACACCACCCTTAAAGCTCAACAGGAGATGTATTGCTTCAGTCACCCCCGTCAGATCCACCATCTAAACCCAAATCCTCACAATTATGTTGCACCAATCAAATCTACTGCTTAGGTTAGGGGTGACTGTGAGGACGTGCAGGAATTACCCCATATCGCAACAATAGCACAAGCTCTTTATATAATCAGGATGCAATGCAGTTGCCTAACTCGCCGAAGGAAGCGTTCAAAAGACGGCACAAGACAATTTCTAGATTAACACCACAAGTGTGTTAGTGAAAACAAACAAAGGAGGGAAAGCGGCCCGACCGTCATGATGCAAGTATTCAGAAATGATACACAGACTCTCTCTGCTCATCCGACATAATCTCTTGGCTGCAATCAGACACTGCTGAACAGACTTTATCACCAAATGCTTCCATCATTAATAATGAACATGATACAAGATAAACTAAATAAGCGGAGTTACAAAAGTGAAATTTTAAAGCTAAATGGAGGACTTGGCAGCTCGAACACCGCTGATAAATGTCGTCTGATGGCCTTTATGCACTTAATATGAAAACATACCGACTCCCGTCCGATATACCTAAACAACTGCACCCAGGCTCGTAACATTTTACAGGGTACCTGTTTACAATAACTTGAAGGCCAGATGAGGGGAAAAAAACCATGATGAGAGGTCACAGTGAGACAGAAGCACCCTGGGGTCTGTCTTTTCTCTGAGCCGCTATGATCCTAGCCCCCACAGCAGCAGAATATTCATCAGACGTACTTTTCTTCTGTTTTTCCACAGGGATGGAGCAGAGCACAACTGGCTCTCGTTAGCCCTCACCATCCCTGTTTATTTTTGAGATCTGTGTGGGAGCAATTTTCTAATCTAAAATACAGGCTCCAGTATATACCAAAAGTCCCTGAGTGAGGTGAGATTAACGGTGGTCAAAGTTGTTTCTGAAAGTGGGCATAAAAGTCCCTTTCGCTGAGCTACTGTGAGACATCTCGGAGCTTGACTTTAGATGTTAGACCAGTGGTGTCTCTGTGAAGACACTGGCAGCGATCTTGCGTTCTTGACACATCTCATCGCTCGTTACATTTTCACTGGCAAAGCAAAGTGTGACACGCACCGTCGCTCATGGTCTCACAATAAAGAATAAAGCAGCAAAGTACCTTAAGATTTCTCATCCGAGGTTTTGGCCATACATCATTAGCTTTGGCGCTATGTTTTCAACAAACAAACAACAAACGAAACCTCAAACTGCATTGTCTTCAGCATGACCTTGGCGGTTCAAGAAAGCAAATGTCTAAGAGACTTCAAAAAGCTGCAGAAATGCCTTTCATTAAGTCGTGGAGTGTTCTTCTGAAACTTGTGCTGCCTGCCAGCCATCTCTGTATTCTCTGCTTTAGTTACAAGTTTGTGAGCAGAGAGTAACAGCAGGGGAAAACAACAGAGTCCTGAGGTGATGTGAGGCTGTTTGGAGCAGGACAGGGTGGGAGGTGTAGGAGGCAGATGCTCACCAGGTGGTCTTATACGAGATTGGGAGCGATGCTGCTGTGATCAGCTCACGCTCCAGGAAGCCCGCACATACACGCTCACAATTTCGAAAAGAGACACAGTAAGAGCGCACCACTTCATAAGTGAGGAGACACACACAAATATGCACTTAAGACTGCACTGAAAACTCAAAAGTGGCATGAAGACAAAAACAATCCTGGCTCTCTGTCTATTTACAGCAGGAGGATTGAAGTAATCTTCCTGTAATTTGTGCCTGGATTAGCTACGAGGGTCGAGTGAGACAAAAGCTCTCGGGTTCTGCATGTTAGGCTCTCAAAGGAGAATTATGTAAGACCCCCTATCCCCTGACTTGGCTGACCAAGAAGGACCCTGATAATGGAAACATACTGTAGAGGACAAGGCTAAACTAACAAAAAAAATGATCTGCAGACAGAAAAATGAACATGAACGTAGCTCAAAGGCTCATTTTAGGAGAACAAACAATTTCACATGTTCAAAGTAATGATAAACTGACTGCATGGATGGCTGGGGGGATTCAGAAGCAGCTTACATGGAAGGAAACACCTGTGTGAGGGGGCATCTGGTGATTCATTTTTCGACATGTACACTGGAGCTCATCCAAGAAGACAAACTGAAGCAGGTGAAGTACAAAATCAAGCCCACGTCCTGATTATTTAAACCATCTGAGCTACGTTTTTCAGTTGTGTCTCCGGTGACTACATGGAACTTACCCGTGCATATCTGTCATTACCTTGACTTCATGTGGGTTTTACACGCTGCTATCAGGTTTCAGTTCCAGTCGCAAACTTAAACATATTCAGTTCACAAATGTACTGATAGATAACAGTTCTTGTATACATGGAATAATGCTCGGTTCCTCCATCACTAACATTAAGAACACATGTGGCACAATAACTCACGCCATAATGCAGTACACATTACAACTACTCTCGTCGCTGAATGACCTCTTGTGAATCTTTCAATTAACTGAATTAAGGATGTCGCGTTTTGTTTTAGCAGAACTCAATGCTTCTGCAGACCATAACGCAAAAAGACAAGAAAGAAAAAGGAGAATAACAAAGACACTACACACTCACACTTTTATTGCAATGTTCGAGTTACTTAATCTTCCCCATCACCTGTTTTTCTAGGTGGAATCTTGCTTTTACAGGTGGATGGAAGAAAAAATACCCCCACAACTATTTCCTCTTTTCACTTCACTGGACAAAAATTCTGTTTTTACACTGAACAAAATCTACCATAGTGTCTGCTAGCTGGCCTGCACATTGCTTTTACTAGTCCCCTGGGTTTATGACCCTGTTTCCCTTGCAGGCAGAGAGAGAGGGCACTCCTGCTCACCTGAGTTGTCACTCGATCTCTGGGTTCACGGCGGGGGCCTCCTGCCTTTCCTCAAAGGCACCATTTGTTTCCCTGCTCTAACAGAATTCCGAGCTTTGTGATTTTATCTGGAGTTTTCACGCCAATTTTGCCAAAACCGATTGAGGAGAGAGCAAATTCAGCTGCTACTGATCTCAAATAGATTGAGTTTCCAAGGGGCCAATTTAAGAATGTGCCACGGTTATGCTCTGAGAAGAAGGTTGGTTGGAGTGCAGAGGCTGAACAGGGAAGGTGAGCTGTTATGACTGGCTGTCAATTAGCAGTTGATTCACACAGAAGGGTCAGTTAGACACAGGGAAAAAAAGAAAAAGATATGGTTTCATAACAAAAGAAGGGCAGCAAGATGAACATTGGCTATGAAAATATGTATGTTTAAGATAAGCTGAGACGACACTTACTTTACAGATCTAAGGCAGCCAAAATGGAAAAGGAGACAGCTGCACAAGGAGCTTTATTTATTATTCCTCTCAGCAGCAACCGGGCGAATGAAAATAGTGCTAAGCAGGATGGGAAAAGGTCAGGGTGAAAGGAATCTGGCCCTCAGAGAGGGTTAATAGCCAGGTTGACTGGTTAAGAGCTGACCTCTCAGGAACATCAGCTCCCAGCTTTACAGACAAATTCTTTGGACGGAGACAGGAATCAAAGCAAACACCACATTCAGACGCTGTACTCATCTTTGAACATTTCTTCCTTACTCTCTTCCTTCTTCTCTCATTTGGCAAACCTCTCTCAAGCTGTCTCCACTGTCTGCTCTGTTACTTTTCCATGCTTTAGATTTTTACCCTCGTTTCATGTCTCCTTATTTCTGTTGGCCAGCAGAGCACTGAAAAGATCCTCTGACACCTTACTGTCCTGGAAAGATCAGAGGTCAAGAAAGATACTCGAGTTCTCAAAGCTCAACAGCTACAAGACAATATGAAACACTCATCACAAAGAGGAGTGGCTTGGGAAACGGTTTACTTTAAACATATACAGACGAGGATTCGGCCGCAGGTCGCTCGCTGAGCCAAGCTTGTCAACAGCACCGTGGCTAAGATAAGCTGTCCTACGTGCTTTTGACATCCAGCTAACACTCCTACGTGAAAGAGAGCTATATACAGGCCATCAAGCTTCCATGCTCCCACAGTAACATTTAGCAGTATTTGGTAAGAGTGAGTTACTTTTATTTGGTTATTATACTTAACATTATGCAAAATTCTCAAGATATTTGAAAGGATGACCTGTCACAGAACTGTATTCTGTTTGCTCATGTAATCCCAGACTAATGGGAGCTCTGAGGAGGCCCCATCACGAAACAGTATAGCACATCAGTATACATGACACTATGACATTTTATTTTAAACCATAAAACACACTAAACTCGGTTTTTTTTATAAGGGACAGTTTTTAAATCTAGTAAGTGTAGTTGAGTGTGGCTGTGGACAATTATTTCAGGAAAAAAAAGCCACTATGCCTCCTTAAGGGTAGACATTTAAGACTAAACAGATGTAACAGCACAGTATTATTGTCTCCAGAGGAGGAACCCTGCCCAATAGCAGCCATTTAGTCCAGTAACTAGCTAGCTATGGAAGAGCCAACACTCTTCCAGCAAGCAGACGTGCCAGTTCCACGATGGAGAAAAGATTGAATGGGATAGACAGTGTGGGAAAGAAAGTTGGACAAGGTAAACAGAGAGAAGGCAATAATGGGTGACTGGGAACTTGATGTATTTTCTAGGATTTATACTTCAGACAGTCCAACCTGATAACATCTTGTAAACCTGTATACAACCCTTTACATGTTTGTGTGTGCACTGGCATCAGTGGGGATATATGTGTGTTTGTTTGTGTGTGTGTGTGTGTGTGTACATGAGTGTTGGAGGAAGTCTAAATCCCCGTTTCCCATGCGTGTAATCATCCCAGGATGAGGTGGAAGATGAAGCCGACCGGGACTTCCCCTGCACCAGAGGGTATTTTCCTCTAACACTGTGGTACGAGCACATGGCTGACCCGGGCTGCCTCTGTATGTGCTTTTTTTACTATGTGTGTCTGTGTGTGTGTGAAAGAGAGTGATAAAAATAAAAAAGCATTATTATCACTGCTAAAATAATATGTTTGCTTATTACTGTGGGAAGCGTATAAAAGGCACACAGTAAAATCAGAAAATGATACCGAATAACTGAAAGACTGTCAGGAACAAACTTGCACACTTTCACACACTGTCATCTAAATCTCTTACCCTGTCTTCTAGAGAACAAATAACGTCATAGCAGAGACGCACACACAGACGCACGCACAGACGCCCACACACACACCACACCACACACAGCCCACACACACACACACACGCACACACACACACGTCGCAGCACGTCACGTCATAAAGACCTTAAGATGTCACTGGCTCCCAAATAAAAGCAGAATACAGTACATGGTGAGTGTGGAACATGTGTTGCAGAGTGTGTGTGTGTGTGTTGCTGTGTGTGTGTGTGTGTGTGTGTGTGTGAGTGTGTGTGTGTGTGTGTGTGTGTGTGTGAGTGTGTGTCTGAGTTGTGTGAGACAGTCTGTTCCAAGCTCCAACAATGACCACACACGACTGAGTTAATATGTTACCGTCCTACTCAAGCTTACTGTGCCTCTCAATCTTCCTATTTCTGAAGCTTTCTCCCTGGCTGTGAGGTGTCATTGCTCTGCTCTTAGAACTCGATGTTTCACATTTATCATCCCCAGATTTGTCTTTCAGTTCCATCGTAGCTAGCCAAAAAAAATGATGGATCATAATGCTGCAATAAACATCCCTACGATGAAGTGATTCAAGGAGCAACACATCTGCTTATCTAGTGCTTAGAAATCAGCTGTTCGGTCATAAAGAAGCACATGTTTTGCATCTCAATCATTTTAAGTGGAAACTGGTAACTGTCGATAAAGCACAATAAGAGGGTATGAAAGAGATTATGAGAAAATAAAAATCTAACATCTGTATGTATGCATGGAAAAGCCATAACAACGTGTATGTGTGGACAGACTCCTCTGAACACAGCACAGTGTCTAGAAATGACTGAAATCACACACAGCACTTGAACGCGCTGCCTGAACGAGTGTCTTGCCTCACCACTGCCAGGGAACCCAAAAGCCCCTACAAAACAAATTCATTAACCAAGACAATAAAACACAGCTGTGAGGGGCAATGGAACCGTTTGAAATGAGTGCCTGGGATTGTGGAGAATCTGTTCAAGACAAACAGCATGCTAAGAAAAAAGAAAAAAAAATCAGAGGAAAGGATTTGGAAATAAGAGAGAGTGAGTAAAGAGCAGTGTTTAATTTAAACTCTAGCTGGGGACAGTGCTGACTGTGAGAACGGAGATGGTTTGTTGGAGCACAACAAAAACAACTCCCCTGTACCAGATGCTTGAGTTCTGGGACCTGGTTTTAATTTAATCTTTTGAACAGGTTGTATAAAATAAGAACAAACAAAAAATGCCAAATTCTATAAATATCATTACTGAAGCTGGGATTGAATTAAAAAAAGACATTCCAAATCCAGTTTCTAATACTGTGGAAATTACAAATGGAAAGACATCTGAACCTTATTACATGAAACCTGAAGATTGTTGACTCTACCTGTTCTTAACCCACACTCTGAACACTGTCAGGGTATGTACTTCTGATATTCTATGATGACAGTGGGTGAAATGTGTTAGCAGGGGGTGGGAGTGGGGCCTAAATGCCTTAGTTCAAAACACCACTAGAGGGCTCTGCAGCTTGTGAAATGGGTTTTTGTAGATCCGTACACACCAGACCTGATCATGTCTAAGTCATACTAACCTCCCTGTTGAAGGGCCAAGCAGCCGGACAGACTCAGCTGCCAAAAGACTTACGACACTGAGATAGATGGAGGTACAAATAGTTTTACAGAATGTCCAAAAAAGTCAAAGCCAGACCACATTTATTCAGTATAACCTCCGAGCTCTGCAGCTGCACAGAGGTGAAGACACACTGACTGAGCTCACTGTTAATGATACTGTTATGCTGTGTAATGTCACTGCTATAAAACAGTAAGGCACACTGTATCATGCATATGACATAAATAAGGTAAAAGCAGAAAAGTCATAATAGCCTCCCCTGGTTAATAACTGTGACCAAAAGAATTTAAAAATGCATGTGTGGAAATACATGAAAAAAGCATGAAAGCTGAACCATCACAAATACATCTAACTTCTCAAAAAGCAGTGATTGATATTACATCATTCTGGACCTTGTGGGTAATTTCTACTTCACCTAATCCAGATGAAAAAAAAAAGTAATAAAAACAGTCGGATGCATATTTTTGCACAAAAAATTGACAGCTCCTAAACTTGTATAAACTAGGAAAAAGCCTGGGGGTAAAAATATAAACACAGCGGCTACTGTCACAGTGTCCTTAACATTATTTGGAATCTCATCTCCTCCAGCTGGAGAAGCTCAACAAGAAAACCAAATTCACAGAGGAATGTTTCGGGTGCATGTCAGGACTGCACTGTGAGCCAAGGTGTTGCAAAGCTGAGCAAAACTGATGCTACATCATACATTACGTTGCATTACATTTCATTGCTTTTAGAGATTAATGGAAAAAATAAACCGTTGATCAATCCAATTTAAATCACCCTTCTTGAAGGGTGAACCCTAACAATTTTATTTTTTTTTTGGGGGGGGGGGTGGATAACATATTGCAGTTTTCAAACAGTTGCCAATAGTCCTCCCAGAATAGCTGCTTAAATTTCTCATCCTGCCTTGAACCTGGATGAACCCTCTGTAGCCGTTAGCTGCCCCTCAACAGAATCAAGCCATGAATCATTACAAGTCAAGGGTGAGGGCTCAGAGATCACCCAAATCAAGACCAGATGCACAGCAGGCACCTCCCATGGTCTTACCGTGCAAGTAACAAATGAAGAACAAAAAAAGAAATAAGGAAACTTCACACTGCGCCTTTCTCTTATCCATTTCTACACGGTTGTATTAGTCCAAGTTGTCCTAATCCATTTTAGATTGTACAGTGATTACATGACTACAAAGTTTAACTTGTTACTTTGCCTGAGAAAGCCTACTTCAGGTTACAGAGGCCTTTATCTGCGTCATCTGACGCAGTCATTGCACTTAAGCACACATCGTCCCATAAAGAATGTTAAGAGGAGATAACAGTAAAATCACTATCAACTCACTTCACTTCATCCCATTACCCCCGTTCTTCTTTCCCCTGTCCCCTTCCCTCATCTACAACTCCCATCCTCACCACAGCTGGTAAATATTTTTATATTGTGTTCCATTAGAAAGCTTCATTAAGCGGTCAGACGGGGCAAATGGCGCCTGGGAGCTCCCTGTCCTGTAAACAATAGGAAGGGCCCTGAAAGCTGCAGCTGAGCAGAGCGCAGTAAACTAAGCCCACATTAGAGAACAGCCTTGCTCTGAGTGAGTAAATATTTAAATGTGTTGGATTCACCCAAAATAGTCACGGCTAATAGTTAAGAGCACAGTATTGGGAAATAATAATGATAGATTTTTGAGCAAACAAGCATTGCGCTGCTCACTGATTAGTAATTGGCTTCATGTGAACTTGTGGCAGACTAGTGGGTAAAAATTAATAAGCCATAATTGTATCAACAAAGTGATCTTTTGGCAGATGTACAGTATCCAGCTAATGTCAGCACAGCACATATCTACAGGAGAGGTTCCTGAAATAAAAAGAGTTGTTAGTCACACATGACTTCAGGTTTGTTACACCGAAGAGACAGTGTAAAGCTTTAGTATTACAGAAACCATAGTTAAACTACTCAAATAACCTTACTCCAGCTAAAATGTCCATACTATGTATGTATGTAGCTTTGTTTGTCAGTATGTAAGTGCCCATATGGACCAAGACGTTTGTGTTGTGCATGAATGTGTGAGTCAAAATTCCACCTGATGTCACTGTGACCTGTGTTGCATATGTTTATGTGAGCACTAGTTGGTGTGATTTCACCCACAGTCTACAGGACCAAAGGAGCCAGGCCAGGATCAGGAGCCCAACCAAGTGCATGCTCATTCTTTAATATTCATGGGTATGAGGGATCACTGCAAATCTGTCCTCCAGTGCTGACATGTGCTGTCCTCAGACATCTCGGGGAGAGGATTCAGTGCAAACCACCTGAATCCACTCACTAGATTTGACTCCTCTAAGTTAAACTGAAACCAAAATGGAGGAGATCCAGAATCGCAAGCAGTGTGAGATTATGCTCACAGACACAGGACTTTCAGGTAGACAGAAGCACTGAGAACTGTGTATTGCTGCACAGGCTGACTGATTAAACATCTTTAAGTTTAAACAGGGGGTGGTTTTGATTTTGTATGTAGTGCTGGAACGTCACTGTAATGTACCTCAAAGCCTTTCTCTGGAGCGTCCATCCCCACCATGTTGTCTCTGAGAAGCTGATGAAGGAGGTGGACCTGAGCAATACTGAGGTAGAAATCCAGACTGCTAGTCACATTAACCTCCAGAGAGTGGCCACACACCACCACCTCCTAGAGAAAAAAGGGAGTTAAAAAAAAAAGGGGGGGACAAAATGAACAGAAGAAGTAGGAGGAGAGAACAGGAAATGCATTGAGAACATCTTTTGTAACTTGTATACGCTTCTATTTACTTTCCATCTCCTCACTATCTTTGTATCTTTACTTAAGTCTGTCTCTTCTTCCGCTCTTCCCTCTGTGCTCTCTGGGGTCCCACCCACAGCCAGCAGTTCAAAACTCAGGCTGGAGGTTACATCTAAAAGGATATTACTCACCAACACTGTGGACTGAACCACACACACGCACACATGGCAGACCTAGCGCAATAACCCACAAAGGGTATTGCCACTGTTTTTTAATTTTATTTTGTCAATTCTGAGCTTTAAATTAAAGTCACTACTGTCTTTTTTCTCATTTAGATTTATAGTAACATAAGAAGTGCTTTAACATTATAAATATTAGTAGTTCTGTTAGCGGTCAAAGTGACTG
The DNA here is from genome assembly GCF_018398535.1 of Haplochromis burtoni. NCBI lineage: Eukaryota > Metazoa > Chordata > Actinopteri > Cichliformes > Cichlidae > Haplochromis > Haplochromis burtoni. Next base: position 496,157 of record NW_024582491.1, on the reverse strand, counting down.
GTCGCACATGTTAAGGTTACAATAACAGTTACAGAATAGCCTGGCGAGGAACAAATGTAAACCACATACTGCTATAATACATTCAATATATTAATGATTCATTAGCAATAGCTTTTACATTTGTGTGGGAACCATGCATAAATCTGCTAACAGTAGTTAGCGGTTAGACAAAATGAATATGATTTTTATTATAGAAATTGTTCTACACGACTTAGTTCAAAGTTGTGTTTTGTTGTTCCTGGCTCTGAGTTTCCATATCTGAGGGAGTTACACAAATCACATTGAGAGAGAGTGTGTGTGTGTGTGTGTGTGTGTGTCTAAGCACAAACTATGGATTAGCTGTTATGCATTGTCAAGGGGCACGTTAGCGTGGTCGGATGAGGCATCAAAGAGGCAGGAAGTCTCAGAGAGCGGTGCCAGAAAACATCAGCTGTATAAGCAGAAAGGTTTGAACTCTCGGGGTCAAAAACCTCCCATTACATGGTGGACGGCCGATTCCTAATGAGTAAGTTACTGTACGTTAGGAGGAAAATGTAAATACTTTTGACATCTCACATAATCAATGACTATTTTCATATGAGCAACGGATTGTGAGAGTAATGGCTGCAGTCGTAGTTGTAACAGGTCGCGGTCAAAGGGCACAAGAAGAATCTTTGTCTATTCTCAGACTTAAGCTTTGAGGTTTCGATATAATTTTCCCTAGTTCCGGGGGATTTTAACTTTTCTACAGTGCAGAGACATTTTCATTCAGAAAATCTGAATACTCTCTACAGAAATAATTCATGCGCAGTATTTCACGTAGCGCTGAGTGGATGCTCACCTCTGTCTGTCCACTGTCAGGGGACAGGTTCTTGCTGAAGATGATAGCTGGAGCAGCAGTGACCCGGACAGAGAAGTCGGTCAGGATCGGCGTGAGGATGGCCCGGCGCTCCTGGTGTCTCCGGATGCTGTGCACAGATCAGACACCCCATCAACTACTATTTTGCTACTGTTGTTCTCAACCATGAAAAATGTATTCAAGCTTTTGTATACCTTACAGAAACCTAAAGGACTTTTTATCTTCACTAAAACTCCCCTCCTTTTGTTTACTAATATCTTTTCATGGTTAGTACTTAAAAAATCTTTGCGAGACTGTCCCATCTGCCTGGGGATGGCACGTCAACACCACACAGTTGAAACCACAAAAAGTCTTCACAACAGAGTTTTATTGTCGTGCTGACAGGCAAACATGCATTTCAAGGCTGTTCTAGGTTTTAAGATTCAAAGCATTAGAGGAAAAGCTAAACTTGACAACAGAGACTTCAAAATTGATCTTCCCCTCGTATAAACGATCTGTAAGGTTTTTGCCATCACTGAGATTTTTTACATTTCTTCTCTTACGCATTTTAGTTGCAAGCTTGAACAGAGACTGAGTGAGACAAGTCTCATTTGGGAACAGCTCTTAATTGTATACACACGAACGAGCTGAAACCTTCTCATATCAACTCTCCATTTCACTAATGTTCATTCCCACAATCAAGTCATATTTGTGGGAACATTTGTTAGCAGTAAAACAAATATACAAGTGGGCTTTATAAGGTGGTGTTAATTGCCACATCTGCTGCTATTAAAACAATCAAGCAGTACAGCTTCCAATATTTATAGTTGGCTGGGATTATAAAAGGCCCAGTTTCTAGGTGGCCTTGAGTACAGTTCTTAACCAGAAACAATATCATATTCACTTCTGCTACACAAATGTGCATTACCAGTGCCCTTAAGGGATTATTTTCTGACACATTTCTTTGAGTGGAGAGTTCGAGGGAGGACTAATTCAGAGGTGAAATGATCTGTGAGGCCAATTGGTGTTGGCTAATCTCCCTTCAGACGGGGATTGAAACAATGAGTGTCTCGTTGCAGGGGACAGGTGCTATCATTCACCAGCAAGGCTAGGAGCCCCGAAGCTCAGTTTACCAGTATTATGGAAGTCTCTGAGTGGGCTGGAGAATCCTGTGGTTCTCTGTGTATGTGCGCGTGCCTTTCAATGGGGTCATTACAAAAACAAAATATGGAAAGATTGACTTTTGTTTCATTCAGTGGGACGCAGAATAATCAGTAAATTGGAATATCAGTGGCATGAACACAAGGGAAGCCTGCACTGGGCGACTGATAGGAGGGGCGATGGGAAGAGTTCGCAGCTCTGTGACACAAGGTCTTTCCTAGCCAGCAACTACAAACTGTGATGAGGACAGATCCTGTCAGTGGATCCACAGTGCTGGAATTTCCTCACAAAACCTCAGGAAGCAAACTGAGGCCACTGCAGATCAGCCGCTACTGGAATTAAATCCAAAAAGCAGCAGAATCAACATACCGTGACTCTAAGGCTGGGGGGAGAGAGAGGGTATCAATGTAAAGAAAAAGGAAAAGGTGTGAACTTTAGAAGTGGTGTGTGTCAAAACTTGTTACAACCAAGGTGGTGTATTTCTGTTAATGATTGCAGCAGACAAGTAAAGCTGTGAACTTGGCTCCCCTCTCCTCAGTGTCCTGGAATTTTCTCACACATTCAGCTATGACTTGGTAGTGTTGGTAGCTGAGGCTGAGGCGCAGCACACTGCAGTGCACCAAAGCCCTGCCCAGCTGCTAGTGCTGTTGCTGCTACAGCGAGGGGAGTCGCATTGCTTTAAGGTTAAATGGAAGAGCTGGGACGAGACCCCAACACCACTACTGGCTTTGACCTTATCAGTATGACCATAGAGACACACCTGCCTATAAATGTATACCTTAATTGTGTAAACGATATCTTACGGAGTTAAATGGAAAAAGAGGAAACATCAGAAAAGAAATATACGCTAAAGAAGAATGACAATCCAGTGATAAGGAGCTAGGAGCTTCTGATTATAAACAGGAGTCAAACTTTAGTGACCTTTACTCCATAAAAGTGGGTGTCAATCCTCTTGAGTGCAAAAAGAACTGTTACATATTAGGTCATACAATCATCAAGTTTGAAACAGAAATCCAGACCCACTCTAGTATGTCTTACGACAGCTAAAGCTATGCTAAAGATTTTTAGCATCTTCTGGAGCCCAAAGTGAGAGCCCAGAATGTCACCTCATTGCCCTTTCAGACAATGTGGACTTGGCACTAGGCCCATTGCAGAGAAACATATTGAGTGAAAGAAAGAAAGAATGTGACTGGATTAAAGATCAGAAGCCCCTTGCTCTTGTGAGCGTCTCTGACACAGTAGTAAGAATGTAAGACAAATATAGGCCCAAGTCCACTACCTAAAAGAGCTATTTTACAGCTGACCTGGCCAGGATTGGAGGATTAGAGACAAGCGAATAAAAACTGGTGCACAGACAACAGAAAAACATCAAGGTGGAGTTTAGAGATAACATCCCATGCATATTAAACTCCATTGTCTTCTTGGAAAGGGAACACAACGGTTTAAGAATTTTTATCTTTTCACAATCCAACAAGAAACAGAGGAAGTTCTTACTATAATACAAAGAATCTCTGTGTGTTTGTTTCTGTGTCCATGATCTCTTTATAGAGTTGAGCCACCAAACAGATACACATACTTAGGTACTTGATGGTTTTTATGTATATCAGATTATATGACATGTTATCTAGCAACCACATATTGACCGACTATTTATACTGCTATAATACCTTATAATCCATTGCTTTAATTTCACATTAACATTTCACTTATATCCACCAAAGTTAAATAATGCATAATATATTATGATAAATCACATTACTTAGTTGTCACCCAGCAAAAGGCTAAAAATGACCCATTTTTAAGATATAAACAACATTTACCCCATTATTTTTACTTTGCCATTGTGATTTAGTATATCTGTTTGCCAACAGCACAAACAGGCCAAACAACACTGTAGCATGGGGGTGTAGAAGTAGTAATAATATACTGAAAAGCACAAACCAAAGGAATAGGGCTTTGCGATATGACCAAAATCTCATATCCCGATATAAGAATTCTATCATCCGAATAACGACATAAATCACAAACGTGTAACATTTTCTGTAAATTCTGTGAATCTCGGGCAGCTCGACTTGCGGGAAGTGTTTCCAGCTGCGCGTCATGTAGCTGGAATCGAGTGTTTTAACAGATGCATGAAACTATACATTTCTAGACATAAGTTGTAACGGCCGCAGTTTTCTTTGTGAGTATTTATTACACGGCGTGCTGCGGGGAAAAGCCTGTTCTAACGTTTGAGTCTAAGGTTTATTTTTTAGCACCTGGCGGCTCTTTTTTACTTCTCATCCGTAAATAATCTGCATCTTTCACGTGATTCAGTTTATTTTGCAAAGTCTCAACAGGATCTTGAGCTTTATTGTGAAAGGTTTATGTGGAACATAAACAAGCGAACACGCGATGCTGTTGTTGCTAACCACAACGCATAATGCTTGTCCGTCTGTAGTGTGGTTATATTAAATATATGAGAAATAGAGAACTTTAAGAAATTAATATAGCCACTACAGTGACCATCAAAACGATGAAAAAATATTGCCGTAAACAGTTTATTTTGCGACACCACGAAACAAACGATAGCGTAAAATGAAACGATAGACGTTTTTATATCGTCATCCGATATATATCGTTATATCGAACAGCCCTACAAAGGAAGCACATAAAATCAAGCAGTGCTTGCTTTTATGAGAAAGTGCAGCAAGATGCCTTTCAGGAAGAAACTGAAAGAACAGAGCTCCCATGAAATAAGTCTGGCTGTCACAATAAAAAGGTCTTATTGGAGGTCTGAGAGCTGAGGGCTGAGCATCACTATCATGTTTTCCAAGACAGTATGATTGTCTTGGAAAAGTCTTCTTCCAAGACAATCATACTGTCTCTGTGTGTAAGAAATACAATAAAGAAAACAAAAATATTCCTAATGAGTATGTATGACTGTTTGCTTGTGTCTGCATTGGAAAGTGTGTCCATCTATGTGTGAAAGGTGTGAGTATCTCAGCCAGCAAGTCCCAATGACCTGAGACCACTCGGTCTCAATCAGGCCCGTGTTGATTTTGCACTGCATTCTTCCATGAGGCTTATTTTTAGTTGACAGGGAACAAATCTGGAACCTTTGCCTATGATTTTGTGATTTTTGGTCCTGTTCCCTCTCAAAACATGAGCAGAAAAAAGGATGTGGGGCCAAACAGGCTGTTAGACTCATGCTTGTTTTAGCTCCCGAGTCTAAGAAAAAAGTGACAGGACTTGTAATTATGAGCGTGCATGGAGAGGCTGCATGATAGGGAGCTAACTCAATAACTACACGGTGCAGTGACATCAAGACGAATGATATAAATTACAAGACTTTCTTAGCAGATTAAACACATACACCCACACATGCACCTACCTGACTGGGGTGGAAATATGAAATTTAAAACCAGTAAGATTCAAACCAGAAACCAGAAATGAAAATAGTAAAAAAACAAAGATCAGAAACACTAGTAAAACTTTTTTTTAAAAGCCACACATTTGTAAGCAACTTCATCAGACTTGACCTATGCATATATATTCGTCCCATGTTTACCAACCATCTATAATTTTGTCATCATGGTTGTTCATGCAGTAGAGGTCAAGCCCTTGATGGGTAACTACTTATTGATAGTTTTATACTATCAATAAAACATAGATTAATTTCCTCCTAGTGGGATTACAAAGGGATATAGGAGTGATCACCTCTGGATCAAAAATGTGAGAAGTGTGATCAGTCAATTAAAAAAAGTAATTGGTACAGAGACATCTACCTGTGATACACATACAAGACAGAATTAAATTCGCCACAGCAACTCATGAAACATCCAAGTGGCTCCTGACCTGCTAGCCATGTTCCACTCCAGCGCAGGGTTCTGGGAGCTCCTCTCACTCTCTGCTGATGTAGTTCCTTTGATTCCCTCCTTTTCTGGTTTAAGCTGTTCCCACTGAGCAGTCCCAATGTTGATAGACTGAAGATCGATCTGGTATTGACGATCCTCCACCTCTGAGCCCGGGTCACGAAGGATGCCAAGGTTCAATGCACGACTGAATGGAAAAAAAAGTTTGAGTCAGTTTTTATATTAGGGCTACTTTGAGGTTTGGATGTTCAGTAAGTCATCATGTAAGAAGGAAAGAGTAAGACACATTAAATGCAATTAAGTTTAATTTCACTTGTGCAATATACTTTGCATTAGATTCAACAAGCAGGTGCCGATGCCAAATAGACTAAATGCAAAAAATATGACTTTAGTTATTATTATAGAGGTTTGGTTGTGTCAGGCTGTACTTTATATGCTTGGTTATGATAAAGTACGTGAGCCTAGGGGTACACCAGGTAGTCTGTTGTAGTGAACCAGTAAAGATGTTCTGGCTCTAGGCCCTAACCACTACTGACTGCTTCTTTCTGCTTTTTCAGTGGTTTAGTAGCACATTTTTCTTACGGGATGATTTATGACTAAATGTAAGCCCAAGGAATTGTGCAGCCAGACCTCAGATAAAAAAAACCCTCTGCAGGCCTCAGGTGAAATCATTTGCCTTTTATAAAGTTTTGATTTTTGCCAGCTTATCGCTGGCAGTAAACATTGTTTAAACCCTGGCTGGACAGCACGGTAGTCTGGAGAGTGGCTCTTACTGCCTTTGGCCTGCTGTTTCCGTCTCCAGAAACACAGGCTTGTACAGTGTACACCAACTGTAATGTGGTAGAGGAGATGTAGAGATATGTCAGGAGTGGGCAGCGCTGTGTTTGTAGTCAAACTGCTACAGTCAAGTGAGCAAAGACTGTCCCGTCAGCGCCAAGAAAAAGTGATGTCATCTATTTTGCCTTTGAGAGACAAGATCCTGACGAATTCATGAGGCAAAAGGAATAATCAAAATTCAACATCTGTATATGACATCAGGGCTTTTGGTTCATTATGATATGTTTATTTGTGCTGGTGAATTCAAATGAGAGCTTAAATGGTATAAATAAGAGCTTAAAATGGCTACAGATGTAGCAGCAGCATGAGTAGTTTTATTTGTTTCGGCAACGTCAATGGCAATTTTCATATAGCGTTTCCCCTGCTTAGCGGCTCTGGAAAGGTCTCTACCAGAGCGTGATGTTATGACAATAAGCACCAAGTACAAAAACAATGGCAATGGGAGATCAGAGGTGTATAACTGGATTTACTTGGATTTGTTGACATACAAACAAGTGAAACAGATCCTTAATCAACATTTGGAACCACATTTATCAACAAAGTATAATATAAATCAAACCAAGGGCTCTGTAACATTTGGGTGGGATGTGTCAGTCTAGATTCATTAGGGCTTTTGTAACAGTACCTCCATCACCCTCCCCGTGCCTAAACTGTATTTTTCACATTAAAGAAAACCACAGTTACCTCATATGCTTTCCAAATTATCTCCTAACGTTAGCTTATTTAGGAGACTCTTACTCATAATCAACATAACATGAGCGTCTGCAGCCAAGCCTCTACATCGCCGAGCTGCAGGGTCATCTTCAGTGACATAAATAAATATGATAAACATTTGTCTTGGTCATGCAGCCAGTGGAAACCGGTGTGATTTAATATCAAAAGACATATTTCAGCAAATCGCAGGAAACGAGAGAGCTTCATTTCTGACAAATGAGGAGGGGAGGAATTTTGGAAGTTCCCCTTGGGGTGCAATAATAATTGAAGCCAGATTTTCTTGTTGTACATGTGGGGGGAAAACACTGGTGGTTTGACATATTTGATTGGTAATGTGAAGACCACACTGCTTGGCCAAGAGGAGTCGGGGAATGCTTTGGGAAAGCATGACATTCACTCTGCCCACAGTATAACGGACCGACTGAAAGCGTGCAGAGAGAGGCAGGTGGAACACACCCTTCTGCTCTGTCTCACATCCCATTATCAGACATCTGCTTGCCACTACCACACAGAAAATCTAGAGGAAAATGAAAATAACAAGTCATAAATGACATGCTTTCACAGATGAGGAGGGCAGGGAAGAGAGAGGGAGGAAGGCATGGAGGGGAGGGGCATTTTTCTCAAGCACAAGTACTTAGTTTTGCCCTTGTTCCTCGGCCAACCTTATTTTAATTGCAGGAAAAGACCACAGAAACATTATTTTTTACGACAAAATTCTGCTATTTATAAAAATGGATCAAAAGCTCTGCAATAAGCATGTTCTGTTTCACAGCGTTCATGGCTATTATTTTAAAAAACATCTCTCCCTCTTCTGACACTATTTAAACCCAATTTGAGTCCAAAAAGCCACTGGGCCGATTTTGCATCAGAGCTGAAATATGAAGGCCCCGGTCCAACTTTATTATGGCCCAAAATCAAACCCTCCACCCAATGCAAGCCCTTCAGTGGGAAACAGCAGACAAAATAGCAAAGCCATGGCAGTGTTTAGTATCCAAAATGCAGGACTTGGAATAAGATGTTCACTGATACTTCATCACTGAGAAGAAGAAGAAAACGATGTTCCAAATGCCTTTTACAGGAGATACTCGGATAAATTAATAAAAATGGGCGATTAAGTGCATTTTCTGTTCCTCTGTTTAGCATTCTTTGGGTCTATGCATGTGCTGGGCGGAACATCGGTCATGATTTGTGTTAAGTGGACGTGTGGGAGGACAGAGTGCTTAACGTGAAGCAGATTTGGCAATGGGATTCATGAAATAATTTTACGGGCAAATATATAAAAACGGTTATTATGCACGTTATGTAACGTATATACTGATAAACTACGAGTGACTTTGATGTAAGCTTGCACGAGACGAGAAAGTGGGTTGTAAGAAAAAAAGTAAAATACATAAATATAGTGCTATAGGGATGAAGAATCGTTAAGCTAGGCAAAGGGGTGAATAAGTAAAAAGATTGCTGAAAAAGAGCAAAAGTAGAATTACCATAGTGAGGGCTTGAAGGCCAGCTGTGGTTCAAGGTTGTAAAACAAACCACAGTGGGATCTGGTTCAGGCTCATGGCCCAATGCTAGGAATGTGGGAGCTGTGGGCTGCGCTGAAGCCGCTTGCCCAGGATCCTTTGGGGCAGGGTGCATCGTGGCCCATGGCTTTGAACGGTCTCTCACCTTCCTCTCTCAACCCCTAGCTACAGATTCCCAATTCCCATCCCTGGCCCAGGGCCAGAGGGCCAGGAAGCACCGGGGTAATACCAAGCGTCACTGGCTTCTGGATCTCGTCACTCTGAAACCCGCAATCTGAACCCTCAACCCCAGACCTGTGTTTCACTCCATTTCCCCAACAATCACATGCAATACATGTCTACTTCCATGCTCAACAGAGGCAGGTTTATATGTAAATAGGAATATGGGTGTGTGTGCTGAGAGAGATGGGGCCCTGCTTCTGCTCTCCTGATAAAACATACATACTGAGTAGAAATTTCATTGAGATCTCAAGCTTAATTCGGCAAAGTCAAGCTAAATTAGGCTTGTAAACAGATGTTCACAAGTTTTCCAAGTACTAGGTTTTGAGCAGTATATTTAAAGTGAAGGAACACATGCTACACATGAAATAGAAACACTGCATGCTTCGGTGTGTTTTTTCACTTGGGCTTAACCACTCTTCCAAACGCTAAAGTAACATCCAAGAGGCAAACTGTTTTTCTGACACCAGCACGAATACTATCACTCATCCATGAATTATTAAAAAAAAAGGCAAGTGTTCATTTGAGGTTTTGATCATCTCTCTCCCTGCCTCCAAATGTTATCGGTCAAACACCATTAGCACCCAGCAGCTCCTCCGTGGTATTTCTGTCGTGGAGAGCTGCCGAGCTCCACAATCAGCTTGCCACGACTCCCATCGGCTTTAAGCGGAGTCCCACTGGGCTTGTGTGTGTGCCGAGGGGGAATTCATAAGCATTATGATTCATGAAACCAGCAATTACTTAGTAAGTTAAGCACCCCTGCCTACGGTGGTCTGCTCTGAATTGCCAGAAATTCGGCAACTTCTGAGGTGTGGATTTATGACCCCAGTCAAGTCCAATTGCTCTTAATTTGCATCTACCAATTATAGTAATTAAGGCTCCGAACAAGAATGCCGAGTAGCTCTCAGAGCACGAGGGGAAAATGATGTTGTGGAATAAAGCAAGTCAGCAGAATCTAAGACGCAGTCACCGAAGGACTTTAATGACACTGCTACTAAAATGATTTTTGATGACTGGAGCTTTTTCAAAAGGAGTCAAACACAGTCGCGAGAAACAAAATATCCAAGACAACAAAACCAAAACAATGCACCTAATTTGTCACAGTTGGCAATAACAAAATACTTACTTTTTAGCCAAGTACAACAAATCCAATCTTTAGTTGATTGATTTTTTTCTCACTGGCACAGTACACAATAAACAGAAATTGCTGCTTTCCTGAATTGTGTATTGGCTTTGATGTACTGACAAACTTCCATGACAAAAACTCAATCTATTCTTTTTTATTTTAGCCCAGCAGCATTACTCATCTCCCCTGCTACTCCCAACAGAAGCATGTTATTCATTACGTTGATTGCACTTTAAAGACACTCATACTCGACCAATTATATCATATTTACACAAGATCTTAGGAGGAAACTATTACTTCTATATACAATACAAGCTGGGCTTAGTTCGAGCTCAAACCACCCTCATGACAGCGGTACGCGATGGTAAGACGTTAAGAGAAAGCACTACTGAAGACGGGCCTCTGTTTACAATGACATGGTGTATACTAAAAGTCAGTGTTTGCACTTTGATTTCAACATATCATAATTACAGAAGTCATTTATCTCCCATGCAGTTTACATGTCAGAGAAGTTATAATGTTATAAACAGTCTGCGTTAGGCGTAAAAGTCACTGGATAACATGTGCTCTCCACGATGGCATGTTAAACATGACAGTCTGGCCGGTGTAATTTATAGGCTCATCATGCTCGTAATTCATAATCGGATTCTTGCATCAGATCTCCATGTTGCAGAAAAAACAAAACAAAAAACAAGCCATGCCTTAAGACTGAACAGATATTTCTTTTGGCTTCAGCAGATGTGCATTTCATGGAATTCACACACACATTCAGTGACTGCACAAATGAAACTGCTAATCTTTTGTTATATTCTAAGATTTACTATACAGCTCAATACGTTTTCTACAGTCACATGGTGGATACTGACTCATTTATTAACACATTATATCAAAAGCCTTTTTAAAGACGTACTTATTGCATATCCTTGGCTACACATCAGTCAGAACTTTGATGCACCTCCAAACTTTCAGTCTAAAGTACTCTGCAGTTTGTCCTGGCTAATAGCACTGCAAGGGCCATTTATTGAAATGCACAGATGTCGTCCTCAACCCCACTGCTCCTGTTCTGCTTCGCCTTAGTTATGGCTGCACGCACGCATGCATGGACGCATGCACACATGCACACACGCAAACAGACACATAGCTTGCCTGGTCTGTTTAGCTTTAACTCTGCTCCTCTGTCGCTTCTGCTGCTAGCTCCAAGCACGGAGCATTCCTGGGTAACAGGGACAGTAATTCAGTGACTTTTTAAGGGCAATGACTTCTTATTGGATTGCTTCCTACAGCAGGTACATCTGCAAAGGATCTAGTTGAAAAGGGTCCTTGGATCCTCAACAACTGAACCTGCAGACCTGTGTGCATATTAGTCCATCTCAGATCCTTTCCAGCAATACACGCTCGAAGCTGACGCTGGTAATAATTGCATTTGTGTGTGTTTGAGAGTCTACGTGTCACAAAGGGACAACCCTACGATTTCTCCCACAAATCTGAATGGGCCAGTGCTTGTGAAATCACTTCCTCTCTTAGCAGTAACAGATTTGATATGCTTCCTCTCTGCTCTGAAAATGGACATAATACTGCTTTTATAAAACATGTCAGGCTGAGTTTCAGCAGTGGGTCCCTGATGCCGAGGTGTGAAGGGAATGCTTACTTCCTCAGACCTCAGATTGAAACCAGATTTGTGTCCCCACCAAGCAATTTTCAAAGTGACGTAATCCCACCACCATTTTAATTTGAGAGCCCTTATCTCTAATTAATCGCTAAACACATGCACGGAATAGATTATTCATAACTGGATGCAGCAGAGAACATGGCAGGGGTGGTTAAGAATCTGGCTTACCCTTACGTGCAATCATCTTCATCAAGTTAAAGAAAAACAGGCCCACACCTCGGTGTTACTTTTACACCAATTATTGGAAAACTTGGAAGGAGGAAGATTCCTGATCCAAAGCTTGCTACAGGTCTCTGGCAACCCCTGTGTTCAGTAGGTCTGACTGACAAAGCCTGAAGTGTCTGAAACCCCTTTGATATATAAAGGATTTAGAATGACTCGGGACCCAAGCCAGTGCAGTTGTAAGTAAAATAGGTGAAGCAGTGATGCATACTTAGTAGAAATACTCAGTATGCATACAGCCACTGCACACACCATCAACACAGACAAGAAACAGAAAACCAAGGAGTCTCTCACAAAACTGTACGAATGTTACACAGCACAGCGTTCAGACACATAGGCACACGATAAGCATCCAAAATCGAAGTTTACTCCTGCACATAAAGAAGTCGTGCTCCGGCAAAAAGAGTGTTTTATGGAGCTGTAAAATTAAGCTCATTTTATGGATCCAACTGCATGAACCACTACTGTTTTTTTCCACTTGATATTGATTAAGTGGTTCAGTATTGCCAAGCTGGTTCACATTAGTACAGAAACAGTTGTGTTGTGTGTATTTTTGAAGATGCTCATTTTTATCTGTGAAAACGAGTCTCTCTGGCAGAGCCTTTGAAGTTGATTACACTGTGTTTACAGCAATTATTGAATTCTGACAAATGTTTAAAGCAGCCAGATTACATATCAAGGCCCTATCCTTCTTCAGACAAAGAGCAAAAACTTTCCTAAACAAAGTCAGGGAAATGATGGCCATATTTGATTAGGTTAACGTATGCTACAGGTTAAGCAGACAGGCTGAACAAACATGTAATTGGATAACTAAAACAGTAGGTCCTTCTCACTGACGTTTGCCTCGACCTTAAACAACATTTTGTTCTAATTCAAATTTCTTTCCAGCAAACAAAAGGCAGAATGAAACAAAATACAACAACTTGCTGCTGGAAGCGCCACACATAAAGGAATTAAAAACGTATGTCTAAATCGCAAGCTTAAAGGAGAGACGGCTCGGACTTTGAGAATACGAGAGCAGCTTAAAAGCCTCTGGTGCTGCCCAGGACTGCAACACTGCAACTGCTTTCTCGTGAGATAGTATCCAAATACTTTTATGTCAGCAAGGAAAAACAGCATAAAATAATTACAATAATCTGGGGCACACATGCTTCCTACATCAGCTAATTCTTCCTCCTCTGCGAATGACTGTGGAGCCAATGTTTATAATTCTGAAGCGGATCTCAAATTCATCCAGACCTCCAAGAGTATTTACACAAAGTGACATTTCTATATGGGAGATTTCCCCTGTTCCCTCGCTAACTGAGGGAATCACACAAGGGGAGAGTACTCCTGGACTTTTTGAGTCATTTTGAGTTGTCAGTGTAGGGAAAGTCAAGGTGTTACTAGGTTAAGTATTGCTGGGATCCCCTGTATCAACTAACAGAGTGCTGAAATAGCGTTCCACAGAACTATAATAAAGGCTGTGTTCAATCATTCGCATCTGGACCCACCATACTGTACATGTGCAGTGACAGTGTTCTCTAAGAATCAGCACGAGATGAGTCGTTTCTGTCTGTTTGGTGGCAAAGACCTTGTTCCAGGACGAAGAACACGCACGACGTGAGAAACACAAAATGGGGAAAAAAACCCAAAAGGATGGGAAAGAAAGATGAAACTGTTGTGTGATACACAGACTGAGTAGAAATATTTAACTCATACAAGCACAGAATGAATAGAAAAACCTGCAACATCTCATCTCTGTTCAGTCTTTCAGTTCTTCTTGTTTGAAAACATGTTTCACATGTTTTCTTTACACAGTTCCCAACAAAGTCACTTTTTTGTCTTTTAATAGCCTCCTTCACTCTCCCCTCTCCTCTCTTGCCAGTCAGTGTTTTGGTACAGTGACTCCAGAACAGTGAGAAGGAAGTGGCCCCTGCAGGCCAGGCTCCTGACAAACCACAACTCTAAACAGGCAGTGCTGTGAAAATATGGCATTCAAACAACACAATGCCAAAGCTTCTGACCGCCATGCCGACATCCTAAACAGCTGCAGGCACAGAGAACGTTGAATAGGGGGGAAAAAAACAACGGGAAAAGAAACACATAGTAATAATAAAAAAAGTAGCAGAGAGGGGGAGATTACAATCAAAAACATGCAAAGTAGATCTTAAGCAGTGTCTGAGTCAAGCTAGTAACTGGACAGGGCTGCTTTTTTTAAAAAAAACAACAAACAAAAAAAAAACGGGGAATTGAGAGATGAAAAAGATCTGATGCTAACACAACAGCCCCCTGTGACTCCATGGATATCTGAAAAACATATTGGACAAATAGCATGCTGTGCAGTCAGAGGCTGCGGGGAGAGAATGAAAAAATGGAGTGAGGGATGGTTTAGGAAGGAAGGAAGGAAGGAAGGAGTGGAACAAGTAGTGCTTCTGTTGAGCAGAAAATCTGTGCAGAAAAGAAGTCCAGGTGTAAAGAATTAAAGGAGATGGCACATCAAACAGAGGTTCACTGTGCCCCTTTCCTGTCGCCCTGGTGGCAGGAAATGCTCTAAAGCATCCTGTGAGCTGACCAGAAAGAGACAGACGAGAGGGCGCAACAAGAAGTAAAGTGGAAAGTGAGGAACAGACGAGGGCAAATGTAGAAAATGTTCAACAACATCCTGCAGAGAAGTGGGAGATTAGAGAAGAGAGAAGCACATGGGAAGAAATAATGGGGAAGGGGGAGGATATATGGAATGCTGCAGCAAGAACAGTGCAGAGGAAAAGGAGAGACTAAGGAGAAGAAGGAAAAGCTTCAATAAATGCTATTTGAGATGACTTGGCAAATTTGTGTATTGGATGTTTTTGTGTTTCAAATATGTGTGTGACTGTGTAGATACAGATACATATGTATAGCTGAATATCTCCAGCTGATATCATCCTTCAAAAAAAACCTTCTTCTGCTTAAAAACTATTTTGCAGCTTTTAAAAACTAACAATACCAGCCCATTACTGACTGCAGATAATGCGAGACCTGAAAAACCCCCAAAAACAAACAAAAAAACACTCTTAAAATCACTGCTTAGATTTAAGAAGAGGAGATGGAATACAAATCAAGGGAGGACAAGATTGCTTTAAACACTGGCTCATCTTCATTACAGAGGAATGAAGGGGAGGCTTTGCCAACAGTTGGACATTTCATTTCAGCATAAAAATATGGAGCAAAGCATATTTGCTTCAGTTAATAATTTTTGCCCCGGTAACATGTGTGTAACAAGAGCAGTGCGATGATAAATTGACATGGGTGGGGTGCTGATTGGAGGGCTGTTGTGCATGGGTGTGTGTGTATACGGGTGTGTGGTAAGTTATAGAGGGAAGACAGGGGACCACACACCAAAGTTGTCTATATGATGGCTTCACATTTCCTTCAAACCTGCAGCTAAAGTAACATGACTGACGTTCTCACACACAACGCAACTAGCTGTAAAACTGGCCCATTTTGATCCCATGAATAAATTCTGGGGTGAGTTCAACCAAATACGCACAGCAAAGTGTCCACGGCAGCCTCGGGAATCTAATCTACTGTGTCTGATATCTGATTCATGCAGAACACAACTGATGTATGTAAACATTCATAATAACTCAATGGCCTCTCTAAGTGAAACAGATCGTTAAGCTAAAGACCTGTGTTCATATGCTGGGAATATATCTATATCTATATATAGAGAGAGATATAGATATATACACACATGCACACATGAACATAACTCAGGACCACATAAAACACTGAATTTGTTTATTTAAAAAGAAATGTTCTCCTTCTAAAATCAAAGTGAAAATAGAGTTGTAGGGGGAGTAATTAAACACATTAGTTTACATTATATACATTAAAATAAACTATTCCAAGCAGTAAGGACTTTAAAAACTGGTAAAGACTGGGAGGAGGAAGACAAATCTAAGCCCACTTTAGTGCCAGCTTCTTGTTCTTTCAAGTCTAGCTGGGCCTCCTGGGGTTGTAATGTGCCTCTTGTTACACAAGCATTAGGCAATTATGCCACTGGTTTCTTACTGGCTTCCCAGAGCCGCAGCAGAGCTTGTGGCTTCACACATGGACATTTGAAAGCATCTGCACATTCCTTCTTTCTCGAGGTCGACTTCTTTTTTTCCCCTCTGTTGTACTTCAGTTAGTTCTGCTCTGGTGTGATGTTCGACTATGTAGCCCACTGATAACTTTGGCGGGAGACTACTGACCACACACATACACGTGTGCAGATATACATGGGTGAATCATTAGAAAAAAGCAAATGTGTGTAAATGTTTACAATCTGGTGGCCACATTATGTTGTAAACCTAATGAGCACCACAATTATAAAAGTGGATTTCAGAAACTATTCTATTATGGAAGTAAACTACTGATAATTGTAACAACACTACAGCTACATGTAGCTTCACTGCTATAAGAAAAAAAGGGGCTATAACTCGTCCTCCAAATGCACTTTGTGAAACCTCATTGTGTATCTCGACACATGGCTCAAGTTCAGCTATTTCTGTGTTAATTTTATGGAGGAAAAAGAAACTAGACAAAGTAGAGACACACTGACTGTCAATACTGTATTTCTATTCCCCTGATAGTCCACCTGGCCCCTGCTACTGCTGTGTGACTGGCCAGTCTGAGTCTCATTGTCATTAAAATGACAGCTTCAAACCAACCACGCAGGATGCTAGAACATCAACATGTCATGAGCAGGCAGAAAAGGAACTAAAACACAATTATGCACAAGGCTGGGGTTTGACTGCAAATGCACATTTTCAGGCACACACACACACACCAGAGCTAGAATGTGTATATCGCACGCTGCAGTTGAGCACAGAGCTTCCGAGGCAGGGTGTATTCTTAGAACCCTAATATCCTGCTTCAGGATGAGCCATTCGCGCACACACACACACAATCACTGAGGATGGATCCCTGTGGTCATGCGGTCAACCCCTGGATCAGGCCCTTTATGAGTGAAGGACAGCTGAGGCATGATCCCTCTTGCCTCTGTCAGCATGCATCCCGAGCTGACTGACAGCAATATGCCAAAACACATGAACAGTTTCCGGGAAGCTCTGCATTAAGGTCTGTCACCTTCAGTGCCACTGAACAAAGCATGCAGAAATCCATGTTGCTTCCAACACAAAGATGCAGACAGATGAGAGGAAAAAATGATCCGCGCTGTATCTGTATGGCTATTTCAGCTTTAAAATGAAAAATAAAATGGAAGGGTTTAATGAGCTCATTTTGGGTGTTTGGGGAAGTACAGTGACATACACTGCACACTTTTAGCATTTACTCTTTCTAAGGAGTTTATATTATATTCTTTTTGTTTAATTCGAACCCTGCAGAAACACATCTTACTTATCCTCAGATATCTTGTTCACAGAGTTGAGATTTTGTTTCTGGTAAATGCTGAACCCTTTGATTTAAAAAGTAACATGTTTAAAATTAGCTTAATCTGAAAAAGATGCATAAGCAGTTCAGGAAACAAATACATGGATTATAGACTAAAGGGACAGTTTTGGCAACTTTACCCAAAATAATAACAATGTATCCCATTGGAACAATTCTATAACAAATTGACTGGATGGAACAGCCAACTGAATTGATTGGTTTTTCTAACTTTTTTACGGCCAAAGTGTTGGCCCGTTTGTTCCTAAGACAAACGGGCCAGCATCACTATCTCACTGTGCCAAAAAAAGAGGAGGAAAATAAGTTGCGGTTTACTTGTTTGATTCCCTTGTGGTGAGTCCTAATACTCCCTTCTCTCTATCTTCTCCCCTTTTTTGCACACTACATTGGAGTCATATGCATAAATGGCCATAAAATGTATAGCTGGGCCCAGGCTGGGGTTTTCTCCCTCCTAATCTCCCTAAACCTCTAACTGCAGGCCGACGAATACAAGTGTTGTGGTACAATCTTCTCACAGAGTGGAGGGCCTGAGAATAACATCACAGAGGCCACAGATATTTATGGAATGAACCACAGGCTGTACACAGAAGTCAGCAGACACCACAACACAGCACACAAGATGCTGTATACAGCTCCCTGCTCATAGGCAAGACGCTGCCAGCTAAACAAAGTGCAATGCTGTCGTCAAAAGCTTATCAATGACATAGACAATAGATCTGCGGGGACAGAAAGAGGTATATAGGTTAAAAATCCTGTACTTTAATAAGCATTTACATTACTTTTTCTTTGCAATAATCTGTTCAATCGCCTATTGTTGGACAGAAAAAGGATTTCTGGTCGTCAGCTGTGACACTGTGGTTTAAACCCTTAAGTCAACGATCACCATCATAGTTTGATGCTTGAACACAGTGGTCAGCTACTCTGAATCACAGATCAAGAATCAAATCCAGTGTCCTCTGCTCTACGTTCAAAACATCAGCTCTGCAAATACAAACCAAATCTTCCCATCTCATTTACAGTTTTACAGGCAAACAGAATTTTCTTCCTTTTCATCACATCAACTATGTGTATCTGATGTGTTTGTGATAGCGTCTGAGAGTTAGAGAATTTCTTCCATGACCCCAGTTGCAACAGCAAATAGTGAGAAATAATTATCTAAAAGCAAAAAAGAAAATTGGGGGAAATAATCGAGAAAAAGCTGCAGCTTCAGTGGCTGAATCTAAACTTCCTGTTCACATTACAACATGTTGTCTGAGAACTGTTTCGGCGTGAGACCCTCATCCTACTCCCAAGTCTCATTTGTCGACTCTGTGCAGGCTATCCTGTCAGATTCAAAGCATAAATTCTGAGGCAAACTTTAATAAAAGGGGGGTGTATGATTTACTCTAGGTAGTGTCTGTCCCCATTTTTAAAACAATTTGATGCTGCATTAATTCTAAACGTCAAGGCAATGTGAAATATGTCCTCTGCATTTACCAGCACCAGGTGTTTCATTTGCTGGAATGACAAAAAAAATGTTTATTCTGGCTGACCCTCCAATCCCCGCTTATTTTATCTTTTTTTTTCTTGAGAAGAGAGAAAGAGAGCGAATAGATGTATATCTGAAGTAAGAGTGCAGAAAAGAGATCAAAGAACAAAATGGAGCTACATGATTTAGCGTTAACCAAGAAAGTCTCATGTCTAACAATTTCAATTACACTGTCTCATTCCTCTGCCTTTAAGGCCCAAACAGAACACCAGTGCTGTTGTTTCACACCATCAGCCACTTCACCTACGTTTGCCTGCAGCCTGCTGTAAGAATCTTCTGTTGGTTGGCTGTGGTTCAGCATGCTCACACGGATCAGTGGCATTTCCCTTTTACGTCGATAACAGCCTAGACTGACCACTATTGATTACTGAAGTACACCATAATGATTGATCGTCCGCATTTAATGCATTATAACAGAATGCAGATAATCACTGAGTATCAAAAGGAATTGGTATAAAAACATGTATTTAAACCAGTCATAAAAGAAGCAGCAATGACATCAATATACACACATGAACTAACTAAAACATCAAAACAGCTACTTAGCCAAAAAAAAAAGACCAGTGCAATTAAAGAGATTTAGTGAGTTGGTTTGGCTTTTGCCCACAGTTCTGTGTTAATGACATACTGAAATTTTTCAAAAAAAATAGGAGTGAAGAGTGTATACTAGAAAAAGATGATCCAGTATATTTTTAAATCCTAAAACTAAAGATGAAAATAGATCAAAGAGAACTTTGATTCACATGGTCACGTCTGGCTGGGCAATCCCCAGACACCGTTTTTACATTCTAAAATCGTGCTCTGTGTAGAGATAAACTTTAACAGCAGGGACTAATTACACCTAAGCTTCCTTAAACAGCAACAGCATTTAGGTGCATAAAAGGTCGCCTCTTATGAAAGCACCTGATTGTTTAGGTAGGTCAATGGAGGTGTCTAAAAGAATCATGATAAAGAGTCCTCTTATTCTGGCGAGATATTACGATTACTGCCATCGTAGCTTCTGAACTGAGTTCATCATTAAACCTGCGCAGCAGCCAGGGAGTTTTTAAATGAACTCAGTGTATATAAGAGTAGGTCCTGGGTGTCACTGTGTGTGGCCTGAGAAGCTCCTCTCCGCTGCGGCAGCGAAGCAAAGCTGGAGCACTTTTCGCTGGTGTAAACAAACGGGGAAATGGGGCACTTGGCAGCCGACTAAAGTGAGTGATGAGGCAAGTGTGCGCTGAAGCATCTAATGAATCATTTACTGGGAATGTTGGGTTTTATGAGCAAAAGACAGATGAGGAGGAAGACAAGAAAGAAGGAGACCAGCTGAGAGCATCGAAAAAGAATTACTTTTTTATGAAAAGAAAAGAAAGTTGGTGAGCTGCAGCTGTCATGGAGACACCTGAGAAGATCGGTCAATGTTTAACCCAACGTGAGGACGAGATTAGAATACATAAAAATAATCCTTCTGCTAGCGCAGCACCAGCAGCATATGAACCTCGCTGAATTTACTGAGGTGGCTGCTGACGCTGTGACAGGTTTGCACCTTTGAACAGAGCTGTTGTACTGAAGGCCTATAAGCGGTCGTATACTCTGCTACGTTTTTACACCTCCAAGGAGAAACAGAATCGCTACTTCTGCTTCTACAACTGAGTGAACAAATATCCAGAGAAGTGAGTGAAATCGCTCTTTATTATAGGACATACACAAAACATCTTGGAATTGTAAAACTTTTTTCCCCCCTCTTTGGCAACTTGTATTCCTTTATCACTTTATTCACACACTCCCATCCATGGAAAGGATGCTACTGTGGGAGATGGGTGCATATAATGTTCTGCCAGGGAATTTTATTAGTAACAGGCAACATCCTGGCTTCACTGGGCTGTGTTTATCTGTGGAGGGGAGATCCCCATCACAACCACTTATTAGGACATATATGTGGCTTTAACCAGGCAGCCATTCAACAGCAATAAGGAGCTGGGTTACTGACCACAAGTGACTGGGAGTGGGACCATTTTAACCAACACCGAAGCAACCGAGAGAAAACGGAAGACAGGAAGGAAATAACAAATACACATAGAAACACAAGGGAAAAGAGAGACATTCAGCAGAAGACGGTAGCATGAAGAAATGTCATGTTCTGGAAACTCCGTGTGGAAGAAAAAGAGACAGGAGTACATCGTGTCCATTGATACAGCCACATCATGCTGACTAGATTCTGTATCGCCGCTCACGCACAGCTTTCCCCGCCGTTACTGTAGAAACACGAGCGTCTGCACAGATCAAAACAAACAAACAAAAAAAAATGTGGCAGCTGGATGCTTCATAACTCTCCTTTGGAAAGAGCATGAGGTAAATGAATATGTGATGGAATCTAGAGCTGTGTCCTCGAGATGTGGGGGTGGTGGGAAATACGCAGGATATTTTAAGTCTCAAACACACGCTTACACATGTCCAAACATGTGCAGACACACAAATGGAGAAGGCAAATAATATTTAAATTGCTTCGGTGCAAAATTTTAAAAGTTTCATTTAACAACAATAAGGAGCAAATATTAAGCGTTTTCCTGTCACTGATAAATGAGGAGAGCTTCTTTGTCTCTTTCTATATTCTCAAAGTAAAAAATGAGTCGTAAAAACACAAATGAAAGCCATGTGTAGCCATAGTGAGACTTTAAAGATTAGCCCTCTTTCAGTCAGGGATGTCTGGTTGCCCTTTCAGATTTGCCAAATAATCATGTATGTTTTTCACTTTTGTTTTCATCTACAACAAAGGATAATGAGTGCCATGCATGTTTAATGGCTTTATCAAAAATGTATATAATTTAAAATATGAATATACTTAATTTGTTTTTTTAATTTAATATTATGTTAAAAGACAAATTATCTTGGTATTTCAAAGCTGTTCCCCAGCATAGAAGAACCTTTCAAGACAATGTTCCCTGAGTTCTAAAAAATATCTCCGTGGAAAAAGGGGAGTGAAAGACAGAAAGAGAGAAAAATGGGAGCAGGGAGTGAAAGATATGACATTTTACAGAGGCACAAACCACAACAAAGGGAGGGTTGAAAGTGTGCTGGACATTCCCCGGGCTGGTGCTCGTACTTGGAAAAAGACGGCCTTTTCAAGACAGGAAAATGATTACAGCTGTGTAAATTGACAGCGGCCTTGTAGCTGAAGATGAAGAGGGCTAAAGACGGGAAGCCTGCAGCCCCGTCATAACTCCAGCTTGGTTTACAAACTGGTGGGGGTCGACTCCTTCGGGGGGGGGAAAAAAAAACATCACACGATCAAATTAAATGGTGTTAATTGCTGCCAAATCAGCCTGGTGGTGGCTATCAACTTAGCTTAACAGCATTCCAGTCAAACGCGTTTGTTTTTCCATCTCTGCGTAAATGCTAAATGCACACCGTGCTGTGAATGCGGAGAAGCTGAAAGGCACTGAAGTGTGTTGGAGCTTAAGTAAAACATCAAGATAAGCTCCATCAAGATGTTTACACAGTTTCACTATTTTAGCTCGCACTCTTCTCTCTTCTCACGTCTCGTCTCCTAGGGTGGCATTACAGTAAATCTTGGTTTTAGACATTGTGAGGCAATCATTTCAAGTACAGTAGACAATAACAGCATAGCTACTTAGATCAGTCATTCAATTGTGACAACAGATGTGATTAGTGGTAGACTTTAAACAGAATTGCAGCAAATGGCTACTGGGACTCACAGACATATTTCTTCCTATAGCCACAGTTTGTTAGAGATTGTAAACACACTTTGGTTTGCATGATTATAGACTCTCCCTATGACTTTCTCTATGCAACCTGGGGGAGCACACGCAGTAGGATTCGGCACAGATAAATCGCAATATTATGTCAACAAGTCTTTGATCTCAGGGTTATCAATCATGTGACTCATAAGTGTGATCATTCTAAATTGGAGGGCAGATGTGAACAGTGAAGGTGGTGAAGATGATGCCTGGTTAGGAATGGAAGAATGAACACAGAGAGTGGCTCAATGTAATTCCTGGGTTTTGCTGAAGAGAGGGAAGTGGTGGCTCTTGGCTTCTGTCTGCAGAAGTTAGAAGACAACTGGATGTGGGTGTGTTTGCAGCATACAAACATACCATCCCTGCTGCTAGTGTTTGTCACATAGTATGCCTATATATTTGTGTACCCTGCACATCTGGGTGGGAAGTCATGCAGAAGGTGATCGCCTCTGTGACTGTATGTGCCCCCCCTTTGACAGCATGCACAGTATGTCCATGTCTCTGTGTGTGAGTCCATGTCTGCCTGGGTTAGGGTGGAGCATCGTGCGATGGAATCTGGTGTCTGTGAGCAAATGTGGGCACCGCAGCCACAGAGCCACCAGTCCTCTAACTACTAGAGGTAAAACATTACTGGCCAGTATGGGCTGAAATTGCATGGCTGGTCTAAATGGTTTTTCGGGTGAAAAACAGAGAAAAACTCCAGATTATTTTCCATGCCCACAAAGACATCATTTATCATCTGACAAGATAACAACATAGCCAACATGTCAACAAAATAAATCTATGCAAAGTTGCCACGGAAACTGAGCAGATACATCCCATTAGCTGTACTAACTTGTACCAAAACAAACACAAACATTTCAGCACAGCACACTGTGTGAATCTCATTATGCTGGTGATCGATATCGTTCTTGCTCCATTAGCTCAAATACAAAAGTGAGACTGTGAGGGAGACAGTTTGGAAACTTTGGGTGAAATGTGCACAGTGTAGGACAGAGTGCAGGATTTTGTACATTTGTGCTTTGGGTATCTTTAGGGCTAGTCCCTCTGAGACTCTGTGCTTTTTGCAATCAACCTACTTGTGACACGTACACCAAGCGAAAGTGGCAATGAAGCCTAAAATGGCCTCTCTTCTCCTTTTGTTAACCGCCTAACTTTTTCCTCATTTCAAATCAACTCACATCGCACTCGCAGCTGCACAAAGCATTAGGCACCACTTTTATCTCCCTCATTACATGTGTTTGCCAGCTCCATATCTGCCCATTCGCACAACTGCTCTCCCTCTCTCTTTCACACACATACGTGCTGCAGGGCTGTGGTTTTCAGGCAGCTATGACACAATCCAGATTCTTTTAGCTGCCTATAGCAGGGAAATGTGCTTTGTGCGGAGCTCTTTCCCTACCAAGTCCAGATTTTCCCTGCGTTGCAGCTTTGATCCACATGGCACGAGGGGCTTGTGTCAACAGTCTTGTGTTTCAGCTGGAGGCACGGCAGACCGCCAAGATGTCATTGAATTAATTTCAGGGACAGCTTTACCACTTAGAGGTGCTGTTACCCACCACATCCTCAATCCCCCCCCTCTCTCCAAGGTAGCCAGCATCCTGAGAGACAGGTGAGCACCCATATATATGTACATGGCTACCAAGCATGTAGTTCCAGGAGGTTTAATGCTGAAGTCGTATGTGTGCTTTAAAAGTATTACATGTTAATGTAATCTAAATGATTAAATTTAATGACAGGAAGGAAGTGGGAAATATTTGCCTAATAAAAGAAGGGGAGAAGAAATTCAAGTGACAAGAAACTGACTGAATTATAAAAAGAAGGAGAATTAGATACAAACATCCTCATAGCTGCTGTTTTAGAGTGATTGTGTAGCACTTAACTAACAAAATAATAAAAAATGAAATAAATAAATATTTCAAAAAAGATAAATGGATCATAAATTATAAAGGAGACTTGGTGGCAAGAGATTGGCTTACTGATAGATGTCTTTTCGCAGCACAGTGCGGGTCAGCGGGTTATCAGCCTGAGGAGCCATACTGAGGGAGCCTAGCTTCAACACCAAGGTGTCTTCCTTCTTCATGTGGGAATCTACCAGGACGCATACAAATACACAGAACACAAAATTAACCACTTACAAAGGAGAAGAAATGGTTTGATGCAGAAAAATATATATTGCTGATTTATAAAAACAAATGAAGTCAAAGCATATGATAATTGATACTGGCAGAATTCATTAGTGTTATTATTTTTACAGTAATAAAGGTTTTAATCAGACCTCATTATATATACTGTACTATTCTGTCTCATGTATCTTTGCATTCCGTTGTGGAGGCTCTATAATGTAATTCTCTAACCTGACCCAAGCTGTTTGTCTTGTGTCCCAGGGCAGAAGACCCTGATCACACTTGTGTTGATGTAGATGAGAGGAAGACATCGAGAGGTCAACGTGTGGCTTCTCATTGGCTGACCTGCTGATTTCCCACGCTCTCTGTAGCGTCTTGGTACCTTCGCCTGAAAATTTATGAAGCCAAAAGTACAGGTGATGTATTCAGAGGATCAAGGTTAGCTGGCCTCTTAAACTGCATCAAATTATTTGACCTGGCTTATTTTTTTCCAATATATTTCATCTATTAATGTTAAAACCGATTAAAAATCATCAGGATTTCAATTCCTGTGCCCAATACTTTTTATAACTATATTACAAAAGGCTACTTAAATGAAAAGACATTTGTTATGCTGTTTATTTCCCATATGGGCCCAGCGTTAACAAACTTCACAGTTATTAGAACTGACAGACATTTTTTGCTACCTGGAACACTCCTGCTACAGTGGCCAGTAAGGGACAGGACAGAACCACATCAAACGGCTGGGCTGTCAGCAGGATTTCTCTCAGGTACAGCGGCGAGCTGTCTGCCAGAGGATCAGTGGTCACCTGCTGATTGGCAATGGTAGCACTGCTGCGGGTTGGCCGCTCAGGCCGAGTGGTGAGTTTATGACGGACATTTTTGGTGATAGCTTGCGTGTAGGTGATTGACAGAAAGCCGTGCTGCTGGTGAGAGCCCTCCAGGACTTTAGCTGCCGTCTGGCCAGCGGTAAGACAGGACAAATCACACATGAGCGATATCACACAGGAGTCACACGCAAATAAAATTCATTGTTTATTGTTTTGACTAATTTTGTAGGTAAAGGTTAAACCAGAATAAAAATAAATGAATAACTTCTTGAGCCATTTTTCTCAGATCGCATTTTAATTTGAGATATTTTTTACCAAAAAAAATTCAAGAGAATCACGTTGGAATCAATGATCTACTTAGTTCAGAGGATTAGATTTACACTTTCCCTTTCGATTTCTGAAAAACCTGACATCACTTTTTCAGATATAGCTCAAAAAGCATGCAAAGCTTCCATTTTATTACTTATTTGAAAAACAATTATGGGGTGAAAACAATTAAATGCAGAGTACCTCTGAAAAAAGAAGTTTCATTCTAAATGTTTAATGATTAAAAGACAAGCTGATTGATTATAGGCGTCAAGGTAAAGTGCTACAACATCCAGTAACAGTGGATTAAATAGCTGCTGACAAAAGGATTCATTAACTGATCATTTTAGGAGACTTCCTATTAAACCTAAATAAATACAAAGAGACCCAAATAGTGATGTTCAGACTATCTACCTGATCTATTCCTCAGAGACAAAGTGCTGTGTGTGACTTTTTGTATTTATTTTAATTACTTAAACTATTTTTTTTATCTGTTGTTGTTCATAGAATGACAGTTTTGTACTGTGCTGGTTTAAAAGCATATTTAAAATTGATTTACATCAGAAGCCTTCGATTCTGAAACACCTCTGAGGAACATACAGAACTCTATTAAGCCACTGTTGATGGTGGAAAAAAAAGAAGAGCGGGATTCTTACAGGAGAGAAAAAGCCAGAGAAGTGGCTGAAAGACTCTTGCTTGCTGACGGGTCGAACCAACACAGTGCGTCTGTTCAGCTTGTCAGTGCAAGAAAGGACCACTCCTCCACAGCCGCCCGAGCTCCGAACACCCTCCTCCATACTGGAGGGAAGGAGAGAAAGGAGATGCAGAAAAGAACAGAGGAGAAGTCGTCACACAGAGAGGGCAGAAAAGATGAGGAAAAAAAGCTATAACTAGAAGAAGATAATTAAATATAGAATAAACTGATTAAACCCACAGGAAGCTGCTCCAGCTTGAACCAACTGAAGTATTACATTGTCATGGTCTTATACTATCCAGCAATAAAGATGTTGAAGCAACTGTTTAAGTTGTGTTTTGAATGAAAAGTACACAAGGTACCCAAAGCACTTTAAAAAAACGAAGATTCAAAAGTTTTCTTTGCTTTAATGTTTAATAATTTCAGTTTCTATTCATTATCAACTGACTAAACTGCATAGTTATGGTCAAATCTGTGCCAACTGACACATTTTCATTTGCTTGCCAGTATAAGACCATCACCAGAATGAAATTTGTCAACAAGAAAAGGGAATGCCCATGTTTTAGTCTCCTCCAGCAGACACAGAGAAGAAAGGCTCTCAATATTTTTCATTGGTTTGATTATTCAGCTAGTCAGAATCACTGGAGAGACAGGTGAGTGTTACACCATGAGCAAAATTTAATTCTGTGATTATATTTCCACCTGTTTTGATGTTATTAATGTGTTCATCATAGCCAAACACAATATTTTGTCATTTATCTTCCTTTAGTTTCCTGTCTCTCCAGCACGAGAAGAGATAAGTGACCTTGATTAGGAGCAATAAGATGGCGAGGCGCAGTATAAAGAGACCTAAGGCTGCCATAGCTGTTCTGAGATAGGCAGAGGCCTCACCACAGATGTCTCCTTGCACTGCAGAATGAGTCCTTCATAGGTGCCACAGTGCCAGACCTGCCCTGGCCTGGAGAGAGACACAAGGCCCATCTTAAAACAGTACCTGCGATTACTCGTGTTGCTGTGCCAGGGCCTGAAAATGTCTCATCAATGGCAAAATACAAAAGTGAACCACAGGCCGATGCTAACATTTTTATCAACCTTTGAGATACTAGAGTTACACACCCCTATAAATTTTATATACTAAGAATATTTGATCTTTTCATTTATTACTATAGCCATACATAAGAAGCAGAAACCACAAATAACATGAACGCAGACATAACAACACAACAATTACCATTCTCAATTTGCAGTACCACAAAAAAAACAAACAAACATAAAAAACTACCCCAAATCTGGAGAATGTGAAACACACACAAACAGTATCAAATGGTGCACAATACATTATGGCAAAATGCTTCGCACAGTGGAAATGGTTCAACACCATCAGCATCTTTCCTTTTAGTAACCCTCTCACTCACCTTGCCCACCTCTCACTTCATTACACCCCATTAGTATACTGAGAGTTCAGCGAGAGAGGAATGGTCCCAGCGGTGAGTGTGTTTCTGTGTGTTCCCTGCATTGTTACATAGTGTGCATGTTCTTTCTTTGCACACTTGTGCGAATATATCTTTGTAATCTGCTCTCTCACTTGTGAGAGTAACTAATCGACACACGGACCCCCCACGGCTCCTGGTCTCTCTTTTCTCCCTCTGTGCTTCCATCCAGTCATCCTTCGCTGCCTCCTATTTGTAGAACAGCTGGAAGACATCAGCTCCAATTTGCGTGAGATGCTCAACAGAGTGAATAAGGGTGCACTGTATCTCGGGAGCATCTCTGTGCTACAGTTAAATGTACGTCTTTCCGACAACATGGCAAATAGCCTTACAGAGTCTACCACTCTGCCGCCTTTTTGCCTTCATCTCACTTCAGTTTCCCTCCTCAGCTTTATAATAAGTGAGCCCAGTACCGATGAGGTGCAACACCCACCTAATTTGTCCTCCCTACAGACTACTTCTGTCATTTTCTTTCCCTCCTGCTCACTTTTTCTGTCTAACTCCAATTTTGATACAATCACGAATTCAGTTATATATTTACCTCCCATATTTACTTGCCCTATCTAACTTTCCATTCATTTTCCAGCAGTGAGATAGCTAAGGCCAGATGAGGCATTTTCTCTGTCAAGCTTGATCTAATCTAACCCACTGCACACAAATAACCTGGGTTGGGTGATGAAATACCAAACAATTATCTGTTCAGAATGATTAATATGGACTCCACTGGATGTGGGCTCTCTTGTATTTGTGGATGACGGGGATTAGATTGGGCCCGCAGCCCAGAGGTCCTCCACTGTGTCCTAAACAGCCATGACTGTAACCTGGCTTGGATAATGAAGTGCTTCTGCCTGCCAGAACATTGTTCAGTGAAAGTGTGTTGGGACCATGTTGTTTAATTCACATTAAACTGAAATAACCTAGAAATGAGAAAATTGACTTATTATCTACTTAGGAAGGCATAGAGGTCTAGTAAAAAGATTAGGCTTGGCGCTGCCTCAGAAGCAATTAGACACACACCTGTGGAGAGCAGAACCGCGAGATATAATGACCCAAAGCACCTTCACTCTCTAAAAATGTCTAACCGCTGACTTGGTCCTGGCTTAAACTGTTACTCAATACTGTACAGAACACATGTGGCCTGACGGAATATAAATTAACCAGCTACAGCAAAACAGGGAGGTCTGTGAGACGCCTGTTAGACAGTCAGGTTCACAGCCAAGGCAATCAACTCAGTCCCTCTTTGACCTGTAGTGACATGCCCAAGATCCAGATAAGATGATTTTAAAATCTGGCAAATCAGCATCGATAGCTATTATCATATCGATGGTGAGACCGTTGATTGCTAATGATGGGGTCCAGTACAGGCTCAGGGCCCATGAAGATCAATCTCTCTTTTGCTGTCTGGCTCGATCAGAGCATAAGACACTTACAGGGGTGTATCTACACCGACACTTATGAACATACACTGCAAAATACACACAAAAATAGTCTGCCCGCTGGATGCAACATGCAGCAGATCGCCGTTTCATTATCTCCTCAGACAGAGACAGGGGGAATTGCCTCCTGCTAAGCGGTCTCTTCCCAACAGAACAAGACTTCAGGCACGTACAAAACATGCCTTTGGAACTGCTGAGTTTATCGCCGAGGTATGAGATCGTAGCACGGAGAGAGAAAACTAAGGATTTAGACACTGAAAATAACGTCCCTCTTCAATTAATGGGAGACACATGTATGTGGGGCATGGGAAAAAATCTGTACTTTCATTTCAAGCTGCTCTATGCTACAGTATTTTCTTTCATCATTTCAGAACCCAGAGCTAAATTAGCCCATTGTGACTGTAACTTGACATGGGGAGAGATTACCATAAAGATGCAGTGGAACGTCGCCCAGTGGTTTTCCTCCCCTAACAACGTGTTAATGTTTCTGTGAATCAATTCAGACACCGCAGACAGAAAGAAAATGACTGACGGACTGACTGAACTACCGCTCTGTGAGTCAGAGTTGGGCCGGCCCAGAATCCATTCAGCGCGTCTATCTAGTCAGTCGGTCCATCTGTCTGTTAGTCTGTGGTCAACACCACAACAGCTGTCTGGGAAGACAAGGACGTTGAGGCGATAATCCAGAAAATTATATGAGCAGAAGTGGGAACAGACCAAAGTGGCAGTACTGGTGGTAAAAGTGTGTGTGGGATTGCAAAAGCACAAGCGTAAGGGGGCTGCATGGTGTCCTGGTGGATAAATGTGGGATCCCAGGTTTTACTGCAGTTGAGTCTACATAAATTACTTACAACATTTACTACAAAAGCTTGCAGGCTAAAAATTTGTGGGGGGAAAAAACCTATACAGACCTATCCAAGGAAAAATCAACAAAGCTCCTTAGTAAGATGTCAACAACAGAACAGAACATCAGATATCCTTGCTGTAAGGTGCCGGGGGTTCAGGCTTTTCCTTTAATTTGCTCTGTCTCTTTACATGCAGTACATCCCCTCGTACCTGCATATGTAGTGGTCGATGTTGAAGCTGCCAACTTTACATTTGATCTTTGTATAGACATCTTGGACATCCACAGAGGCACTCAGGTCTTCTAGTTCACTGATGACGCAGATCTCTGGCAGAAAGACAAAAACAAAAGAGAATATAATATAATAATAAAGACATACATTTACCAAGAAGCTCAAATTTGTATCAACTCTTAGTTTGCAATATTCTGTGGCCAGCCTAGCACTTCACAAACAGGCATTACAGCTGAACTTGGACTGCATGAGAGGAAGTTTAATCTGCGCGAGTGAATTTCATTAGCCTATCCAGGTCTTGCCTTTGGCCATAATCCTGCTGTGGTCAGTTCCTGCACAGTGGATGCTCAGTGTGTTTTTGAAGCTAGACCAGTGTTGCTGATCAAGACTGAAGCCACACAGATATACACACACACAAACACACACACACACCCAGAAAAATGTGCAAACGCATGCAGCATTTGTATTGGTATGCCTGGCTGTGTTTCAGTGCTCTGTTTGTATTTCAGAAGGCAAAGCATCTTCTCAGTTTAACACGATATCCAACTGGCCCCAGAACCCTCAATCTGTCTTAATGAGGAAAGAGAGGGTGAATGTGTATTTACACAATATTGAAGAGCCTGTGGACTCTTCTGTGTGTATTCCTAAGGTTGCATGTGTGTACCTCTGAGCACCTTGTGTGCAAACAAAATTCACCCACTGCAGGCAAAGTGAGTAAGGTTCATAGAAGGACTGATTAACTTTGTACTGAACCGAGCTTGTGAGCTTAACTGTTGAGTCGCTCTCATTGTTTCCACTGAGAAAGTCCCACAATCACAGACTAGCTTGGGAAATTGTACATTGTACATCTGAAACTATGGTTGCTGTTGTACTGTTGCCTTGTGGTAATTCTGAGAAATGTAGATGTTCCTAATAGCTTATTAATATTGAAACACAAGGCTTGTCAGCTTTATTGTGGATACCGCGTGGAAAAAAAGCCTCTCCCAAGTTGTTTGATACTCAAAAAGTCATAGTCTCCAACACAGTGCTGATATTGATATATGAGTTTTCTAAACCCACCCTGTGAGAGTACTGGAAACCCTTAGTCCCTTCATCTTAGAATGGCTCATCTTGAAAGGCAGAAAGTGTACCACTGATTTGTGCCTTTAGCAAAAAGCCTCTAAACACTCACGCTTCAATTTCTACCTCTAAACTTCCAACACATAAAAGCATAACATTATACCGGAAAACCAATACGTCTGGAACGGCTATTTTTCCATTTCTCTGGAAAGACAAGAATGTGATTTCCTTTGCAGCTGAAAAACATTACATCATAACAGTTTT
Organism: Haplochromis burtoni; assembly: GCF_018398535.1. Taxonomy (NCBI): domain Eukaryota; kingdom Metazoa; phylum Chordata; class Actinopteri; order Cichliformes; family Cichlidae; genus Haplochromis; species Haplochromis burtoni. The sequence continues at coordinate 464,057 of NW_024582491.1, read as the reverse complement.
TCGCAGTCTTATATGTGGTTTATCTCCAAGAATGCATTTGTGATAACAAGCGTCTGAAAAAAAAAAAAACTGCATGTGCACAATTGTTGCTTTCAATTAAATACTTAATGTGCTGCACACAGAAAATCCACGGGTAAGATCATTTTGCAACTCAGATGGCACATATTAAGCCAAAATCCAAAGTAATGCCTATTTAGGATGTCTTTAAATCAAACCATCTCTGTGAGGTCCTCAAAAACATTCCATTTCCACTATTAAAGACCTTAAGCTGGGTGATCTGGTTGGCAGATGCTAAATATTACAGCCACCAATTAAAGGTGAATCTAGCCTTTCATCGCCCCAGTAAATTTAAAGGGACAAAGAGGCAGTTCGCTTGGGATTCATCACCCATTTATTTATTTATCTTTCCCCTCCACCCCCTCCTCTCCAGCTGCCTTTCCCTTCTTAGAGCTTAACATGTGACTGAGAAAGCAGGCGGGCACCGATCCTTTTAAGTGTTAATATAGAAAACCTTTGAATACTGTTTTGCTCTCATACACAGCAAAATGAAACTTTTATTTTTCTTTTCGCCTGTCCCGTTTGGTTCTTTTGCCATCAAACTGAAACATTTTCATGAAAAACCTTCCCCCTCCTTTACACTTGTTTTATTGTATAATTTCGATAACATTTTAAGGAGCTTGGAAAGAAAAGCATCTGGACTCAGGGTAGTCCAGATGCTTAATCACCCTGCCTAATCACACAAGCCAAGGTGTAAAAACGGGTGTGGGTCACAATCAGCCAAGGTTTCGGGTGACCTAGCCCCACCCTATCATGTGACTTTCTGAGGTCAAATGGCCCACGATGTGAGTGGGCATTAAGGCATCTGAAAAGGGATCGCAAAACTGGATTATAGATGGCAGACAGTTGGTGTTGTAAACCACCGCCTCTGTTCAAAGATGGTCGTTTACAGTGGACATAGATGGCTTCTTTCACTCCCCTTTCAAACCATCTGTCCAAAATGTGAACACTGGCATCCTCAAAAGAGGATGTCCTTCGTCCTTTAGATGTAGATGAACAGCCGAGTCTTGTCGAGGTGAGTCATCTGTTGTGCGTTTATGAAATGGCTGTTTGATCTCTCCAGTGTAGAGGTCTGAGCATTCCTCGCTACACTGTACAGCATAACACTACGTTGTTAATTTGGCATTTGGGATGAACTGAAGAAGCTTCTCGGCTGAGAGGTGAAACGTCTTCAAGAAACTTAAAGAAGTCCAGACGCTTTTCTTTCTTCTTTCAAAGCTCCTTAGACTACGATGAGCTGGATGATTGAGAACCTTCACAGACATTTTTAATAACAGTTACTAAACATGTTTTTGTGTAGTCGGATGTGGTGCTGTTAATGCTAATGCTCCCCTGCTTCTTTTTCAGCTATTTAACACACACAGACAGACATCTAACACATACCATGTGTTTAGAGCAGAAAGTCATTAACTTAACACCTAAAGTTTGCAACATTCAGCAGAGAATTGATGTTAAGGTCAGTTACCTGTCTTTTTGGCAGTGGGATCAGGAGCAAACAGTTTAACTGTGACCTTGGGCAACATCCACTGCATCCAAAGGCTGACCTTCCCACTGGTTCCACCAATGCTGCTAGTTTTCTGCTCCAGTGTCACCGTGTCTGCAAACGGACCGTCATCTCCTGCAGTCACCGAGTCGCCCTAGAGAGCCAAAGCAGAACTGTTTTGTTGGACAGAATAAAATGGTAACCAGCCAGCAAGCTTGAGGACCATAATGTAATTCACACATTAATATTGAATTCTGATGTTTGTCCAATAAATCTAGTACAGATAAGGAGAGAAATTCCTGTCACTTAAAATGTCAATTAGCCAATTACAGAGCACATTTCAGCCAATACACAATTTGCTAAAAGATATAACAACTAAACACAACTAAATAAGAAGAAGAAAAAACTCAAAGAGCATTTGACTTAAAATTCCTGTTTGTTTCCCATCATCATCGAGGACTGTCTGCTTGAGTGCATGTGTTTGTCCATGTGTTTGGTGAATGTGTATGTTTGAAAGTGTTGTCGCTGTGCATGTAGCCATAACAAAGCAACCACCAAATATTGAGCCTTTTAGTGCATAGATGACATCAGTGTCTGGTGAGCAGAACCCCACGCAGAACAGAGAAACGTGTGTATGTCGGGAGGTGGGTGGGGGGGTGCATTGTGCAAAGCTGTCACCGGTGTTAACCCCAAAGTAAGCCACCAGCACCCACATGGCCTCCTTTCACTCAAGTGCGCCAGGACACACACGTCTTGCAGCCTGGGAGAGAATGGGAAGTGAAGACCGGAGGTGGGGGCGGGAATGGTGGGGGGGGGGGAGAGTGAAGCTGAAAAGCAAGCAGGATGCGGTGGAGCAGGATGCCTTCTGTGAGCTCTCAACTCCTTACTGGGGATTTGGCAATTCAACGAAGATGACAGCACTGGGGACATTTTTATTTCTCAGTCTCTTCCTGGTAAATATGTTTTCCAAACGTGTACAGTATCTGTGCGGCTCGCTTGGAAAGTGAAAAGCCTACAAACAAACAATATTGCAATTAGGAGTTTCATTTTTTCCGCAGCTTCTCCCATCGCAGTGTGGTAATGACAGATTGTGTCATGGTTATCAACCGTGGCTCTGTTTGGTGAGGAGGTTATCAACCATCTCAATTAGAAACCCCACAGCTGCTATGCTGATTACAGTGTTGTAAAGAGGATCCAGATGAGGAAACTATGTCCTCTTTCCACAGCTGGGGGGAGGGATGAGGGCGCGAAACTAATTTGCAAATTTAATTTAATCACACAGTTAAGGCTGGTTGACAGCAGAGCATGATAAGAACGGATGACAATAATATAAATAAATTAAGGATTATGTCGATTCAAAAATAGATGCAACGTCACAGTGTATGGGGACCACTAGGAACTGATGAGAAGCATGTGCTTCACACACTAGTTCACACTGTAAGAAAAGGAAAGCAACAAAACACAGGCGTGAACTAATCTAAGAAGATGAGGATTTAATTCCTACCTTTGATAAAATAGCTATACATACACTTATGTAACTGAAAAAAACAATCAAACCCACTGAAAATCGGGAACTTAAATACCATCATTATTGCATAAATGCCACAGTGCTAACTACACTAAATCTCTTTGTGTTTAATTTAGTTAAATAATGACTCTAAAAGTATCATTAAGTGTCTTCATCAAACTAATCTGTCAAGCACATATGTGAATGTGTGTCCGTCTTTCTGAGTGTGTAATATCGCTTATTGGCAGTGAGTAATATGAGACTAGCAGTAATGGTGTTCAGTCAGTCTCAATGAGAGATATTCTGGTGTCAACTGCCATTTGGGGACTAATTATTGTTGAGATGAAGTCAAAATATGGCTCTCTCTCTCTATGTGTGTGTGTGTGTGTGTGTGGTTGGGATTGTTTAGTTTACAGTTCTAACCATTTGGTAGGATTAGTCTCTGTAACATCATGTGTGGAAACAGGAGCCAGTTGCTGGCGCTGTGGGAACCAACCACCATGTACTGCAGCGTGGTTGTGTGCGAGCATTGGACACTCGACTGCTTAAAGCTTCCAGGCCAGAACTACTGCTGTCATCTTTAGAAAGCTTTTCCTCGTGTAAACCACAACAGTCACAAGTAACAAGTAATTATGAGCATTTTAATGTCATTCTTTTCTGCCATGTCAAATTCCATGAAAAAAGTACTGTCTATATATTATAAAACATTTAGTACATGTACTGTCATTTTTAAACAAGGGGGAAATAAGTTAGACTTTAACTATACAACACATATTAAAAACATCTTTATTTTTAAGGGTGAAAAAGGGGAATTCAAAAATAAAAATGATATATCTTTTTTTTTTTTAAACTGACAAACAAAAAAAGCCAGGGTAAAAGTTATTTTTAGTGTCTTATCAAAGTGAGGTCTTGGTGTAGTTTTGGTGAAGGTGGGCTCTGCTACGTCCCTGAACTGCCAGATCAGGGCCCCAAACAATCACACACTTTCTAGAAGTATTTTCCCACACCTCCGCAAGCCAAGTTGTAAAGTATACAGTTTAATTCCTGGGCCTCTGTGCTATAAACGGGCCGAGGATCCGGGTTTATTTTCTCTGCAGAGTTTGTCTTTGCTCATCAGAGAGACCCAAACATTGGAAGACAACAGCAGGCTGGGAAGTGTCAAAGGAAGAAGGAAAAGGATGATTCTGAAAAAAAAAAAAGAATTAAAAAGAGAATGGCTCAGGCACAGGTGGAAGGATATTTTGAAGGAGAGGAAAAGGAAACTTTCAGACTGAAAATAGCACAGAAAGAAATAAGAGTGCTGCTTGATACCACTTTAGATAGAGAAGCAGTGAAGAATAAGAAGAGGGAGAGCAGAATGCTTGGGGGTACATGGAGGAAAGACAGAATAGGGTGACAAGTAATTACAGACATGGAGAAAGCAAAAGAAGAGAACCTGGATCGTTGACTGCTAATGGTAGAAATGTCTTCTTTCTCTTTGCCTCGTGGTGCTCGAATAATGCTTAAAACACAGTGGCAGTGTTTCCAGAAATCATTAATTGGTTAAACTTTTAAACCTCGTTGTGACCAGTTTCATGTAGGAACTATTTACTTTCTAACAAACAACTCCAGCAGATTAAAATCACCATCAGAGGAAAGAGAGCTAAAAGGTACGATGAACAGAAAAGTGTGGCGAAACAATAAAACGGCTGAAAGGGGAATGCCTGTTTATTAAATACTATGCTGTGTAAATTAATAAATACTAGTAGAACACTTGTTTACAAAATACAGAAGTATGAGTAGATTGCTTTATATTTTTACACAAATGGGGAAGAAAATATCTGGGAGGACAGTAGGGCAGAGGTTTTTGTGGGTGTAATGTGAATGTAGCTAGAGAAAGAAAGGGTGGGGTGTTGGGGGGAGACTGCCGCCACTACTGCTGAGACTTATCAAAACAGCTCCTACATTCTTGCTCAATCACTCGGCCTCCCAGAGGACTAAACACTTCTACCAGTGTTTGTACTTAGGTAAACAGTGACAAGTGGGCTGTCAGGGGCCACTGTGGCCTTGCTATAGAGGCACTATACCAGGTTCTTCCCAGTTCTACTGAACTGCTGCCACTTCTCCAAGTTCCACAAATGACGCAAGAACACCCACATGTCGATAGCAAGGAAACAAATGTAGGCGCAGATGCACACTGACATATGAAACACTTTTTTTCATAAGCATGTACACGCTATTGCCTCTTAGGCCAGTATGGTGGTTGTATTGCGATCCCTGGGGCCCCACAGTGGTGACAGGGAGCTGCTGGTCGAACACTATTATAGCCTAGACTAGTTTCCACTATGCCAACACTGACCCGCACTCACTATCATTTTTATAAATGCTATATTTATGCTTCACAAAAACACACATAGACATATTATCCAGTGTCCTGGTGGCCCCAAGGCCATGGATCCCCAGCACTGATTGCTGCTGCAAGAGTATTACACAGCAGGAAAAACTCCTGCCACATTAACTAAAGCTGGGATAACTGCCACAACCATCTAGAGACAAAAGGGAAAAAAATTATATTTGAGGCTACTCCCTAAGAAAATATGACTTTAATAGCCTTCGTTATTGCACATGCATATGCACTGCTACATTTCAAACTTATGTCTGGGTTTGATTTTTAATCTGAGTAAAAAAAAATGTAACAACAGGTAACTATTTCCCCCAGTTAAGAGGCAAGTTTATCCTCAATCAAGGCTGAGCTTAAACGAATCAAACAGCACTCTCTGCCTAGCCTGGAGTATAAAACCTCACTGAGTAAGAAAAAATCATGTAAGAAACACAAGCAGTGACTTATATTTTTCCACCTCTAAAATTTTTCCAGAAACAAAACATTTTTTTTGACACATCACATGTGTTAAGACTGACTCAGCTACTCATAACAATAAAATAACAATATTTGCACTTAAAATTGTAAATCAGCACCAGAATTATGTATACAACAATGGCTTAAATGGCATTTGTTACTGCATGACTCACAGCAGCTAGCTGAGAAAAGATGGGTGCTGGCAGGCTGTCTTTAGGTCGCATATTAAAAAAGTAACACAACATTAAAGCTGGAACACTGATTCTGACAAAGGCAAAGTTCATAAGTGACTAAGCCAGTGCTATGTATGGACAGACATTCAACTGAATGAATGAGTGAATGAAATAATGGACCATTTCATGTGGTTTTTTCCCCCGATTATGAAAAGAGGTTTGTCTGGATGAAAAAAACCCCAAAAACAGTGTAGATGAGCAGATGATTCCCATAACTCATATAAACTCTGAATTGACATAATAAAAAGTGTAACTGTGAGAAACTCCAACCTCAGTGGGGGAGCCAAAGTCTGCAGAAGGACTGCAGGTGCTGGTGTCAGGCAGGGCGGTGCCAGCGCTGCTGCGTACAGGGGAGGATGGAGCGGCACCGGCAGGCGGCTCTGGGATGTTGGACGTCTGACGCAAAATGCCATGCCTCTGGAGACGAGCCCACGTTGAGCTCCAGCTGAGGAAGAGCTCATACAACAACTGAACCTGGAGGGTGAACCAAGCAGAGATAAACAGAGAACATTAGTTTTATATTTTGTAATTATGGTTGAAAACAATTACAAAGACAGTCTACCAGCGAAACAATTTTTGGTTTCTCTGTTTGGGGGGAAAAAACACTCATTTTGAAATGGGAAGTGAGGACTGTTTATCACTATGTTGCATCATCCGCTTGTTTAACAGCACTTGTTTGGAAACTGAGAACATATTAAACACGTATCATTCAGTTTTCCCAATTAGCTTCTATACTCTGAAAAGTATTCTGTGCCAACTGAGTGCCTCAAAAGATAACCCTAACACACCACAAGTAGTCAAAACCAAATTCAAATGTATATTTTTTTTTGCCAAGGTCTGACTCAAACAGCTGCACTGGGGAGTTCTCATGTAGTTCTGACTTCTGAGGCCATTACCATGATTTGGCTTGGCAGCTTTGTTGTTATGTGACACTAAACCTAGTAAAAGCTGAGAGAGAAGGAAAGGGAGAAAGAGGAAATATTAGCCAGAAATGGACTTCTATCATTCTCATTCTTTCACTCTCTGACTTAACATACTTCTGTACTTGTCACTCAGAGAGGCCTCGTTTCTCAAAAATGATGTAAAACCTATGCGTTGGTGTTTCTGTTCGATGGCTCACACTTTGCGAGGCGCAGCATGCTTACACACGTGCTTCACTGTGCAATTTGTTATCCATAACAACAAAACTTCCAAAGAAACACCCTCAGAGGAAAGTTAAATTCTGTCATCAATTTCCTGCTAAAAACTCACCACGATTAGGAAAAACTGAAGGCTCTGCGTCAAGTGTTCTCAGCTATTTATCATGTGTTCGCATTGAAAAGAGCCTTAGCTTTAAACAACAACAAAGCCAAAAAAAAAAAAAAAGAGTGGAAAACATGAGACGAAAGCAGGGGAATGTGATGTGATGCTTTCGGTTATTCATGCATTCACTTGGTGCTTTTTAGGAGGAAAGAAGGGAGAAAAGCAACACGCTTTCACAGTGAGCTAATTTCTGGATTTCAAATGCTTCGCTTCTGCAGCCAGCTAAGCCCGCAGCCCCCACCACTGAGGGTCCCTTAAACTTAAAGGTGCACAGGCACATGAGCACACATACGAAATAGACTCTGAGCACATTTTTACTCTCAGAGTCTCGCTCGCACACATGCTCTCCTGTTAGCGCACACATTGCAGGGAGGTCTTCCACAAATAATCATAAATCAAATTAGGAGCACCACAATACATTACAGCTGCACCATTTCAAACATGTCCAGGAAGAGCTGCTACGCCGATTCAGCCGCTGTCCAGGGACAGGGCCAACAGCTGTTTGCCATACCCAACCAAACTGCACTGCCGGCAGGGGAGGTACGGCACCGTGCTCCCTTCTCTGAGAGTTGGGGCCTGGAACTCCAATCAAGCACAACAAGGCCTACTGCACTCAGTAGCAGATGTGGAAGAAAAGACTGAAGACTGCTGAGCAAAGGGGAAAAAAAAAAGGGAAAATGTGTGCACAGTGAGATCAACACGAAAATGAATGACAGGGTTGTTACGTGACCTCTGTATTAGCATCTGGGATAAAGACTTGTCCTTAATTTTATGATGAAACCTAAGCAGAGCTTGAACTCCTTTCCATCCACCCTTTCATCATTGATCTTCATTCTTCATCTCCTACCTTCCCTCTGTTATTTACCCTGTCCTATGTCAACTTGCTGCTGCTGATACTTCTGCTTAGCAGGGTTAGACAGTTTAGCTCAGCTACTGCTATTAGGGTAGGTTGGGCCATGAAAAACATGCACACACACACACACGCTTACATGAGCTTATAATACAGATGCAACATTTCATGAGTTGGGGAACATTTGGAGGCCTGGATTCTCCAAAGGCCTGTCATCTGCAGATCAGGAGGCCTGTTAGGGTGCAGTACTACAAACTGGAGACTGAACAGAGGCTTCCAACAGTCATTCATAAAAACACACAGATGGAGAGGGACAGGACAGCATGCAGATGGCGAGTGTTTGTATCCTTTTATCTAGGAGCAGTTTATAGAGAAACTTCACAAAAATGACATATTGTTGAGTATGTGTGGTAACTCTTGTGTACACGGGAACAGGTGTGTGTATGTGTGCATATCTGTTCATTGAAATGCTGTACAGTTATGTGCCAAAGGTTAAAGCAAACAGTTGCTGTGTGTACGCTCGTTCCAAGGTGGTCCTGATAATGTTAAAGCACAACTAGTAACCCCAACTTTCAGACAGCCAGTCAGTCAGTTTGTTGAAGTAATATGGAGACGTTTAACTCCTCCTGTCCAGACTGAAAGGCATACAAGTGTCATATGGACTGTATTGGTTTCTCATTGCTCACACTTTTGCGGACGTGGTTGAATCTATATACCTGCACAATCCAAAATTCATTAGGAAATTTGCATCTTCACGTGTACTGTCACAGTCACAGATAAAAATACAAAATACGACTACGATACTAGTTGCTACCTGTGAAAACGCACCACGGTGTTTGCTTGAAGGCTCGACTGTTTCACCACACTGTCTAAAAATACTTTTGTTAGTGCTATGAAGTAATCCATCATGTAATGGAAATGGAAAATCTGACTTAATGTGACAAACATGCAGCCGAGTAGCCGTGGGGAAATTTAAGGGGCCAAATTTGTTGCTTCTATTTGTTTACTTTAAATGTATTAATATCTCAAAATCAGCGCTGTGATAATTTATTTGTTTTGAAAGGGCAGATGTAATTTTACCCCCAAAATCCAACAATCATTGTACTTATTGTACAGTAACTGTGCAGCATTCTGACAACCCCATATATATTCCCCCAGATGGCAACGCTAATTAGAAAGATGATCAAGTAGTGTGAGGTCTCTTTTGTTCTGGCGAGGGTGGGGTTGCTCTGGCAGCGGTTCTTAAAAAGCTGCAGTGAGACTTGAAACTGCATTAGCTTATTACCCCCCTCAAGTCAGAAATTTTGCACAGAAGAGGGAGGTGAGCAGATGGGACAACAGAGCAAAGGAATTACGATTTTATTTTTATTATAATGGCATCCAAAAACTAATAATGACTCATCATATAATCACAATAAGCCTCCCCGGCTTTGCCAGACACCAGCAGCATACTTGACGGGGAGACCAGAGAAGCAAGAAAAGAAACTTTCCCTCAGTAAAGTTCTTCTCATCTCTGGGAAACTTTTCACCGCAAGCAGATTAAGGCCTTTAATTCGTTTCTGGTACCAATTCCCCTCAATATCACCATGGCTCATCACTGTGGTCGAAGACATTTAACAGTGTGACCGCTCTAAAGGTTGACCCAATTAAGTGTTTACAGAGGAACTTAATTCAATACAGCTAATTCAATTGTGAAAAAACAAAACATGTGTAATGGTACATGTAGATGTGATTCTACGAGAGAAATGAAAAACAACACAGAGACCTAACTGGGAGACAAACATGTTCCGTTTGCAGTACGTCCGTATTCATCACAGTCTCGCTAAAACATAATAACATGCTGTAAAACAATGATGGTGAGTACTGCAATCCCTTACTCTTCTTGACTGAGACCTCAAAATGTTTTACCAAAACAAACAAGGCAACACTCTCATGTTTACACTTCCATTTTCATGAAAATTATACGAGTTCAGAAGATGAGGCAGTTTGTTTACTGGACTCAATCTATATCAGAAAATCATGCGGAGGCAGGATCTTCTTGCCAGGGTTCGTGCGTTCATATTTCAGGAAAGTTTACAAGGGGATGATTTGTATAAATATACATGTAATTCTAATGACTACTTTGTGACTGCGAAGACTGTCTGACTGACCTGAGGGTTGGAGCACTTGACGTGGACGGGCTGTAGATCAACATGGAGGCACACTACAAAGGAGTGCCTTCCTTCAGCAGAGCTCTGCAGCTTATGGGATGTGACAGCTAGTGTGGAAGTGCAGCCCATCGGCTCCAACAGGCTCAGGCTTTGCTGCTGCCCCAACAATGTGTATATGCTGAATTGACTCAGGCTGATCGTCCATGGGAAGGCATCACCTGGAGTTAGACATAAAGAAAAAGCAAACGATATATGAAAACAAGTACGTATATTGCAAATGGCAAAGAGATGCAAGGATGACAGACATTATGTGACGTGAGGGCAAAGAGATAAACACTCACTATGGTCTCAGGAAAAATATGTGATTCTGTGTTATCCCATTTAACCTAGGTGTTTCTGATTTGTACATATTGTTCTCCATAAGACACGAATAGACCATCTTTCTACAAATCTGCCATATTGTTTATGCCATATGAAAGGCAACCGTTTTACCCAATATACACGTGTCACACCATAGCACAGAATTCGGCATATTTTGGTCTCTAGAGGTAAGAAGGATTGTGCCGTGTTCCCTTTTTGAGAGAATCTGTCACTTAGATTTATTCGCCGAATATAAATTTGCTAATGTCTCTTCAGTGTAACCACATCTATTTTCAATATTTGTATAGTTTAAAACTAGTATGAATCATAAGCTATGAGCTAAGGTCTAGCTTGGACTTCTTACAGGAAGAAGCAGCTACTTTTTGCTGTTCTCTGGTCACGAGGGCTCACCACAGCGGGTAGCTCCGTATGTTTCATTTGGCAGAGTGATTTTTTGCTGTACGCTCTTCCTGACACAACCCTAAAAATGATTTATGGCTCCAGCTGGAATTGAACCAGCAACTTTGCCAAATAAATGTGTAAACCACTTCACCACGAGGTCATCACCTGGTATATCGTGCCACTTAAACTTTGCATGTGGAATGCTGTGGATTGGTAACAGCATAAATATATATAACAAAAATGAGAAGCTTGTATTATTTTATTATTTTCAGTTTGCTCCACGGTATAACGAATGGTGTTTCCAAATTCTCAGTCAGAATTTGAATCCAGAACCCCTAAACTTGGATTTCACACTCAGAAAGTCGGAGCACCCACACCCATCCCGAGTTAATAATCCAAGATGGTGACAGTGAAAGTAAATAGATTTAAAACTGTAAACTGTATTTGTGACTCGACTAAATAAGCAGAGCACTGACCAGGCTTTATCTTTGAATGCAGCACTGTTTTTAAGGACCCATAATCAAGTATTATATTGTATAGCTAGTGATGTATGAATCGCTCTACCTTGCAAAGAACCAAAACAAATCCTGTTTTTCCTCGCTTTTCTTGGAACAAGCTTACTCAGGAGTGATGTCATTCCCAAGTTCTGAAGTACCTGGAATGTGGGGGCCTTCTTCTCATTTTTCTTCCTTTTTGTTAAAATCCAGCGAGGGCAGCTTTGCCAGATCTTGACAGAGTCTGATTCTGAGATGCCTTTAGGAACCCAATTATTTAAATTGTCCACCATATATGGGATCAACAAAATAGACAGTGGTGTGGCTTGAGTAAAAACATTTTTCCAGCACATGAAAAAAAACTTGGACATTACATAACCTTTTACTATTGTGAAATGGAAAACCTGAGAAAAGGAATACTGAATAGTTATTTCATCTATAATTGATTACGCCACATCCATTAACCAGATACACAAACACAGCGTAAATTGAGGCCTTATATTAAATCTGTGAGTCTGAAACAGCATGCAGCACTGGGAGTGCTTGAACCAATGAACTTGCTGACCCTGGAAGTACCATCTTACAGGGATGAGGAACAGGTTCATTATCACAGGGCCACAAAGAGCACTTTTACCAATACGCCCTTGGCAGGCTGCTTTGATCCCGAGCATTGAATATGAGGGATGAAGACCATTTCAAAGAGTAGGAATGAATTACTAAAAGCATGGGTTGTTAATTTTCACTGCAACATTGACAAGGCAGCTGATGTCACTGTTTTTGCTGTCGTTTTTCTTTCTCCTCTGTTTTTTTACAACTGCATGCCCAATGCTGATGTCATTAAAAAGTTTGGAGAAAAGAAGTGTGCCCCCCTTTTTTCTCCTCCTGAAGAGAAAACATTGCTCAACCATCTAAGTGTTGCTTGTGTCAACTCCACCAGGTGTGCACACCACATGTGCACGATCTATCTCTCAAAGTCGCGCTACTTAAGTTTGTTTGTCTTTTGTCATGGTAAATGAGTAGCAGTGGGTCAAAGGTTTGCTCAGTGTTGAAAAGACTCTAATGATGATGAATTGACATTATATATGCTATTACTATTGTGAAATCATACATTTTAATTATTAATAAAAATTAAATGAGTTATTTAAGTGATTAAGTCATATTTTCTTTCTCACTAAGTGGGATTAAATTCCCAAGATTTCCAATTTTAGCTTATGCATCTATCACCACCAGTGTTTCTAATTTCAGCTTTGAAATCACTCTTTTTGACATCACTGTGTATCTGGGTGTATGTCCCAGAGTATTTCAATAATTCTAATGAAAGTTTAGATTTCATTAGATGTGGTATGAAAACCTACCTTCTTCCAAGATGGGCTTTGAGACCACAAAGGGGAGCTCCTGTAGTGGTTCCATGTACTTATGCCCAGCACTGAGGATACTAATCTGAGGCAGGCAAACTACCAGAGTCCCAGGCATGTTGGTCTGGTTGTGGTACCAGCTACGCACAGTGCCGGGAATGTCGCCACAGATGATAGTGCTCGGAGAAGGGAGGCTGTCATTGGGGAGGAACACACAGCAGGGCTGCAGCTCCAACTTGAAAAAAGGCAGAAAAAAGAGGGGAACATTAATCATGTTAGCCAATTCAGCCTCACCCGATCAGTAAACAAGCACCTGTCTTATGCCATCCAAGTGCACAAAAGTTCAGTTTTTTTGCCAGTATTACAGAACTTGGACTGTGATGGAAAGAATAGAAGAAAAAAAAAGTGCAACATTCCGGGTGTTGCTGGAAAAGCCTGAACATGGTGAACAATACTTTCCTTGGTTTAAAAAAGAAAAAAACCCTACATTTGGTCACACACACTAAACCGTCTTACAAAATGCACATTACATACATTACATTACATATTTCTGAGCATCCATTTAAAACCACTGTGATTTTCTGAAACAGAAAAACAAAAAACTTTGAGGTTTCGTCAGTTAAATACTAAAGTCTTTTTAAAAAGCACTGGAGATCAGTCCCAGCTGCACAATGTCCCAAATAATACATAAATAAATAAATAAACAAATCAAATAAAAATCAAAAGCCTTTAGATGAGTAAGCAGTAGTCGGCAAGAGTGCAAGCAACAACTTTGAGCAACAATATTGCTTTGTGTTTTTCCATTTTACCATAACTTCACTGATTTACTAGCCTAGCTAATGAAAAGCAAAGGGGTGCAGGGTCCAGGGGGCAGACAGCAGGTGTTGCCAGATACTTGTGTGTGGATGTGTGCTCACTTCTGTCAGAGAGACTACTTCTACTTATTTTTAGTCTCACTTATTAGAGAGGTGGATACTCTATGAGCCCTCTGGTTTCATGAGCAAGTTATACTGTAAGATATGTTTGGCATATCTTAACACGTTACGCACACATTAAGACACACACCATCAAAATTTGCATATGCACTTGTATGATCTTTGGCTATAACTGCACGGGCCTGGAAACCATCTCCAAGTTTTCATGGGAAGTGAAAGAGAAGGCGAGACAGAGAAAAAGACTTTGAAAGCAGGATCAAGAGGAGGAGAGTGAGACACTGAGAAAGAGAGAGAAGTACAGATATGGTTACACTTTCATCATACTCTGCTTCCTCTTTTGATTATTCTTTAAAGGGTGGTTTGAAATGGGAACGCTTTTGCACAGTGACACATAAGCTTTGGCCTTTTTAAGAGCTGGCACGCAGTGAAAAAAAAATCACCGACACTGCCTGGGCTGTTGCAGATCTAAGCAGGGTTAAGCTGTAAAGCAGGCTGACATACGGAAAGTGCCGGCTTTAATACCATGACTCGGGCCTGCACTTTGACGACGGTGCTTGAGGCTAATGCTATCCTGCTGGACATCTTGAATATATATATTTATATATAAACAGATATGTGCCAAAGTCCTCAACCATCAAATATCGTCAGAACAACGGTACTGGCTGATGGGTGTGTTGGTATAAGGAACACGAGGAAACAGAAAAAATAAGAGCAATGGCTTCAGTTACCTATACTGTAATGTCAACAAAAAAGCATTACAGCAAAGTTTATTATAATAACTAGAATCCAGAGAATGAGTTTGTTTTAATCACCGTGTGATAGAAAAAATTAAATCCCTGAGTTCACATCATGTGACAGTTTGATTAAGCACCTGGATGATCTCAGGGCTAATTTAATGTAAAACGAAGCTCAATTATAATTCAAAGGGATTTTGTATATCATATTTCTGAGTAAGTACACAATAGTACAATATCATAGTAATTATCGATATAAACATTTTACTTCTTATTTACTTTTTTAAAACTGCCATCTAGACACAGACTGTAAATAACTATTACAGAACCACGCTGTGCCTGATGAGTGACCGAATCTGTCACCATATATCCCGTTCTGGGAATTAAAGTTTTACACATAATCAGAGAAAAATATTATGAACATAAATCATTATAAGTTCAGTGAAATTAAAAACCAATGGAAATCTTTTTGTGTTTTTGAGAGGAAACATCTGTATCAACCTCTTTAGTATAGAATTGTGGGAATTTTATGTAATAAAAATGATTAAGCAGGTGATTTTTGTTCGTTTAAAAAGGGTAGTTGTGACTATTACAGGGTAGAAAACACAGGCACCTATCTGTTACAGTGAATGTGAACAAATAACACAGCACCTTATAATGGTGTTTGCTCATGATTTTAAAGTGCTTATGATGGAACACAACGATGATGTCAGGTGTACGGCAGTCATAGTCTTGCCACATTACACAGAAATATACTAACAATAAACAGATAATATCTCACAGATGACGACAGAGGGC
Source organism: Haplochromis burtoni (assembly GCF_018398535.1). Taxonomy (NCBI): domain Eukaryota; kingdom Metazoa; phylum Chordata; class Actinopteri; order Cichliformes; family Cichlidae; genus Haplochromis; species Haplochromis burtoni. Next base: position 448,561 of record NW_024582491.1, on the reverse strand, counting down.
AGTCAGACAATTGACTTTCTAGATGTTTATACATAAAGGCACACAATGTTTCAAGGAGCAGAGTATGTAATGGAAAAGAAAATGGCACAACAATCCTAAATCTGGGCGATACAAAACGAATCTTTGGTTGGCTCTTTTCTCCTTTCATTCCCTTTTGATGACAGTTATTAAAAGCCACAAACACAGAGAAACAAACATGTTGTATTTACCAATGGCAACAGTACACAACAGTACAAGTCCATAGGGGGACAGTGATTAAAGCAAAAGAGCTTTTTTTCATGAGTGGAGGAGGTTTGGATCTAAAGAGCATTTGATGCTCTGGTGACCAGTGAGGACTTGTTGAGGAATCCCAGTTGCCCGAAAGTGGATGACAGCATAAAAGAGCAAATATTACTATGCCAAAAGAAAACAGTTGTACTGGTTGGTAGATGTCTTGTGAGTTCAAGTACAATCTTTTAATAATCCACACTTATTCTGGGTCACAGCGCTGTCAGGTGTTCAATCTGCATCCAAGACAAATTGGGCAAACTTCTCCAGTAAGATCAAAATATAACAAGAACTGCTAAAGCTGCTCTAAATCTGTTCTTTTTAATAATATAAAATACTTGGTACTGTTTTAGCATATGAAACTTTGATGCCAAACAATTTTTGCTGAAATGGCCTTAAAATGTCAGCGAACATATTGGAAAAGAATCGTAAATGCCCGTCCTTGTCACCATCCTGTTACGACAGTGTCACGTTATTAGGAACGTGAACTCAGAACTGAACGGCAATCCTCCACCCAGTTCTCTGTGCTACTGTTAATAGCAGGTCACCCTGGTCACCTCGCAGACCTTTCCAAAGCCCCCCATCTGTGGTCTAATGCTTGAGCTGTGACTCATACACACACACACACACACACACACACACACACACACACACACACACACACACAC